>NC_089746.1:27739011-28071511 GCF_040412425.1 Macrobrachium rosenbergii
ACATTATGCATGCCGGAGTTCAAAATATAAGTAACAGAGAAATAAAAATGCTAAAAAGAGTCGATTCCCACTTGATCCAAGGTGCATTCACTCAGAGTTGCTATTCATGAAACATGCAAGTACACGTGGTTTACGAAGAGAGTTCAGCCTAAACACACAGACCTGTCTACAAATTATTCGGTGAAAAGACGCTAAATTCTACAACTCAAAACCAAAACAACTTACCAAATTAACAACTGTGTAAGTAAGCTACCGAAAGCAGAAATCGGATTAACAGTCAAGAGGACGTGTAAAGAAGCTGTCAGTGCCAAGGCAAAGTCACCACTGGCACTAAGCTACCAACCAACCACCAGTCTACCAGATAACAGTACGAGATTTGAGTGGCCCCGTCAATGAATACGTTAGATAAATTGGACTGTTATGACTCCGAGGTATTTCCCCTCCCGACTCCCCATTTCTCTTTCCCCTCCCTTGCCCCTCGTGTCTTGCCTAATTGATCTCAAGGTCAAGCAAGTAAGCTACTATTTTTCTGCTCTCCTGTGCAAAACCTTTTCGCCACGGTCAAGCAAGAAGTATATTCTTTTTATCTCCATTGTACTGAATATTCCATGATTAAGATTGTTCTAGCATAATAATTAGTAGAGTTTTATGTTAACTAAAAATGAGTTTTTTATTAAGATTCTTCGAAAAAATTATAATAACATTTACTAATTTATATTTTTTCTCTATTGCTGTAAAGTCGACTATTCTCAGATTATTAACAAAACACTAATAATAATAATAATAATAATAATAATAATAATAATAATATAAAAAGGAGCAATATGTGTGCGAATACTATTACTTTTTGAGCAGACACTTTCATTTCAAGAGAATCATTCCGACAACTACTATTCTACTATGGCCCCCCAACCCCACAAAAAATTGTCACTTTATCAACATCTATTTCAGATATTATCATTACTCTGTTTTAGTTAATGCTAAAAAGTAATACCTTCTTATTTGTAATTTATAGAATCAAGGTGTTCCGCACAGCAGTTCGATTTAAAGATTATGCGGCCCCAAGAATAACGTAATGAAGAAATGTTATTCTAACAAACTCAACCCCAGCTACACGATGTACTTTCTCCTCGGTCCTCGCTCTTAGAATAACTCGACTGACATTAAGCGTTTAAGCTACTCATGCCAGACGTAAGTCAAGTATCCATGTTCGGTTGATTGTAGACCAGATTACATAGATGCCGACTATCTTTTTAAAAAATTGTGTACTGTGTCATACTTGCCATTGCTATACAGTAAAATTCGTAAGGATGCAATAAGGAAGTGGCAGCTATACCATTTACATATTTTCTTGTCAAAATATATACCGGCAGATGGAAAATTAGTTACGTTACACAACGCGCACACACCCGCGCCCACGGTTAAGTTAGAAAATTAAAGTTCACTTCCAGTATATAGTTATAATTCAATCAATTTCTTTGGAAAGAACACTTAATTAGCTTGACTGTACGAATGTATCGTATTGAACCAAGAGCTTTTTCACCGATAAGTATCCTGATATGTGTCTTCGACTCACTTCTGCTGTCACGAATCCTTTTTTTTTTTTTTTAAGAGATATACTCTTGTACTTCTCTTCCTGCTCTGTATAAACCAATATTTTTTGCTTTACATGCTACCAAATAAACGCGCCATCTTTGGTCTCTACCAACGGGTCTGTGGAAAATTCTTATTTGGAGAAAATGCATAAATGTTCATGTGGACGTGAAATCTCTAAATCACTTATCACAGGATCAGATAATGATAAGAAAAAATAAAAAACTTCTCAAGTCATCACGATACAGGGACGCTTTACAGAGACCGATTCAGATTCCGATGTTTCCAAGTGAATGTCAACACTTAATGGCGCTGATCTAACGGTGATATACGGGTGTCATTTTGACTTATTTGAGCGACAAGAGAACATCATCGATATTGTCATTTAAGGAAGCACTTCTGCAGTCCAAGATTAGATATTGTACTTAGATTTAAAAAAAAAAAGTACGAGAGTACATTCTATGTATGAACACAATCACTAGGCGCATAAAAGCACAGCGCAAAGAGAACTCATGAATCACAAGATTTGCCAGTTTTACTTCACACTATATTTAAAACCTGTCATGGAGTTAAGAAAGTCCCAGGTGACCAAATGAGGCACTATTGCAAGAATCACCAAGTCATTTTCTCTTAAGAAGTAATTCTGGGTTATTATTAAGGAGCCTTATATTGGGATCCGTCGCTTTCTTTTAAACAAAAAGACCATGCACTTTGCATGTCCACAGTTTTAGGATGAAGTCGGACAATAATAAATGCAAACTAGCGTTTAAAAGAATAACTAGGAGGCCAAGGAAAAACTAAATACTGGATTATAACTATTTCAAATCTAAAAATCCTAACGCCGAAAATGGGACCTTGGAAAATAGCCCAAGAAACGTAAAATTCAGATTAGGTGCCCAGAGCAGCCTCTAAAGAAACCAGGGTGAAAAGCAAAAGTATGGTACTCAAGGCAAGACACCAACCTACAGTATATGCCGATGTGGGGTGCTGACTGTGGAAGACCATCTGGGAGTATTATGGCGGAACTGGTGTATGCTGATAAATGGTAAATGACGTGAACAAGACAGAACCAAATATGCCAACCTTGCCATAAGGCTAATATTTATATATATATAAAAAATAGGGTGCAAACCTTTAAAAGACACCGATTCAGCAGATATACGACAGCTCTCTGATAAAGCATGGAATTTGGTTGAACATTCTGCTCCCAAGGTTCACGATCCCCAAAGGTGGTTCTAAAACGATGGTAGTACACTATAAAACAAATTACGATTTTGTGCTTTCAAAATGTCGAAAAAGAACCTATCAAAATATCATGTACTGTTTCTTGCACATCTGTTTATGATAATATCTTTGTACATTTCCCCATGTGCATGAATTTCCAGTTGTTGCTATACACATGGGCAATAAGTTAATGAGCACACTGTCACAAAAAAATAATAATAATAATAACACCAACAGCAAGTAAAATAGAATTAATTATCAAATTATATGGTATCTTTAGTCGTGAGATCTGACAGACAAAAAAGCATATATACAACGAACGTCAATTACATACAAGCTTAGGAATTTGCTGTGATCCAAAAGATGATTTGAATGATGTCACAGCTTCTTGGTCTTCGGAGGATTGTAAGTTTGAGTCTTTGTTCGCCTCAATTTTATTTCATTGGATTTGAGCAGATGTCAGACATAAAAGTGGATGATATTCAGTCTGGTTCGTGCCAGGGCATTGTTTCGCTCTTCAATTCTTGACTGCATCAAAAATGTAAAGTAGGACTGTCGTGTAACAGATATAGGTAAAGTGGGTTTCAAAGAAGGAAGTGCATAAAACAATACTCTTGATTCTGGGATCTTAATAACTTTTGTTGTCTTGGTATCGAAGTCCTAGCCTTCTGACCCAGATCTTTGTCATAACCGAGATTTAGGAACAAAAGGTTACGGTTGAGACCTAGGCAATGGCATAATAAGCCTCAGTGATGGGACTGGTCGTGGGGTCCTTGAAAAGCGCCGCCACTCTTTCCTTTTCTTTGCTTTTATTATTTATTTGTTTGATTCTGGAAGGTATTTCACTTGTTCATCAGGAATTAGCTACCTTTATTTTTTGCATTAATTTACGGTAAATGTAAATACCAAATGGTGAGAAAAATCATCAAATGATAAACAGTGGAGATCTTGGCTAACTGTTCGCGTTAGCAAAGCCATCACTCGAGAAAGCAAAGGTATAACGTCACACGTGACCTTGGATTAATTTTATTCAGTTTCAAACAGCTACTCCTTAACCTTCAACTTTAATGTAAGGCAGTTCTTCTCTACATTGCATGATAGCAAAATACTTTAACACATGAAAGGTATAAAATGCTTGCAAGTGGGCTGAACAAACGAGCTTTTGAACAATAATTTTACATGTGAGGCTCTTTTTCTGCACCTAAATCTGTATTATGTCAAATTTATTATACACTAGGACAGTGGTGAATTGAAGGCTGGTTTGATGTTGGTTTTATTTTCCACCCTCAAGATCTTCAATAATGGAATGTATCTGTATAAGTTTAATACCCATTTTTTCATCCGTTTTTCAGGTATCCTGAAATAGCACAAACATACTTAAAGTTAAGGTTATTCAGTGGACTGGGCGCTGTAAAGCAGATTACGTATTTCTGTGGGCCTAGTGGAGGCATGTCCTCTGCCAAGTTTGTTTGGTTTTTACACTCGTGCACACATAATGTGACAGATTGCCCTACACTGTCACCCTATCATGGGTTTTCCTCTAGTTTTTTTTTTTTTTTTTTTTTAGGAAGCGGTCCTCCATTCCTTCCGGCTCCCAGGAGGTGAAAAGATAATCTCCCCTGTCGGCAATATCGCATGGTCTTACGAAGCTCACATGACAACAGATCTCTCTCTCTCTCTCTCTCTCTCTCTCTCTCTCTCTCTCTCTCTCTCTCGTGATCTGCATGACTAAGAGAGTTTCCCATTAAGATATTTTTGTCACTTTTTGTTAATCCTTTCTTGGGCTTATTCTTGATTTAAAGATTTCGTCGGGAAAATTTGTATTTTGATCTTTTAAAAACACTTTGTAAGGATCATTAATTTCTGTCAGTGGTTGCTAGGAAAGGCAATGTTTTGTCATTTACAAAGTACCCAGATACATCAGATGTATCTCTCTCTCTCTCTCTCCGGTAACACGTCAGCACTGAGTGTAACAGACACATCCCAATGTTCTGACTTTCGAACACAATGGCGTGAACGCATCTGGATACTGGATCTGTGACACTAAAGAATACGAAAAAAGTTCATGATAACTCACTCAAAAGTTTTTGACACAAAAATAGTACGGTGCATGAAATGAATTCTCTCTCTCTCTCTCTCTCTCTAACTATTTGGATGCGGACACGTAAGCGGCATGCAGCCATCACTATAAAGGGTGAATGGTTTAAAATTATAATGTAAGGGTAAAAATTATTAAACGCCAGTTAGCTGAAACTCTCCCATCATAACCTCGCGAATGGGCATCACCTAATCAAAACCAGAAACTATCTGTCTTCCGAGCCTTTAACGACGCAAAGAAATCAATCGGCAAAATTCCCAGGTCTGCAATTAATCGCCACCTGCCGAAGCGATAGGCGGTGTTGATTTGATTCAAAGGTTGGTTCCTTAGTCTGAGCCACCATTTTGGAGACTTGCTAAAAATCTACATAAAGGACATTACACTTTTCACCAATCATAACGCTCTTCAGACGTACAAGAAGAAAAATACTATATAGATTATAATGCTTGTGCAATGGTACCATTACATTCTACGACTAGCCACCACAAGTCCTAGGACCATAGGGGTAAAAAAAAATAATAATAATATTAATAATTTGAAGACGGGAGGTGCTGCTGTAATCAAAATTATCGTCATCCTGTCTGCCTTCGAGTGTCTCGCTTGGAGGCCAAACTAACAGGAAGTACAACAAAGTGCTGCTGAGCAACAAAGCATATTTCCTTGTTAGAAGCGTTAAGCTGCAAAACGACAGCCAACACATGACACCCAGAAGTGCTTTAATGTAGATCGAAGGAACATTGCTTCAGGAGCTCATCAAAATCCACATTTCGGTGCTGTCAGCGTGATTTGAATACAGACTGCTAGTGTAATTTTTACTGAAAATTCAGTTCTTGTTGCCAAAACGAGGTGTGACCACATTATGAAACAGATTGACCACAGACTGTCCTGGAGGCGGATTATAACCGAAGAGATGAGATTGGTTTCAGCTGAAAGGATAAGTATTGCATAGTAAAAAAGGGTGCCACTGAAACCGGATCTGGAGGATAATGTTTACGGTGGACACATTTGGAAGCTGACTGTCTTCCCTTAGTCAAAAATTATATATTGTAAATTCACCATTCTAACAGCGCGCGCTTGTGTGTGTGTGTGTGTGTGTGTGTGTGTGTGTGTGTGTGTGTAAGTACACGTAAACTATTTAGACAAAGTGCATTTACTCCGTGTCCATTATCAGTATCCATAATTTGTACAATACACTGAGAAACCAAGAATAAAGATAAGAAAACAGAACGTATCTACTTCAGTGTAAATTGCCCTGAGAAGAAAGGGGGTTTGGGTTATGAGGTAAGAAACTTGATACGCATAAGGATGGGGTTACGAAACGCGGCAGAATGATACTTTGTTTTGCCCATCGTCTGCCTCCCGTCCTCGTAGGTTTACCAGTCTCTCTCTCTCTCTCTCTCTCTCTCTCTCTCTCTCTCTCTCTCTCTCATAAACATATACCGTAAGTGCAATTAAAATAATCAATGAAGACTTCCGATGATCACACCCTGCATTAAAAAAAATGAATAGGGATAATTTTTATTGCTGATAACTTGACAGCCCTTCTCAAACGAATTATTAGAGGAGCACAGAGTCCCTGCATACCGCATTCACTGAACCTTGCATTCATATACCCTTGAGACAGAACTGAAACGTAATAAACCTATTTAGCCGAGGTATACTACTTTAGAAAAGGCAATGAGAAGGACGATAAACAATGTCCTCATCTTGGGAAATGCATACTTCAAATTCCCCAGAGCAGGCCATTCAGTATGCAAATGCCGTTTATCCAGGTAGAAAGGAATCGTCATTGTGTACTTGTATATGTATACTGTAATCACATTAACACAGTGCTTACATACAGCGTATACATTGGGTACAAATTCAAATCATCAGTAACCCTTCACGTTGGAATGTTTTCTCCAGTGAAAATGCTAAGAAATTCAAAATATTTCAACCCCTTGTAATTCGTGTTCCGAGAACCGTTCTTAAAACTGTCATTAAAAAAAAGTAAGCCTAGAGTGTGCCTTAAATCACAGATAGCTTGGAACAGACACCGAATTTCTCACGGCTGCAGGACACCTTTGGCGACACACAAGAGGCTGCCTCTGTGCCCACCTCCCCCTCCCCTCTCCCGTCTCTGACATGCAGTGCCTTGTTATAAGATATTTTTGTGAAGCCTTACGACTGTCGATGATCAGGTCGTATTTCAAAAGCCATTTTTATTTCTCTGTACCGCACCCGTTTCAACTTCCGTCCCCCCTGGGACTAGTGTTAAGTAGTAGCAAACTTCTTAATGCAGTTTCGTCGCACTTTAATTTATTTTACCTCTTACGCAGATAGACTAAGATACTTGCAGGCTTCAAAAACTGCATCAACCAAACGGCACGTAGAAGTGCGTCATTGAAGGGTCTGATTTAGAAAAGTGCTGGAATAACGCGTCAAAATTTAGTAGGTTTGGTCCAGATCATATGGTCTACGAGAATTTTTTCTTTTACCTTTTATTTCACTGAAGTCAAATCGAACTTTCCTCTAAAAAAATATACAATAACAGTACTAGTATACATTACCGTCCGTAAGTTTGGAGTATTAGGAAATTAAATTCCAAAAGTTATGAGAAATTTCTTAGTACAAAAAATTATCCAACTGTAACCGAACCGGCTGCTGGGCGTTCACAACATTTCTGTTCACCATTCCTGTCCAGTCATTGCCACACTCATACCTTAACTGGTGAATCGTGGATGAACTGCTTAAGCAAAGACTTCCACATCAACCGATACATATATCACTACAAACGGCTCATTAACATCGCACCTAACCCCTACACATACAGGACCTTTCACCTCAATTTTCTACTCACTCTCACGCTTCCTGAATATCAAGATTCTTCCTTTCAAATAACTGTTTCAGGCTACTTATCAAGCTCTTTTTAGGTTTTCCTTGTCTCCTTCCCACCAATACTTCCCAATATTTATTTTTTCTCAAGCCTATCGCCCTCTAATCTTTCCACGTGGCTAAATCATCACAAAACATTCTGATCCACCGTTTTAGCCACACTAACGTTTTTACAACTTTTACGTGTCTCCTCTTCTTATGTTGCATATGCTACACAAGCACTTCACCTTTGCTGCACCGACCTTCCTTTCATTTGCATTCCAAATACACACCTCACTCCCACAAAGAGGAGTTGGCTCAACAGCACTTTCACACATTCCCGCATTGGCTTCCACAGACAATTCAAACCGGTTCCCAATCTTTTGTGAATATCCTACTACCTTTCTTGCTGCACATGTTCTGTGACTCCCTTCTTTTCTCGTCCTACCATCATCGATTATATTTACTCACAAAAAGTTAAACAATTCAATTACTTCCATTCTTAAAATTGTCCTTATTAACACTCCATGTTACATCTTTATGTTTTTGTTTCTGCAGTTTCTCTTAACTGTTCACAGTCAGTACTGTGTCATCTGCAAGTATGTAGCATTTCACACTCCATTCACGATTTATTTTCTTATCAGATAATATTGCACCAACATTTACTGTCCATTCTCTGACTTCTCGCATCCCTCTACCCATAAAAATATTGAACAGACTCATTTGTAAAACAGTCATGCTCCTATCTATATTTTCTAAGACACTTCGCTTCCATCCCAGAAACTATTAATCACTTTGAAATGTTTATCTTCTGTACCCCACATACTCAACACCCTCCCGAATGCCTCTCTATCGATTCTATCATAAGCTTTTTCTGGGCCCATGTGTGCCACATACACCTTTTTCTTTTACCTTCAAACTTCTCACTTATCTGTTTCATATCAAACACCTGATCTGCTCAAGTTCTTTCTTGTCCAAAACCATACTGTTCTACCCCTATCAATTCTGGCATCTGTCCTACTCTCTCAGTCAAAATCCTAAGATACTTCTTCCCTAGTATGCTAACTAATGTCATGCCTCCATAATTCTTGTGATTTTCTCTATCCCTTATACCTTTAAATAAAAGAACAGTTACTTTTCTCGCTCTTTCCTTCAACCCTTTCCCTCATTTAGACGTACCATAAAAATCTTGGTCATCTATTTAATTAAACTATTACCACTGTACTGCACCACCAACTCTTGATGTCTTTCCATTCTTCAACCTTATAGTTATTCTCCTTACGTCCAAAACAATCTTTTCAAAAAGGGTCTCAAACTCATACAAAGCCTTTCCACTCTTCTGTCTTTCAGGAATGTCCTCTCTCTATATTCCACAGTCAACAGTAACTCAAAATACTCACTCTTTATATATATATATATATATATATATATATATATATATATATATATATATATATATATATATATATATATAAGCCGCAGGTTTAATATCGAAGTCACTATTATTTTGAAATAACACACCCGGAGGAGTTATGATTATTAAGTACTTCTGCCCCAGCCAGGATTCGAACCTGGTCCTTTAGTTTAGTGGTCTAAAACCACTGATACTTTGACCTCTCGGCTTTAGCCGGGTAAAAAGAGCTTCATTAGTTATAATTACCCTTGGGAATACAGCGAATTCGATATTCAACGATGGTCGTGGTTTAATATTGTATATATATATATATATATATATATATATATATATATATATATATATATATATATATATATATATATATATATATATGTGTGTGTGTGTGTGTGTGTGTGTGTGTGTGTGTGTGTGTGTGTGTGTACCTAAAAAGAAGACTCACCAGAAGCACATCAACCACGCCAGTTTTGTACACACTCATACAGTTAATGGATATTTGAATGTTATATTCCAACAAATCTGTTACTCCCATTAAAACACACTCATAGTTGTTCTCTTCTTCTTCCAAAAACATAATTATACACCCCTCTACCAACCTATCGCCTTCCATTCTCTCCACGTGATCAAACCACCCAGGGCCCATCTACGCTAACTTTTTTTTTTTAACAACAAAAGCCTTGCCGGGAAGAAACAAGATGATAAAGAAATAAAACAAACACACTATAAATCTGCTTACAGCACGAATACCTCAGCCTATTTTTTGCAGCACCTAATATAATATCAAAGACTTGCAGGGAAACTAAAAAGAAGACATGAAAACTCAAACCATGGTTCGAAATTTATTGTTCTTACGTTATGAAACCAACGACGACAATGGCCGCACTCATGAATGGTCAAATAAGCAATAGCAAAGCATACTTCACGAGCATTGCGACGACCAGTTTCACCGAGTTCCATAGTTTTACCCTTTAAGATGTTCTTTAACATACCGCACGTAAGTAGGTAAGTGCGTGTTGCCCGGCGACTGAAGATACTTAATTGAGATCGAACCTCTTGTAGGAAAAGGTGACTTTGCAAAATGCCAGTGATTGACAGCTTTGCACTCATTATGAGACTGAGGGAATTACATTATTTTGAGCATACTGATGAATCATTAGAATAATATAAACAAATGGGTCGAGAGCACTGAAGGTGGATCATTGAGAACTATAGTTACCTGGCATGAGCAAGTGTATGATCACACTTACCAAAACCTAACCTAGAGCAACCTCAGCATCCATACCGACCACCGGTACCGAATTAGGTGGACCGCCACAACCAGTTAAAATACCGTTGCAATATAAAAGAAGAAAGAAGTTGATTAGATGTCCAGCACCTATCGCTAAAGTGTTTCACAATATCCAAGCATTTCACCATCGAGCAATCTTGAAACAAAGACGATTACGCAGTTGTTAAATACATCCCTGAATGCCATAGAAACTGAACAAGGGTCCTCTTCCGTTGACAAGAATCACGACCTTGAACCTCAAAAGCGCAGAACAGAAACCCCGAACAAGAAACCGTAAAATCAAGTTGAAGATCATAACGACCTCAAATTCAATTATAAATTTGCAATGTAATTTAATCAATAACTCTGCACATTAAAGAGACCAAATTTGTCTAAAAAAAAAAAAAAAGATAATACACAGAACTGTCATTTCGAGCCATTGTCAAAGGCATCCAAGCAAAAGATATTATGAAAGAAGCCAGCAGAAAGATGAAGGAAAAAATGTTGTTTTTTTAGTGTGTGTTTGGGTGTGCGTGTCAATCACGCCCATCGTATTTGCGATCACATAGAAATCAACATCATCACTCCTACCATACAAGTAACACTTCGTGTAATTGTCTGTACTGTGTTGAACTCACACACAGTAAAAGTAAGACCAGGTCTGGATGTTACGAACAAAACTTCCATTTTACAGCCATGGCCTACTTGAATAGGTCAGCCATCAAAGAGACCTCACTGCCTCCGAGACAGTTCTGCAGCTCGATTAACTGGCCTATTTTACAGCCATGACCTACTTGAACAGCCCGAGCCATCTGGGAGAATAATGGCGATTCACCTCTTTTGACGTATCATTTGATCCATACCCCTACCCATGGCAGTGACCTCAAATTCGACCCTACAATGGTCCAGAACTTCCAGGAAGGACAGAATTTGGGTCCAGAACTGGACCCAAGGACAGTCAACGTTGTAATAAATAAAAAAAAAAGGCGAGAAGTGATACCTCGGTCATGACTTGACTGGGCTCAGTGCCACCACTCATAGGGTAATTTCAGTTGACCCGAGTCCCCACACGACATGGGATGAAGTCTTATTCTAACCTTTAAACTTATGAAAAACAGAAATCATGCAGCAGATTCAGGTTTTATATGATAATTAAAGGTACCAGAACCCATGTTGTGACATAAAACATGGGTAAATTTCAGTGGATTTACGGCATTGTCACTAAAGAGCAATTCAGCAATTTTATCCGTATCTTATTTTTCTCCTCCAACTTTCTATTTCGATTTTTATACAACTTTTAATCACATATGGAATATAAGATTTATATAGCCGCTAATTTAACGATATATATACATGGCATCTATATTTCATGTTAGCTCTCACAATATGCACTTTCTTTTTTACGTTATTTCTAACACTATCAATGGCATATAGATTTTATATTATTACATTCCCTAATTATCCAAGGAATATGGTTTTTAAAAAGTAAAAATCCGCAACTATGCATATGAGCAAAGCTGTATTTTTTTAAATACAAAAATAATCAAAAATGAGAGCTTTGGAAATGGAATATAAAATTTTGGCCAAATGCCAAGCGCTGAGACATATGCAGCCTTTTAGTGCAGAAAATAATGTTGAAACATCTTTTAGGGAGAGTGGAACGTCAAAAAGATGTAAAAAAAGAGTATAGGAACAGAGGTATAGTAAAAGGAATCGGTTGCAGCCAGGGGCCGAAGGGACGCAGCAAAGAACCTATAGTAATGCCAACAGTGGACCGTGCCAGATGGGTTGACGGCACTACTCCCCTAAGAGGAAAATTGGAGCTTTCGACCGTTTGCACGACGGTCCTCTTCAGTTTTCACCTTATTGTCGCTAACATCTAAGGAATATATATGCCAATCGGTTCTTCAATAAACGATAGTTTAAGAGATAGAAAACATAGACCTTTATTTTAATTCACTCCAGCGCTCAAAACGGTTGACGTTCTCAATAATCGGAAAAGCTCTTAGAACAAGAGACTCGTCATTTCTGATAACACCTGCGCTCAAGAATGAGGTGGTCTCACCTGCATGCCATTAACTTGAATTCAATTATCCTTTGCTCAGATCATGTAGTTACAATTCTGATAACCTTTGATAATTTAACTGGTCTTTCTCAATGCCACCTCAACTCTGAACGAGTTAAGTCCATTTATTGGCCCGTAAGCGAATAGATAAACATAAGAAAACTTTTTCTTATCGTTGGTAAAAGTAATGTACACACACACATTTATACATACATACATACATACATACATACATACATACACTTGAGGACTATCCACTACGTACTATTCTCAACAGACATACTTGCACTTTTTTTTATTTTCTACTTATTTTGCTTTAATTACCAACTGCATTTAATGTTGCCTGACATTCATCATTATCTCATTCGCGTACTGCCTTTTTCACGATTCACTAACTGATGAAACTGCTCGTTACTTGATAAGATTTTCATGTTAGAAAACTTTTTTCTTGTAAATTTCAGAAGCGAGATATTAATCAATCAAAGATTTTTAAGTACATAATTCAGCCTCTGTAAAGGAAAGGTGCAAGCATCCCATGAGTGGCAGGCATAACAATCTCAGGTGAAAACATGTTCATCTCTTCCCAAGAAGTTTTCAGTTCGATCCGAATATATTCCCACTCCTCTTCCCTGTGTATTGCAATTGGATTCAAAACGAGAACAACTGATTACTCTGCCTCCGATACCTGAAAATCAGCCGCAATTTCGAGTGATGTACTACAATATTCTAGAATTACATGGTAATATTAGTGGACAATACTTCTTAACCATAATGCTAGTCCTGTTGCAAGGGGAATGGCTATGTATCCTATAGGAAGTATCCAGCCTCTCAAGACCTGGTAAGGATGTGGGTGCCGTGATTTTGTGGTTATAAAGGTTTCTGGCAAGCATAATAACTTCTGTGTTCCATTTATCACAGTCCAAACCTCGCTATTACTATTTTTGACTTCTTTATCATCATGGTCATTAGACAGGAAGAAAATAAACAGGCGCTTGGGTGTGTGCTTGTTAGCGTTCAGTCCTCACCTTAGGAAATAGTTGAATTTCATGTCTCCTGCTGATTGGCATGGTTTTGCCTTGACATCCGAATTGTGCAAATTCATAGGACTGTCCCATCCAAACCCCTCACATGCCTTGAAAACCGGCTACAAGTCCACCTAAAGCCTAGGCCTACATGTCATGACAGACCAAATGCATGTGTATACATTTAAGATAGAAAGGAGGCGTGAGTATGGAGACCCATTAAGCTAAGAAATTGTCACTGGAATTAAGTTTGGCCAAGTAAGGAAACTGCATTTCCGGGGAAATTTGTCAAATAAGGAAGGAAATCATGTATTTCCGGAGTACAGTCATTTAATGTAATCTAACCAAGCATGACCTAACCTAACCTAGCGACCCCGGTGCCTAGACAAAAGTATTCGCCACCGAATGATATACCACCTCTAACCAAGACCCCCGAGATACGTGAGGGTTGCACTGTGTAATGAAGTTCTTTACCATACAACCACAACGGATGCCGCCTTAGGCTAGCCTAGTGCACAGCACATTAGCTTACAGCTGCCAGCTCTGACCCGGTGAAAAAGACGTTGCTGTGAGTTGGTACGAAGAGTAGATTTACTCAATCGTTTCTTGTGATTCGAATGCTTTATTTCTGCCGTTGCTGCAAGTTCACTCATTTGTGTGTGTGTGTGTGTGTGTGTGTGTGTGTGATCGAGTGATTACCAGACCCAAAAAACCCGGTCTCTCTCTATGATTGTCTCCTTAGCAATTGCCAGATTTGACTACAACCTGCCATCATTGGTTAAAACGTTCAAAACGCAAAAGAAAACCACTTGAAAGTCAGGGTCTACTCACCCAAAATTCGCCAATGTAAATATAACATATAATTACGGGTCACAATTCATATTACAGTATCACAGTACAGCATTAGACTTCATGATCTTCACGACAATCCCTATGTTGCCACTGCAACAAGACGCACGATTGCGTCATTTGTTTGGTAATCGTGCACCGCTGATTGGTGTGTCAAATGTGTCGTATCGTCATATGTACGTTACTGAAGAAGGGAATGTTAACCTAGGAATACTGCAGGTTAAACATTAAAGTAAATGTACTTTAACACTACTCATGTTTTAATTGATTGTCAAACACTTTACCGCTCCTCATCTTTGTCGTCTGCTACTTCCCTGTTTCTAATTCATCATGAAATAAAAAAAAAACTTATTCTTATAAAGCGTGTAAACTACGACCCAGTAAGGTATCATATTTGACATTAATATAATAATATCGATTTCTCTTCATATATTGCTGTATTGAAATATTCGGTCGTAACATATATGAAAAATTTCGATGTGTATCGAATGCAAAATAAGAATTATTGCTGTTTTTATTAATTATAGCCTCGAAGTGATGTAAAGTGTGAGATCGTGCTTATCATACAAAGTATTATAAATAATAAAATAGCTTCCAAAGTCCTAATGTGAGTGGGATAACGAAAAAATTATTTAATTAATTCTAACATTGGCAACACTCCCCGAACACGTGATGTAAACAAACCTTAAACCTTTGCTTTAGCAAATACTGTAGTAGAAAGTTTATCCGTAGTCATAAAGTCATTAATTAAAGACGCAGGATAAAGTCTTAATTTGTAAGTAAGATCGTGTTCAACTAATTTACTTTCTTTGATTCGATTTTTGCTTTAAACAAAAGATATGATGGTTCGCTTTCACAAAAACTGAGTTAAGTTTGAAGAGTAGGTACTTCTAGCACAATAGCTTAGCAACCAAGGCTGCTTCAGTAGCTTAAACAGTTGTGGCCCGCGTTTTTATAACGTATAATTTTCAGATTTGATTAGGATGGTATAAGACAGTTGCAAGACCAGTATATATTCCTTTTATCCAACAATGGAAATTTTATTGGAATTTCCTATCCTTGTCCAGGACTCGATATCTCTAGAATCGCTGACGGCTCTTGTATGAAGAGAACAAAGAATTTTGGGTAATTCTATATATTAGTTCCGCGCCTGTTTGTACCTTTTCATCTGGTTTTTTCTACACTTTTAGGGGTTCTGATACTGGCGGTGCATCTGTTTGTTGTTGGCCAAATGGAATGTCCCTTCGCCGTGTTTAGTACTGGGCGGGGGTGGGGGGGTGGCGGTGGGTTGGGTACCCATATGTTAACAAGTTACTGTATTGTACTTGCCGGACGGGATATGAGCCGTTCGAAACAGACGTAGCTGTGCTCTGTCTTGTGAAGATCGCGTTTGGAAACCCCTTGTTGGATGGACTTCGGGTGTTAATTACAGGTTAATTAGACTTGAATGCCAAAAATGAAAGGTAAATTCATAATTAGCAACCAAAAAACTGTAGAAAAAGTCAAGTTATAGTGCCGTCGGCGACGCGGAGCTACCCTATAGTTCTACCGAATTTTGTTATGTTTTTGTGATATTCTAACAACTACACCAATGTTAAGGATTCAAAGTGATGTTTAGATAAGAATCTTACAGCTTATTTTCCATGTTATTATCTTAAATATGCTAGCCTGTAACTTATTCAATCATACAGCACCTGGCATATTGTTTGATCTGACGGGAAAGCCAGGGATTGTGGTAATTAGCAGAGCTGGGTATGACAGATCCGTTCCAGGTAATTCTAAGCCTGCTGTCCACGGTGACCGAGTCTACGGCAACTGACACTTTCCTATGTTATTTTGCCTGCTGAACAAGAATTTAAAATAGTATTTTGGCGGTCAGCTGTAACTAAAATGTAACTGACACTTGAAAGTTGCACGTCTGTACCAGCTTAAGGGTAAAGTACAGATTAGCACCAGGTGACTGGCAAAATGTTACCCTAAACTCATGTAAAGCAAGCAATACAACACAGAAAAATGTAAGTTGCCACAGTCTAGCTCAACTGGACACTACTCGTTTCTTGCATCCGAGGCGAAGAAACTTAAAGCCACCATCTTGGCTTACGTAACCACTAGGGAGCCACATGTAACGGGGAAGGTGGGGTTATGGTACTGCACAGAAGGTATGAGTAGATAAAGTGACATAGGACTTATGTAGAGATGTGGCAGTAAATAACAGTTACCCAAAAAATAACACTTCCACATGAAAAGCACTGTAACTCGGTAACACCAAAACACACTTGACCCAACTAACTAATAATAAGGGATAGTTTAGGAACCTTACCATAAAGGGATGGAGGGTACAACTCAGCTGCTGCCTTTACGAATGCGTGCAACCTCGTCTTTGGGTCTTCAAAATGAATTTTGAAGTAAGCTACGGCCAAGTACCTGACAAAGTTGTACTTCTTAGGGCCGTACCTAGGCATCGTCTCACGAAGTTCCCTCCACTTCCTCTCAATAGTGTTTGTAGGGGCACCGGTTACTGCGTCCACAAAGTTCATGAAGTGGTTGACGGTTAAGTGAACGTAGCCTTCGTCCTTCAAGCAATCATAAGCTTTCCAGCAATCAGAAACAACAGTGGTCCCCGGTACAATGTAATCCTTGATAACGGCAAGCAAAGTCGTGCTGCTCCTGTTGTCAACAGGCACCATGAAAAACTCTCTGGTCTGCCTGCAAACACCACCAAAAACCCACTGGCCTTCCACCAATGTACTAGGACCTGAAATGAAAAATTCGATTAGGGAAGTAAATAAAGGTTGATAATAAAACCATCCACTGGAAAAAAAAAACCTGAAAAAAACTTACTTCCCTGGAGTAGCTGGACCAGTCATTAATAGCTACGTCACTTAAACCTAGTTCTGTCCTCACAATCCTGTAATTAAAGAAATCACTAACATATATGCAACAGAAGAAGAGGACAGTCTCAACATCCATGAGGGACCCAGAAAACCATGTGCCTTTAAACAGCGACAGGTAGTAGTTGCATCTCTTCTTGACCTTCTTCTGGCTTGGGGCATATGACCTGTCGCACCTGAAAGTAAGGGAAGGAAGCAAATAACTTGTTACAACCCTCAAAACATGAAAATATAGTGAACTTGCATAGCTAATAGTATAGCTGCTTAAGGAATTATTTAGCCAACTTTAGGTTTGAAAACTGCATTGCGGTTAGGTATAAAAATCAAGTAAGGTGTAACTAACTTCTGAATGCCTTCCTTTGCAGGTCAAGCCTACACTCCTTGCCATAGTGAGGGCAAAAGGCCTGTTTGCGCAAAAGACCGTGATCCTGGCAAAATTGTATGGGCCGTTCATAATTGCCCGAGTAATACACCGAGAAATCCTTGTAGCTCAAATAGCAGTTAACACAGGTACGAGGCAAATTCCCCTTAGTAACTGGCTTGGAGTTGCGAGAGGTTCCAGGGTTGCAGTCAACCAGCTTGTAGGAGCAAGAGGTTCCAGGGTTGCAGTCAGCCATTGTGCTACGTTGATGAGTGAGTGAACTGTGGGAGGCCGGGAGGCCGGTGGGCCATGTGGAACAGGGTAGGAAGGATGGAGTTGTGGGGGGGAAACGGTATTTCTGCTTCTAGTCTTGGGAGTGGCGGAACGACGCTTCTGGCAAGATGTAATGCTTCGCTGCGCGCTCCAGTCACAGGGCTTACAAAAAATGTAAAAAGAAAGGTTTCTGTTAACTCACTGAGAGAAAGTAGGAGCAAAATGTCCTTAAGACCCTTCTCCTCCTATCCCATATACAGGCTTCAGTTGTCTGCCAACAAATGGAAGGTAGTTTTGTAAGTTATTTAAGGTAAAATCATGTTGCGAGGAGATGTCAATATATTTGTGAACGGAAAAGTATTAGAAGAAGGTCACAGGCACAAGCCACAACAAATAGGAAGCAGTCATAAAACAGTTGAGAAAAAGGAACACACGTAACTGAGTGCATGTATCCCCCAAATTCTCCACCTGGTAAAACATAATGTTGGGATAAAATTACAACGTGATTGGTTGAGTATGCCCACCCCCAAAAAACCCACCAACTATTCTTTCAGTTGAGGGCATTGGGTGAACCAAAAGCTCCCCTGTAAATTGACGCATGGGTGATAGGGCCATAGAATCAGCAGTACTAGTAATGCATTAAAAGTGCCTTTGGAACGGCTCCTGCTGTCCATTTATTCTCCCTTTTTTTTTTTACACTTGTTTTTTGTGTTCCAAATGACATATGTAACAGGAAACAACAATAAGGTGCCTAAACCTTTTCCTAAGTTATTTACCCCCTTACCGTCAGCTATATTTCTAAGGTAAATTACAGCTCAATTACATTTGGCCGCCAAAATATTACCTTGAATTCTTGTTCAGCAGGTAAAGTTCTATAGAAAAACGTCAACTGCCATAGCCTAGCTCACTGCGGACAGCCAGCTTAGATTACCCAGTTCCATGCCAAACCACATTGAATAACACTCATGGTCAGGTAATGATGATTGCAATATTTCCCCCCCTCTGTGAAAATTGAGGGCAACTTAACAATAAGCTAGTGTTTCCTTTTAACGTACGTAATCTTCTGGACAGTCACTCAGTTTGTAGCCAAGACTCAGGCCTGGAGCATGTGTCATGAAATTTCACTGCCCTTTTTTTTTCTCCATTGTAATAGATGGGTAATGTTTCTAACCAGTTCAAGCTTCATAAGTTTGCATGACAGTGTTCCTAGGCACTTTCAGAATCCACCCAAGTAAGAAAGTGGTTAGTTGTTTAAGCATTGGTAGGGTGGTAGAAACAAATAATTCATAAAAAGTTATGATTGGAATTTTATTAATTGTCACTCCATAATCGGAATTTTATTAATTGTATATTCAGTAATTGGAGTTTTATTAATTGTATGTTGACTAATGTATTTATTTATTCCAGTACCTTATTTACTTAATATATAGCCTAACCTTGACTCAACACAAAAAACAAAAAAGCTCTTGTCATGTGCTCCAAGGTAAATGAGGTATCATGTAATGATAAATTCTGGCACATATGACTTAGGAAAACAGCCACATTGACTAAATCACCATCCAAAGAATTCCATATTCAGATTTTTGTAGTGCAGATTACTGTTAAAAAAAAACTCATGTTAGCAATATCTGTAAGGTAAACCTGGTTGCAAGTATTGTTAAAGATTACTTGGACATCTTTCCAAAACAGAGTTCTACACACATTCTAATATAAGACTACTTCGTTGCTAAGAGTTGTTTGTCAAATAATTTATGTAGACGTGCTTAAAGTTCACATCATTTCTTTCCATTTTATATATATTATATCTGAAATTATTTCAAATGGTAATAACGAAAAATCTTAATAAGATGAGGATTGAACTCCCCCTGATCATTGATTTGCAGAGGCACTCACTTTGAATGTGTCTTTATTTATAAATAAGCCTAAAGAGTTCTTAATTGAGTTTTTAAGATGTAAGGTATGACATTTTGAAAGAGAACTTGGATAAGGTATGACAATATTTCCTTTTAGTCATACACATACTATATCAAATAATTCTTATATATTCTCAAACTTTTCAACATAAGGTTCTTTATAATAATTGCTATTCTGAACCCAGAACTTGGCTACTTATATTAATATCCATATATCAGTATAGTATAAAGATATGAAAAGAAAATTTAGAATATTGATCAGTTTATTTGTAATATGGTTAGCATAAACTCTTATGTACATGAATGTAATGCACCAACAGTGGAACATCAAAATGATGAGTGAAGGGGCTGCAGCCAGTTAGTTAATGGTGAACAGAACTGCAACTTTCCTTTGATACAAGTCCACTCTCATAGAAGTGATTAACATTTGAACATGGAACTCAATTTGTAATTGTTCTTATGGAATACAAACTCGACTAGTTATTTAGTATTATGCCACAGCAATAGCTGATTCATTCGTTGAAGTTTGGTAACAAGGTAGTTAACTGTCAATCCCATTTTTTCTTTCATTGTTGTTAAGTCAAAACATCTCCAATTTCTGTGCAGTCACAGATCAAAACTTGGTTTGTGGGCTTATCTTTATAATGCTTTTTTATTCCTACAAGAATACAACCATCACTTTTTATATATGAGTATTCCAAGCCACAGCTGGAACAGTTGTTGAAGCTTGGTAAAAAGGTGGTTAAATGCATGCAAACAGCCTAGGGCTTTTGGCAGGTTGGGAGGTCTTATGCAAGCAGAACCTTTAGTCAGAGACCAGGTGATCGCGGTCTACTACAGCAGTTCAATCTCACATTCCTACATCAGGAAGTACAGTTCAAGAAACTTGCTCAGGCTAGTAGAGAAACTTCTCCTTTGGATAGTCCATGAACATCATTCTTCTACCACAGTTTGTCCTTGGTAGAAAGTGCAAGGTTTCTGTCAGAATAGTCTCTTGTGACTGCCCAAAATTGAAAATGCCGGGTTTTCTGGTATGGACAGTTGATGCTTTTCTTCTTGAGTCGTCAAATCTAGACCCTTATGTGTTTCCTCTGTTTGCACCCTTGAGGAAAGGTTTCAACAAGTTATGAGCATCTGAGAACTCAAGCTGTTGTTAGCACTTGGTGACCCCAGAGAGAATAGTTGCCTGAGCTGCCTCTCCAGGTGGTGGAAGTTCTCCACCTTCTGCCAATCAGGAAAGATCTTCATAGACAGTCACATTTGAGAAAATTCCATCAAAATTTCCACATGCTTCATCTGACTAGGGAGAAACTGTTATGTCTCTTATGAGTAAGAGGCTTTTCATGAAAGGCTATGGAACTAATTTTTGAGTCTGGTAGGCCCTCCACTGATAGACCTTTTCAAGAGCAGTGGGCAGTTTATTGATGTTGGTGCTTCTCCTGAAGGATTTCCAGCACCCATTCTTCTGTAGATAATCAGATGATGTTTTGCCAGTATTTCAGGTATGCAAAGTGACTCTGTTTTGGGGGCTGAAAGTATATTGATTTATGTTGTCTTCAGTTCTGGGATTTGCCAATGAATATTTTTCTTTCCTCTGGGTGAGGTCTTCCTATCATTGTTTAGGATGGAATTTGGATGTAGCCTTTAACTTGATATTACCTCAGTTTGAGCCTTTGGATAAAGCTTTCCTTAACAACTTAACTTTCAAAACACTTTTTCCTTTAGCCCTTGCTACAGTAAGTGTATTAGTGAGATTCAAACCCTTTCTTGTATGGCTTTGTTCAAAGGGGCACACGTCTTTTTTTTTTATTTTCTTTGTTTAGGGCCCAAGTGTCAAAGCAAAGCCCTTCCCAAATTTGTGATGGTACCTGATTTAACTGCTTTAGTAGGCAATGAAGAAGAAGCACTACCATGTCCAGCTATAGCTCTTAAGGATTTATCTGGAAATGCTTAATCCTTGAAGAGGAGGAGTTCAGAATTTATTCTGTGCTGTTAGTAGGAGGCCAGACACTCATATGTTCAAGAATGCTGATGATTTGCCATTCTTTGAAACTAAAACCTCACAGCATCTGTGCTTTGAGCACTTCTTTTAAATCCCTTTAAAACTTTACTCTAGAGAAGGTTGTCAGTGTAGCTAGGTGGACATGGAACTAGTTTTTAACTTTCTTTGTTTGCAAGACATCAAGTTTCATATGAGAATTATAAAGCCCTTAGCCTTGTTGCCATGACGGGGACAATTTTCTCCTGAATCAAATACAAGGGAATCTTTCTTTCTCTCCTATCTTTAGGTTGTTGGGAAATTGTGATGTTGAGTTTGGGGAGCATGAAGGTACATATTAGTGTATAGGAGAGTGGTGTCATATCTGGAGGTGGTCAATGTCTTAGGTTTTGGAATGTCAGTTATGGGCTTTCAACTCTTGCACAGGATTCCCTAGTACTCTATGAGATCGAGTCCATTTTCCATGTAATGAGCCTCTGACAAGTCTTGCTATGAGAACCTACAAC
Source organism: Macrobrachium rosenbergii (assembly GCF_040412425.1). NCBI lineage: Eukaryota > Metazoa > Arthropoda > Malacostraca > Decapoda > Palaemonidae > Macrobrachium > Macrobrachium rosenbergii. Next base: position 27,761,340 of record NC_089746.1, read on the forward strand.
CCTGCTGTGGATCGACTGTTTAGTGACAGTACTTACCAGGTACCAGGAAGGATCACACAGCAGGCAAGAGTGTTAAAAGCTATTTCCCTTTTTAAAAAGAAAGCATTTGGTTTGCTTGGCTGAGCAGATGATTTTGGGCTATGCTGACCCACTATCCTCATTCAGTGTGGTAGTCAGCTAACCTTAACAGTAGGTAAGATTCATCCCAACTAATGAAAATTTGTATAAAATTAATTACAGTATTTGGATACTTAACTACTGTTAGCATGGAAACTCACCCAGCTTCCCCACATCTTAGTGGGTGGTCATGAAGAATTCTGACAAGAGCTTAGTCATTAAAACACCACCTGGTGGGAAACAGTTGATTACAGAATCCATCCAGATCAGCCAGCTGTATCCTTTGTTAATTTTCAATGCCAATCGCACCTAATGGCAGGAAGTAAGCTAATTTTAATAGGTAGGTATCCAAATAACTAATTATCATAAAACTTTTCATCTTTCTTGATGGTAAATGTTTTTCTTGGCTTTAATTGGTATGTATGTTGTTCAAAATTAGAATCAGGTTGTCTGAAAATGTATGTGTTGGATGGTTTGATCTCACTTCTTTTGTTCCTTCTACCTGAGTAGGGTCCATAATGTTGATATTCCTTGTGAGGAGTATGCTTACTAGTTTCCTTCTCAGAAGAAGTGGTACAAGAAGAAGCACTGAAGGCCAAGAAGACTCAGTGGCTTTTTTTTTTTTTTTTTTTTCAGGGGAAATGTTTGTCCATCAGTGCTGTTGGACCTATGATTCTTTCATACCTGACATCCACAGCTTTGAGTGCTTCTACTTGTTTGCCCCAGGCTTCCTGGTAAGTGGAGGGCACACCCAATTCCATTGTGTGTGGAGAAAAATTCCAAGTGCACGTTCTTTACTCGTGACCATCCTGGTGTCTGTGTGTGTTTGTGGGTGCATGCGCAAGTCATCCTGACCATTCTTTTATGTGCACTCATGGACTGTCCACACTGAAACCTGTGGTGCTCCAGGTATGACATTGGAGTCTCTTGGGTACCTGAAGCCATTGTTGCCTATCCTGGATATTCCAGGTTAACCTTAATTTTGTTGAGTGTTTTAGGACAATTTATCTTTGGCTAAGAAGTCTCTGCTGCTCTTGCTCATGAAGTCAGTTTACTTGACACTCTAGTTGCTGTGGTTGTTCCTGTAAGAGATACCCCAGTGTCCTCCCTTACGCAGTTGTCAGGTTTGACTAAGGTCCAAGAGCATGCTTGTGATCTCTTGGGTGTCTTTCTCAAAAATCAGGCAAACTTTCAGAGGTTCTTAGTGTATGGGAGAAAGGTGCTGTCTTTCCTTTCTCATCGGTTGGCAAACTTTATCCTGAAGAGGCATGGCATTGTGTGTAACTTCTTCTAGCAACAAGTTGCCTTGCAAAATGGAACAGTTTTGAACTTGTCCTACTATTTAGAAGAGTAAGGTAGAGGTGCCAGTGAAGAAAAGGTGTTTCAATGGCTAAGACTCTTTGATCCACCATACAGTGTCCTTTTAGTAAGGGTGTCTGTTCTTGTAGAGTCAGATTCCAGAAGGTACAGTTCTCAAAACCTTGACAGGGAGTCCAGCCTTTTCTTTAACAACAGGTTTAGAGCCTTCCCAGCCCTTTCAGCTCCCCTCCCAGGCTCCTGCTCAAAAGGGAGTCAAGGGGTAAAAGAAGGAAGGGGACATTTAGTTAGGCAGTCTCCTCCCCACCTTCCCTTCAGCCAGTCATGCCAATCAGAAACTTGCCATATTCTTTTCAATACAGGGTAAGATTTTATTAAACTCTTATAGACTGTTGTTTTATACTGTTGAATTCTTTTTGTTCAAAGTACGTATTGGAATTCCTATTGTCTTTTTTTTTTTTTTTTTTTTGAGAGTATGATTAAAGCAACTCACTTTCCTTTTGTATCAGAATTTCTCTCATACATTATTCTTTAGAATTATTTTTTGTATAGTTTTGGATTTGAGTGATCAGTTTATGTACTTCATAATCTTTTCCTTGGCATTAATGGTAAATTGAATCAGGTACAGTATAAAATCCTCTTTCTGTGTAATACTACCATTGTAAGCATGATGACTTGCAAGTCACTCAGTGCAGCAGTCATGTGAACATTGTGTGGCTGTAGCCATTCCCGTGGTCAGTTGGTTGTTGCACCCTCTGTATTTTCTTCCTTATTTTGTGTTTATAAAAAGAGCAGCTTTATTTTTCTGTGGTCTTTCAGTTTATAGTGTTGTGCTATGAAAAAATAAACATAGTGATATCCAGCTAACTACCTTAAAAGTCTGAATATCTTTCTCAAAATTTTAATAGTGCATATATACTTGTGTGAGATTGATTTGTTTCAGCAGATTTTTATTGTGTAGTATTTGATAATACATGTAAAAGTGTTTTTATGTTTTTATTATGATTCTCTGCAATCACAGTGCTGAAAGTAAGTCAGTTTTAAGACAGATAAGTGAATCCAGACCTATTGGTAAGTACAGTATTATAAAACAATTTTATCATCTTGTTTGTTTATCTATAACAGGCAAGATGAAAAAATTGTTATAGATAAATACATATATTGTACTGTGATAATTTAATGAGGTTTGTATTTTTACAAAAAACAGAACAATAATGTTTTTACTCTGTATGGACCTACTGTGCTATATATTGTGACTTGTGCTTGAACATACACACAGATCACATTTATCGAGTTAACTCTTGTAACCAATCCTTGACCCCCGACGGTTAGTTTTTCAGGTTCTTTCGAAGTAAATTGTGTTCATTTTACTTAGAGAGCTCCTATTTTTTACTCATCCTTCTATGAATGGTTAAAGATGGACAGGTTAAATGCTGAGTTACTGCTTAGTAAGAAAAGTGATAGTTGGCAGTATGAGGTACTTATCCTGTTTGTGGGAGTCCCCATCTTGTTTGTCAAATGCTTTCAGTTTGTGCATTCTATTTTATTTCAAAATATTTGTGTAAGTGCTAGCTTGGTAACCTTTCTTCTCCCATTTATTCATTGTGGTGATCATTTTATTTTGGATAGTTGATTAAACCTCTATAAAATACTGGGATCCATTTGTTTTTTCACCAGTAATTACATTTTGACATATGGACTACATGGTGTTCCTGCATTTCATATCCTTGTAGCCCTTGCCTCAAATACACTCAGTGATAAGTTACATTTAGACAATTTACTTAACTTCCACAAAAAAAAGTGGATTCTTGTAGTTCCTTGATACATTTCAACTTGGGTCTCCAAACTTTTCTTGTTGCAGAACTTATAAATTGTTTCCACTGCCTACCTTGTCTTACATGTTCCTGTATTACTTATTACTTCATTACCTCTATCATTCTTTTATCCTTAACATTATTCCAACTCACCTACTCCCACTTTCATTCTTCCACCCTCAAGTAGATGTTAGTAATGCACTTTTTTGAAAATCCTCTTTCTTTCCTTTATTCCTTTATTTTTTTTTTTTTTAGTTTACTTGCACTTTATTGGCTGTTCACTCTCGAGAGTAATAATTAGCAGTAAAAATACTTCATGACAGTATATCCATGTCATTAGAATGTGAAAACATCTTCTCAGGAAGAAAATTATGATTGACTATCTCCTTTGATTTGAATTTTTTCATTTACCATTTTTGTTTCATTTGTTGTTGATCTTGATATCATTCAATAATCTTGCATTTAATAAACTGTCAGTTTAGTATATTGCAATCCTGAATAATCAATATTAATAATCAATAATAAACTGTCAGTTTAGTATATATTGCAATCCTGAATAATCAATATCAAACTGTAATATCAAAGTTTTTTTTTATTTTTTAATAGGTAAGTGATGAGACTTTCCTCTAGAATTGCTTAAGGTTATCGATTTGGTTATCGATACACCTGCTTGCCATGGCCAGCCCAACAATCGAGTCCCTTTGTTGCATAACCACCAACAATGCATTCAGCAAAGATTTCCTTCAAGACTTCCAGTCTATTCCCTATAACTTGGATATCCATAGTGGCTTCTGTATTTGGTATTGCTGGGGCAACTTATCAGGTAGGTATCATTCGGTTGATTTGTAAATTTTAATGGTTTCCTTTGTTATAGGTACTGTTGAAATATTACTGTACTTGATAGTTATTAAAAACAATAGCTTTTGGCTGTTATTGTGCTTCATTGCCTAGAAATCTGAGAAATAGAATGGACTTACTCATAATGCATACATGTAAAGTTGAGTTATTACTTACAAATGCCCTTTTTACTGACCTTGATATGTTCAGTCACTTGGTGGTTAAGAGCAAGGCAGTCCTAGCCTGGGGTGCCCCCGTCTGTCATTTTCTTGCACCTTCATTTTTTCTTGAGCACCATTAAAGCTTTCACATTCTATTAGGCACTGCTAGCTGGCCACAGATGTATATTAAATGTACTCCACTTTCACTAATGAGAGACAGTTTGCTCTTGAAAATTCTCTGCTGATAATTCAAGAGTTGAATGAACACCTATAACAAGATATGCAGTCTTTGAAAAATACTACTTATCAGAATGTGCTCATTTTTCTTTCCAGTAAGGTCACCTTCATTAGCATATATTGTTGGTTAACCTCTCTCTCTCTCTCTCTCTCTCTCTCTCTCTCTCTCTCTCTCTCTCTCTCTCTCTCTCTCTCTCTCTCTCTCTCTCTCTCTCTCTCTCTCTCTCTGTGTGCACTGTTCTTCTAGCTACCCACTATTTTGCTTTCTGCTTCTTACTTTTCATAATGTTTGCACACTGTCTTGCTAATGGTCTATCCAACTTCTTTAACTTTACCTTTTTCTATTTGCACATCTCAGGAACTTGTATAGGTACAGGAAAAAGTAGTAATATGAAACTAATTTATACAATAACAGTAATATCAAAAATGTCTATGTGCTTGTGCCAAAGTAGTAAACTGATGGTTTTTGTATTTGTTATTAGTTCTCAGGTTGTACATATGTACAGATGTGTTCTGTAATCATTACAGTATTTCAATGACTTAATTATGCATTTTTCAAATACTACAGTATTACTGTTTTGTTTTCTGTGCTGTTTGTTTAGATAAATTTTTGTAATTGTTTTGGAACTGGTCGTATTGTTTTTTAATTTTGCTTATTTTTAGATAAGCCATCTTATTTTATTAGGGTATAAGTAAGAAGGCCAGCTTACATTTGCATATCAGAATTTAATATTAGTCTTTATTTTGGTTTGGCAGTATTACCTCTCCAGCTTAAGAACACTATACTTGAACTTGAAAGAAAGGAAGAATGCAGTCTTGCCAAAAAATATGTAAATAAGAGGTGTTTTAAATATAACAGTAATAGGTGCAAGTTACATATCACAGAAGCTATGAAGAGCATTTGAGTAGTGTTTGAGAAACACAAATTTCACCACTTATGGAAATTCACAGCAGACTCATTATATTTCTAGTGAAAAATATTGAAAAGCAGTACTGTACATTTTTTACTTGAACCTTAAGCAGTAGTTCGACAGATTGAAACAAGAAATGAGAACACTCAGTTTTCTACGAATATTTGTGTCTATCCATCTACTTCCCCCACCCCCCACCTGTAGCCGGTCAGTCTACTTCGGTTGCCAGTTTTGATAGAAGATTGTCAGCAAGTTATCTAGGCTTGTTTTCTGTTTACAACTTGGTTTGTAGATATACTTGAATTTTCATTTGGATATGGATGGTAACGATAGAATAAGGGCCTGTAAGGTGGAATGGAGAATTTTTTGTGACTTCTTGGTCAGTCTTAGATAGGATTTTTAACAATTTTGTAATGCTAAAACAGGCAAAGTGTTTCCACCAAAGGGAAATGAAAGCTTTGTTCTAGCCAGTGAGCTAAAAGTTTAAAAACCAGAAAATTCTGCCTTTGCCACTTACTACAAACAACTTACATAAAATAGGTGGTGTCTCAGTTGTGCTAAGTTGCATTTCTTCTGACATTCTTGACAGTTACTCTCCAAATTATGTTCCACAGAATTGATGCCGTTCACTGTATTTACAATCTTGATGTTAGAAATGTATCATGGTTAATATTTTTCTTAAATCTAAGTGATCAGTGAAAAAAATTACCTTTCAAATCCCAGGAAATAATCAAATGTATGGCAGAAAGTTAATTTAGTTGTGCAGTTTAGGCAAGACCACCTTTTATCCCATATGACTTCTGTATATTTTTTGTCATTAATTTTAATTTGTGGGTGTTTCCTGGAAGTTTTTTGTATTTCAAGTATTTATTGTCTTTTCCATTTTGATTCTGTAGTGTGTTATCAACTGAACAATGATATATTTTATTCATAAATAGGCAGCCATAAAAGGAGCAGCAATACATGGATTGTTGGGGGGGCAGTTGCTGACAGTTTAGAAGCATGCCATGTTGATTCAGGGTTTGTGATTTTTGGACATCATAGATTTCTAAAAAAGGCTTTTCTTTTTTAATCTTTGGTTCTTTTGTGTGGAGTATCTATTTTCAGATCATCTAGAACTTTCTTAAAGTACAGTACTGGAGTCTTTATTTTATTAAACAAGGTTTGTTCCGACACGATATACAAACCCTCGGTCCTTTACATTAGGAATTACTTTCAGCGTAGGCTTGAAACGGCTGTTGAACTTTCGAACAAGGTGGTTAGGCAGTTAACTACCGTCCAGGAGGCTGGAGTACCGCCTGCCCGGATGTAAACATTCCAATTTGCTTTCAGCCGCCGTAGAATGCTGACGTTGTTCTTTGCTCTCTGCCTGACTGCCCTTCAAATTTCCCGGTGAGATTTTTCCTTGCTTTTGCTTGATAATGAATGTTGATAAGCCTTCTAAGCCCTCCTATCCCCAGCATGTGTGTCCTGGGGTGGGAGGCAAAAGATGTAATACTTTTCGATCTAGCGTCGACAAGGACCGACACTCCCTGTGCCCAACTTGCAGGGGACTTGTGTTTGCGCGATGCTCGTTGTAGTGAGTGTTGTGCCTGGTCTCCTGAGCAATGGAATAGGTTCGAAGGGAGGAGACGCTACCGTCGGAAGCCTGCCAAGGAATCGTCTGAGGGTAACGCACCCCCGACGACTCCAGTGGTGGCTAATCCGTCGGGATCGTTCCTCCCTCCCGGCGAACTTCCCCTGCTTGCTCCCTCTCCCTCGGGTGAGGACTCCCCCTCCCCTTCTTCATTTGTTTCATCGGGTGTGGAAGGGCGTGGGGGAGCAGTTGCTCAGGACATCCTCTCGGGTGCTTCCCCTCACTCTGGGGGTGAATTTTTTCCCCCAGAGTGAGTGAAGGCTGCCCATTTTGACCCGACTGTATCCTCAGGTTTTGGGGTGGAAGCGCCTTCCATGGACCAGGTATCAGACTTATCTTCTGCTTTTCTACACCTGGGTCTACCTGGCATTCCGTCAGTGGAGGGCTTGGTGTCCCACTTGTCTGGCGCTCCAGTGACAACCCACTCGGCTACTGCCTCCACCACCATGACTGTCACCATGTCAGCGTTTGGGAAGCTACTTGTGACGGTGGCTTCGCATCCTGACACCCAGGTCTCGGCTGCCCCTGCCACCTACCATCCCATACCGCTGCCCCCTGGGTTCCTGGCCCCACTATCTCAACCTGGTCCTTCGTATATGGTGACGTCGTCGGTGCCATACGTATCTATGCCTGCTCCAGTTGCTGACCCTGGCTCGTTCATGGCAATGGTCATGGCTCCTTGCTTCCCAGTCTCTCGGCCTTGCCTGGCTGCTAACGTGCCACCCGTGCCTTCGACCCTGGCTCGGCCTGGCCTGGCTGCTCACGCGCCACCCATGCCTTCAACCCTGGCTCCTCCACTGGACATTCCTGGCTGCCACGCTAATGTTTCTGCCCCAGCAACTGCTGGCCTGAGCACCATCTTCAGTGCCCGGGTTGCGCCTGCTGCTGTGGCCCCCTGGTTGCTCCTGAGTCTTAGGCTGCTCCTGCATGGTTTGGAGACCTGACCTTGATCCTGAGGAAGATGCGAAGAAGAAGTCAAAGAAGAGATCGCGGAAAGTGTCATCGTCTTTGTCTTCGTCGCCTTCATCTTCGTCTTCGTCTGCTGCCTCTTCTTCCTCTTCTCCTTCTGAGGCTATCCAGCCAAAGAAGAAGAAGCCTGCCCTCCCCCCAAGGGGTCCCGCACCAAGACCTCTAAGGGCCTGCTTCCTTCCACAGGGAAGGGAGTGGAATCTCTTGCTGTCTCCTCCTGATCCACGGATCAGGGAACCACTGCTCTGGCCCCTGGGTCAGTCGCATCGGGAGCCAAGGGCATGCAGACCACGGTCCGCGCTCTCCCTGCTGCGCCGAAGAAACCTGCTTCTATGGCCAGCGGGTCCACGTCGGACACTCGCTCGCGAGTTGCTAGGTTTCCAACGGGACCCGGGTACCCCAGTCTGGTATGGGAGAAACCTCTCTCCGTACAGACTCGGGTGTGGGACGAGAGAAAGAGTCTGGGCAAGCAGGTGCCCCGACTCTTTCTGCTGGTACTTCTGCGAGTGCCAAGCCAGGTTCCTGGGAAGGTGCTCTGGTCCCTCAAGTCCGGATACCTGGAGAAGCAGAGAAGAGGTCCCCTGCTCAGTCTTCCCGAGAGGTTACAGCCTTGAAGAAGACTGTGGCGCATCTAGAGGACAGCACAAGTTCACGCCAGCCAGCTGCACGCTTGACTCCTCCCAGTCCCTGGCCACGTCTGCACAGCCAGCCTGGCTCAGGGGAGGTGAGCTTGTGGCTCGACTCATGCGAGCCGCTCCGCTTTCCTTGGGAGATTGCTTCGCCCAGCGAAAGCGCTCTCCTTGACCCGGGCTGCTGTCACCACCGCGGGTTGGTGATCGCTCCCAGCCCGCTGCCCCTGTTGGTTCTGCCAACAGGGCCAGTGGGAGCGCCTGATCCTCCTTGCCTGTCCCCTGTACCTCCTGGGCTCCTTCCAGGGGGCAGGAGTCAGACAGGAGGCACTCTGGCAAGTTGTCTTCCCAGGTTCTACCTTGGGGGAATACGTGCCTGGCTTGGTCCTCAGTTCGCCCAGTTCTTACGCCCGCGTGGTGCAGGAAGGATCACGGGGGTCTGCTGAGGTTCTTCCTCCTGCATGGAGAGTAGATCGGGAGGACTTGCACCCTGGAAGGACTCGAGGGTCGTCTCCCCCAGGATGTGGACACCCCTGAGATGCAGAGGATGTTTGCCGAGGTTATTGCGCTGATTCATCAGCACAACAACCTCGGGGAAGGGACCACGGCCTCGTATGTGGATGATCCGTCACGCCTCGAATCCTACCGGGGACCCAAGAAGGAACCCAAGGTTCGGTTGGGCTGCCGTGCCCCACCCTTGCCAAGGGGGTCCTCGATCAAGTGAATGGTCTTGTGTCTGGGCAAGACAATTCGCTCAGATCGAACCGCTCGGACAAGCTTCTTCCCCCTCCTCTGCCTCGCCAGAAGCGCTTCTACGCTCTGTCAAAGAGGGCATTGCTGCCTAAACAGGTTGACCCGGACCTGGTTCGTCTGGATTAGGGTCTTATGTTGCAGCAACTTACTGCAGAGAGCATCTCTCTCTCTCAGCAAGAAGCCACAACCCTGGAAGCCACTGCCATGGCGGCCTCCCAGGCAGTCTCCTGGCTGGATCTGTGGTCCTTCACAGTATCCAAGGTGGCTGCTTCCTCAGGCGCTGTTGTACCCGGGAAGGACTCTGCCTTCGGGAGACTATGCCAGTCTGGAGTTAGGGATATCTCCTACCTCGCCCACCAGATGGCAAACCTGTGGGCAAACCTGTGGGCTAACCTGGTCCTGAAGCGAAGGGACACCGTTCTCTCTCTTGCTTCTCCAGGTCTGAGGGCCCGAGTCAGCAATGACCCTGCAGAATGGACCATTGCTGGGTTCCGCCTCTCTCTTCCCTAGAGAGTTGGTGGATAAGCGCCGGGCCGATGACAGCAACTGGCTTGTCCACCAGGCAGTGGCCAAGACCTCCGGGTCTTCGTGTTCCACTGCGGCCAGGCCCTCGGATCAGGCTGGTACTTCCTCGGCCACTAAGAAGTCCCAGTCTTCGAAAGGGTCCCGTGAAACACCCAGCCTTCTTCTTCCTCTAGAAAGAGCAGGTCTTCCTGTCCCTTTCAGCCCGCTTTCCAATCCGGAAAAGGGGGCAAGGGGAAGAAGAAGAAGGGGAAACACTAGGGGCGGCGTTCCCCCCCCAATGCTGCCGAAGGTGGGAGGGTGCCTGTCGAGCCATTGGGCAACATGGCAGTGACACGGAGCCAAGACCTGGACGTTGGATGTCCTTTGGGAGGGATATCTACTACCCTTCAAGTCTCGGCCTCCCCTTACCTACTCTCCGGTCCATCTCCGCACATACGTCCAAGGTATTCTGAAGGACTCCGCACTACAGCAAGAAGTGCAAGCCATGCTGAGCAAGTGCTGTGGAAGTCGTGTCGGACCAGTCTCCAGGCTTTTACAGTCGTGTCTTTCTCGTAGAGAAAGCCACAGGTGGATGGAGACCAGTCATAGACCTCTCTCCCCTGAACCGATTCATTCGCCAGACCCAGGTCATGATGGAAACAGCGCGATCCGTGCTTGCTTTCATCAGGGAGAACGACTTCATGCTTATGGTGGACTTGAAGGATGCATATTTTCAAATACCCATTCATCCGTCCTCTCGCAAGTACCTCCACTGTATCTTCGGGGAGACGGTCTTCCAATTCAGGGGGCTCTGCTTCGGGCTCTTGACCGCTCCCCAGGTATTCAGAGAGTCTTCTCTCTCATGTCAGCTTGGGCCCGCTCGCACGGGATGCGTCTGTTGAGGTATCTCGATGACTGGCTCATCCTGGCGAACGCCCACTCACAGTTGCTACGGGACAGGGATCGACTCCTCGAGTTTTGCCGCTATCTTGGGATCTTGGTTAACCTTGAGAAGTCAAATCTCACCCCCAAGCAGAGGATAAAGTACCTGGGCATGCTGATAGACTCGGTGGCAGCGAAAGTCTTCCCTCAGACTCTCGTATCAGCAGGTTCAGGCAGGCAGCACAGCTGTTCCTGTCACGACAGGAGCAGCCAGCCCGGCAGTGGCAAGTCGTCATCGGTCACCTGTTGTCGCTGGAGAAGCTGGTACCTCATGGGCATCTTCACCTGCGGTCTCTACAATGGAGGCTAAAGGAGTATTGGTCCCAGCCCTGAGACCCCCAGTCCTTTCTCATCCCTCTTTCCGAGGAGGTGAGAGAGGACCTTCACTGGTGGATGGACGACAGGAACCTCTTGATAGGAGTATCCCTGCATACTCCCCCTCCGGACATGCTGCTGTTCTCAGACGTATCGACCAAGGGATGGGGCGCACACCTGGAGGAGTTGCTGACTTCGGGAGTGTGGCACAGAGACGACAAGCACCTTCACATCAACATCCTGGAACTCAAGGCAGCCTTCCTGGCTCTCCAAGAGCTCCGGGATCGAGTGATGGGACATTCCGTGGTACTGATAAGCGACAATACCACAGTAGTGGCATACGTCAGCAAGCAGGGAGGTCTAGTATCCATCCCGCTCCACCAGTTGACAATGCAGGTGCACGAGTGGGCCGTGGCTCACTCGGTAGAGCTGTCAGCCAGGTACATTCTAGGCAAGAGGAATGTCGTGGCAGACAAGCTCAGCCGCCAGAATCAGGTGATAGGAACCGCATGGTCCCTTTACTCAGAAGTAACGGAAAGGCTATTCGACCTGTGGGGGCGTCCAGTCATTGACCTGTTTGCCACCCAGCACAACAGAAAACTCCAGGTCTTCTGCTCGGTTGTGCCAGACCCATGGGCCGCTGCAGAGGACGTGATTCAGCACCTGTGGGACAACGTCGCCGTTTACGCCTTTCCTCCATTCTGTCTGATTCACCGAGTGATCAACCAAGTGATGATCACTCCAAATCTCAGAATGATTCTGGTGGCACCCAAATGGCCGCAGGCTGTTTGGTATCCCAACCTGCTAGCTCTCCTCTCCGAGGCGCCGAGAGAGAGAGAGAGAGAGAGAGAGAGAGAGAGAGAGAGATCCCCCCCAGCCCAACCTGCTGTGTCAACCCTACGTAGAGCGGTACCACCAGGCAGTGCAGTCCCTGTGTCTTCACGGCCGGAGGTTATCCACCATCGCCTGCGAGCGAGAGGCTTTTCGCGTCGTGCAGCAACAGAGATGGCCGGATACCTCAGATGATCCTCTGCAGCGGTATACCAGGGAAAGTGGTCCGTCTTCTGTGGTTGGTGTTGTCGATGGGGTGTCTCTCTGATCAGAGCTGCTATTCAGCAGGTTGCGGACTTCCTCGTCTTCCTCCGGCGAGAGAAGCTTCTCTCCGTTTCAGCTACCGTGCCGCACTCGGCCTAGTCTTGCAGCTGAAAGGAGTAGATGTCTCTTTCTCCTTCGAGATTTCCCCACTGATGAGAAGCTTCGAAAGGTCTTGCCCACCCAGGGATCTCAGGCCCCCAGTGTGAGATGTGACCCTCATTCTGAGGAGCCTGACTTGTGCACCGTACGAGCCTTTACAAGAGTCGTCAGACAGGGATCTGACCCTCAAGACAGTCTTCCTGTTGGCCCTAGCATTGGCGAAGAGAGTTGGCGAACTGCACAGACTTTCCTTCGATGTTAAACACTCGAGGGGATAGAGATCAGCTATGCTCGATTTTGTCCTGGATTTCGTAGCGAAGACTCAAAATCCTTTGGTCCCTGACTCATGCCTCGGGTTCTTCACGATCCCCTCCCTAGAAGACTTTGTAGGTAATGAACCAGACGAGATGCTACTGTGTCCTGTTAGAGTGCTGCGGCGCTATCTGAAGAGGACTCGACATCTCCGGCCTGAGTGTCGACGACTCTTCGTTAGTACTGGCTTGACCAAGAAAGAGGCGTCCAAGAACACCATCTCTTTCGGGCTTCATGAGACGGTAAGGAGAGCGTATTCTGCTACAGGAGAAGACAACACCGGTATGCTTCGTCCAAGAGCTCACGAAGTCCGCAGCATTGGTCTGTCCCTCGCATTCTGGAAGAACATGTCAGTTCTGCAGGTGCTGAAGGCAGTTGTGTGGTCCCAACAGACCACCTTCACCTCCTCCTACCTCCAGGATGTTGCTCACAAGCCCTTGGACACTTTTTCCTTGGGTCCTGTGGTGGCTGCTCAACAAGTTGTGTAGCTTGCCTGGCTCCTCTAACAGAACAGGTTGCATCTCGCCTAAGATGTACAGTTGTGATTGGGAGAATGAATGCGGAGTGACTGGCCTCTCTTCTTTCTCCCCATCCTGACTCTCTTCCCACAGGTTGGGAGCGGACACGCCATTACATGCTGGATCTGGCAGTCGATCCAGGTAAGCATCCAACGGGGCCTTCCGTTCTATTTTCTGTTCAGGTTGATAGAAGCAACCCCACTCCTTCCCCTTGCAAGGGGGAGAAGGAGACCATGACTATAAGAGAAACCCAATGCTTGTGATTGCTTTAATGTCATCCAACTCCAAGTTCTTCCTAGCCTACTTTGCATGAACTGACAATTCCTCTTTCATGCAAAGGAACCCAGAAGTCTGACAACTGATCCCGTGTTTCTTACAACCCGATCATTTTGTCAGAGGCAGTTTTCCCTTCCTCGCTCTATCGACCAGGAAGGGAAGACAAGGTGGTGAACTCCAGTCAGTTCAGGAGACTCACTCAGATTCCTCCCTCCAACCAGTGAGTCTTCCTAATGTAAAGGACCGAGGGTTTGTATATCATGTCGGAACAAATCACAATTTTTAAAAGTAAATTGTATTTTACCCTACTATACAAACCCGAGGTCCTTTACATTTCATGCCCACCTCATGCCACCCCTCAACCTGATACCTGGTCCGAAAGGCAAATTGGAATGTTTACATCCAGGCAGGCAGTACTCCCACCTCGCGGACGGTAGTTAACTGCCTAACCACCTTGTTCGAAAGCTCAACAGCCGTTTCCAGCGTACACTGAAAGTAATTCCTAATGTAAAGGACCTCAGGTTTGTACAGTTAGGAAATATACAATTTACTTTTAAAAATTGTGATTTTTAATAATTTATTTTTTTAAGTAATGGATCCTGTTATTTCTAGAAGCATAAAAGCTATACTATTTTCATCATAAGAATAAACCCTGTTACAGTACTTGTTTTGCATTAGTGATGTAGTTTTTAGTGCATCTATGTAATGTAATTGTATACCAGTAATTCTGAAATGTGTATTTTATTAATTGCTTATTATCTTTTGAAACAGATTTTGCCTCGCACTTCTGGCAATGGCACAGCTGCCAGAGGAGGGAGATTTTTCAAAACTCGAGGTCGGGTTATCATCAAGTGGCTAGCAGCAGCAGACCTCATGGCTTCACTAGGTGAGTTGTTCATGTAGTTGGCCTTAAGTATGAATTTATCATTCCAGTTACTGAATTGAATCAAATAAGTTTTGTCTGATACATAAGTGGGTATTGCTAGCTCTGTGAAAGCTAAGTAAATTAACTCAGTGGTCCCATTAAACTAATTGATAATAATGTAATAACTTATGTGAGTACCACTTAAGTTGTGCTTAGTGTGGCACACTGCAGATGGTATTATAGGTTCTTTGCTGCATCCCTAGAACCCGATTGCATTTCTTTCTGCCTTTAACTTTTCATCCGTTCCCTTTGGTATCTTCATAACTAGTTGTCTAACTTTTTGAAAATTTTCTTTCCCATATTTTTAATTATCATTTTAGAACAGTTCCTTTAGTCTAACTCTAACATTTTATGAAAATATATGTGTACATGTGTCCTTGAGTGAATGGTTTTTTCATATTTCTTCACTTCAAGACTACCTTCTTAATCAAAGTTTATAATTTTATAAGTACTGTACAATTTTCTTTATTTCATACAGTACCATCCTCAATAAACCATAATTTTTTTTTTTTTATCACACATTTCACAGGCATATTAATACGATCAGCATCCTGGTTAGCCGATGATACTTTTGGTTCAAAGCCAGATGATAGTCCTCTTGGCCAGTACCTCTGTATCATTACATCTGTAAGTACAGTATTTTCTGAATGAGACGGCTTCTAAAGGAACTTGTATAAATTTTTTCTTTAATTGTGGGTTTCAGAAAATCCTACATTAAACCCTTTCTGCTCTCCTGTTTTCACGTTGTTTCATGTTTATAATTTTTAAGTGACATTATAAAATTAACTGATTATAAATTTTTTGGTTTTTTCATCTAACTGATTATAAATTGTTTGGTTTTTTCATCTAAATATTAATATTTTATATTTCACTCTCACATTAGTTTTGAGATCATTAGTGTATTGTGATTTTGAACACCTTAGCAGAATATTAATGCCAAGCTTATTTTCTAGGGAATGATTCACTACTTTTACACAGCAACATACTGTTGGACATTTCTCTATGCATTAGATGTTAAGTTGGTCATGCAAGAAAAGCGAGTTAGTCATCAAGTTTACCATTTTATCTCATGGATGGTACCACTTGCCTTGTGCCTCACAGGACTTCTCATTCTATATCTGCCCGACCTCAAGTAAGCCTTTAATGTGAAGTAAATTTGACATTTTTTTATTCATAAAGTTAATGCTTAATTTTTTCCCAAAAATTTTGGAAAAGTTCCACAGTTTAGAATTTTATAAATTTAAATTGGTTTTATTACATTTCTTACCAGCCCATGCTATTTTGTGAGCATAAAGTAAAATTATGTGCAGTATTTTCTTTTTGAGTCTTGGTTTTTCAGTAAATTCTTAAATATTATTGTTACATGAAGAAATTGTTTTATGGTTTATTTTCTTTTCTTTCCCAGTTGTCATAGTAAGGCAGTAAATCCATATGTGCGCTTCCTGCCGAACTATCTCAGTTCATTTCTTCCAATAGTTGTTGTGATGATTGGCAACCCAATTCTCTATTGCATCTCATTTTCTGGAGTTGAAAAACAAATAATGTCTGCACGAGGAAGGTAAGAATATTGTGTAGTTAATTTTATGTGACCCACACATGGTTCAGAAAGGACTAGTAACATTCCTTTTTGGGGAGTTCAGTTCTTATATGTAACTTAGCTGTCATTTGCTTTTTGGTTGTTTAACCCCCAAAAAGCCATAATTGTGGCTTTACCCATGAAACCGAAGAAATATATGATTGTAGCCATATTCAGAATTGGTGGCCTGCAATGAATTTGAGAAACTTGGATAGCCTAGCTACATTACTAGAGTACTGCCTTAACCTTTCGCTTACCGATGACAGATATAAACGTCACCCAAATTTAAGTCCTTCACTTGATGATGTACACAAACATCAAAAAAAAAAAAAAGATTGCACAGACCATCAGACAAGATGAGAATCATTTTCAGCTAGTGTTCCTGATATTTTTCATACATATGTAACATGTATAGGAAGATGATGGAGAAGGGAGCTGTAGAGCAAGTAAAGCATCCTTTCCCAGGGTTCTGCAGCCAGTCTTCCTAGTCCCCAAGGCAAATGGCAGTTGGAGACCATTGACAGACCTGTCAACATTGAGCCTCTTTATCAGAAAGACAAGGTTCAAGATGGAGACTCCTTCAATGTGGAAGGCATGCAAGACCTGCAAGCTCGTCATTGTAGTCCTCCTCATCCCTTGACTCTCTTCCACCATGTAGGCAGAAGAAAAATAAGTCTCAGGGCTTGTGTAAGAAACCCAGGCAGACTCCTCATGCATGTTCATCCTTCTCGGAGGAGAGTGGAGTTGCAAATCATGAACGTGTAATCATCAAACCTCTAGCAAACCTGGTACTATTGCACCTACCCTTTTAGATAAGAGGTCTGCTCCAGCTTCGTCCTCTCATTAACTCTCAGGCTTACACCTGGATGAATCTGCTTCAAACGTTCTAGCAATGAGGTATTTTCTCCCTCCTGCTCCTCTTCGGGGGTGTGCAAGGGAAAGCCAGAGCCACCATCTCACCCAGCATGTGTATATTCTGCAGAGTGTGCAGACTTAGCACTGACGTGAGGGAAAGATCTCCTTTGATCTCTTCTATCTCTTATGTGAGTGGTTTGCTGCGCAAGGTGCACCTGAATGGTGGTAAGGGTGCTTGTTCCTCCCCTCTGTCTACTGAAAATAGGGGCTGAGGAGCACCAGGGTCAGAATCCAGACCCCATTCTGACAGCGACTCCAGCAAGAAGCTCGTCTAGTTTGTCAGGAGATTGGGAACAGTTCAGAGTTGGGTACCCAACTCTGAACTGTCCCGTAGTGAAAGGCTACTCTTGTGAAAAATCTGTAAAAAAAGAGAGAGGAAACCATGTCTCTCCTTCAAATAACTGGGTATGCCTGATGTGCTAAGAAGGTAATGGTCTTACCTTCAAGCATTAACAGCCCCAGGAAAATTGCCCACTTATCACGAGACAGGATACCTATTACAGCGAAGCCCATAAATGTGTTCAGCCAAAGGTCGAGCCATGAGATAGCGTGGTGAAATGGCATGGTAAAGGACTCCATGGAATGCACCTGTGAGGCAGAGACCGACAGACTCTCCTGAAAAAGTCTTTCTTACAGTTGGCCGTTTATCAGTGAGCAGACTGTCAAGTTCAACTGTCTGGGAGTAGCCTTTGTATCCTCTGGCATGTAGTACTTCCCTGATGTGAGAGTGAAAAGGAGTTTGCTCGATCTGCTGGAAGGGAGAGAACTACCTGACCCACAGAACAAGGCATTCACTTATTCCAAGACCCCTCAAACCCACTGTGACCAAGGCAACCTGACTGAAGGTCACACCTCAGGTGTATTCCCAAGGAAAGCTCTGCAGATGAGACTGTCAGCAGGTGCAAAGCTGAGTGTGATAATCTCTCAAAAGTGCTGCTCCAGATCTGCATGGAGGGGTTCTGGGACCTGTCACATCTCGTGAAGCATGAGTTGCACCCTTTTTGGGCAAACACCCTTTTTGGCAAAGACAATGACATGCCAGTCTCTGCTCGCTTGCCTATTCCAAAGAGTAGTGTGGAGGCAGCATTTAAGCTTAGGAGATCAGATTCCCAAGACTATCTCATGAAGCACACAGTGTCTATTAAACCCTCCATGGGTGCAGCGAAGCCTTCTATACTCTGGCTACTGAAAGAGGTCAGCCTCTCTTCTCACTTGAAAGCACACAAAGTCAGGGGCTTGGGGCAGTCTTTTGCTTTTCAGAAGAACCTTTCAGTATTTCAGGTAATGAGGGCATATTTCTGGTGTAGACAGACTACCTTTTTTCTTCATTTACCTGAGGGACACTGTCTACAAGTTCCTGGATGCCTTCTCTTAAGGACCTGTGGTGGCTGCACAAATTGAGACCTAGTGTAAGGCTGGAGAGTGATTGTTTAGTGACTGGACTCTCCTTCACCCATATTCATCTCTTAAAGAGAGCATCAGTACCAATTTACCAAAGTACATACTAGAGTCATTGAGCATCTAGTTGGAATGCTAATTACTATGGTGCATCCCCCTCTGTCCTCCCTCTTTTAACAAGGGAAGGGGATATGGTAGAGCTTATTCTGAGCCCATTACTTGCTAATAGCCATAATTAAGCTGCCTTCCAACATGAGATCCCGTATGAGGGATGTCATGGTTCTCAGAGATTTTTCCTTACCCGAGTACCCTCCTGTAATGCAGGTCCTTGGGGCTAGGGTCCTATTGCTTTGGTCAACCATTTCACCAGACCAGTAAAGGTCACAGGAGTCACTGACATCCCCTACTTGCATGCGCAACTAGGGGCATGGCACTTCTGGGTGGAATTTAACTCCAGTTCATTGTAGGAACAACCTTCCATATAAGGAGTAAGTCTCCAATATAAAAGGCAGTTGTTTATATTTAAGTAGGAAGAAATAACAAATTTTAAAAGTACAGTACAGTAATTTGTATTTTTCATAGGTATACAAGCCAAAGCCTTCTATAAATAGAACCCACCTCAACTGCCTCAGTCTGTTCCTGCAGCTGAAGCAAAATGTGTGAGTGGTGATTTAAGGCTAAGTAGGGGTAGACTGTAATCTCAACCAGTCAGCAACCTTGTTATGAATATTGTACACCTAAGAAAAGTACAAATTACTTTTAATATTTGTTGTATTTACTTTTAATATTTGTTGTAAGCACTCAAATGAATGTCTATCTACACCCTCTTTCTCTTGCATTTTACATTGCTGTTTTGTTTGAAGTCTTGATAAAGTCAGCATCCAGTAATACAGTGGGATTAATGAAGTTGTGTATCAGTAAATATAGTGAATTGCATATTTATCTAATGGTTCAACCAGTGCGATATATAGTAGCCTGAGCTGAAGGAGTTCTCAGCATGTGACGGACAATATAAGGATTTCGCATAATCATGTGCTGTATACATGCTGTCATTGTCTCTAGTAAAATCTTTAAACTTACATGCAAATGTTCTCAGCTCATTTCTTGATTACAAGTAAATTTCATTTCTTTAAGCAGTTGCTTGAATGCCCATTTGTATGTCTGCTTACTCTCACTTTCTTTCTCTCATTTTTTATCATTATTTTACTCAAAATTTTGATGAAGCCAATATCCCATATTAAAATGTAATTACAGACGACCCCTGACTATTCGCGGTTCAGGATTCGTGGATTCACCTATTCGCAACTTTTTCTGTGGAACATAACTCCAAATAAGTTGCAGAAAATTTGCCTATTTGCAGCCCCGGTTAATGGCAAGGGTTCCATTCCTGGCCAAGCGATGATAGTTTAAAATCTCCAATAATTATGGTAGTAAATGGCGTTTATGACTTTGTAAGCGCCAATAAACTGCTTGTCAGGGCTGATAAACTGCTTGCAGACACTGATAAACTGATAAACTGCTTGCTGACTCTGATAAACTGCTTACCAATGCCAAAAATCACTTACTGTTGCCGAAAATTGGGTTAACAACGTCATTAGCCAAGTGCCATAAAACCGAAACGCCTATAACCAATGCCGTCGATAACTGGGGACCACCTGTATTCAGAAGATGAAATAGAGCATATCTGAAATATTCACCAATTATTTTCATTTTATTTCCATGACCAAATACTTTTTTTATGATAAAAAAATTATTACTAATTTTCAAATAATAATATTAATGTAAACACTGCAAAATATCAGTAAAATGTATTTTTTTCTTGAAAAACGTTCGCCTAATGATGTATAAATGTTACCCCTATCTATGTTGAAAGAAAATGGTAAGGCTTGAATACTGTATGAAAGAAAATGTGTATCCCTGAATTTAGGGGTAACTTGATTAGTTTTCACATTGGTAAGAGTCACAGTTGTAGGAGTGTTCACACGTAACTGTAAGCCATGTATTTTTAAGGGTAATGTTGTAAGATGACTTTGAAATGATATTAAAGTGTTTTGGATGACAGTTTAAGGTTATTTGGTGTTTGAACTACAGTAATATAATAGTGTACAGTACCTCAGTAAATATAGTGCATTGCATTTTTACCCAGTGCTTCAACTAATAATACACAATAGTTTAAGCTTAAGTAGCTTACATGTTCTAGACAGCAGAGATATTTTATTAATTTTCTTATGCTATAAAAAATAAAAATCAGTGTTACTGTAATATATCTTTAATGAGCCTCTCTCTCTCTCTCTCACACACACACACACATCAGTGAGATGAAATTTTCATTAGATTATTAATGCGGCGATAACAAAATGCAGGCACAAAACAATAGCTACTCATTATGTATAAAATCGGCAGACTAATGCACATAGAGACACACATAAAATGTATATGGAACATTTTGTATTGTTATTATTAAGTCTTCATGTATTATTCAATGTGCTACTGTATTCAACAGCTTGAAAGATCCTTCTCAAAACTGCCATTATTATTACATGCCTAAATAGACCAGGAATTATCTTAAGATTTTGTTATGAATGAATTGTTCTACTGACTAGGTTTTAAATTATGATGCTGATGCTAATATGGCCTTTGTGAAAGCTATCAACATTTGTTTATGACACTGAACAATTTTTTGCTATTACAGTACTAGATTATTTTAAATTAATTTATCATTGTTTTAGCTTCTAAACAGTGCCGGGTCATTTGACCAATCTTTCATAAATCAAGTCAAATCAGTATCCCTTGAATGAAAAGTGGAACTTAAACAAACAACTGTGTATCATCAGAGGTCATGTAAAATATTTTAGTTTTTCATTAGGGTTTGAGTACCAGCAGGGTTGTCCTTGACATTTATTATTTTTAATATGTGGATATATAACTTTTCAATTTGGTATCCAAATATTGCAATATATTTGTTAATTAGGATTGTTAATAATATTTTTATTATATAATCTTGTGAAAATTTTGAACGGATAAACTTTTAGACTCATACGTGTATCCATAGTGTTTAACTCATAAATTTGTTAGATAAATGCAGTCTAGTTATAAAAAAAACATCATTATAGGTTTTCATTAAGACGAAAGTAAAGTTAAACATAGAAGTATTCTCTGATCAAATCTTAAAAATATATCTTAGTAAATCTTGAAATGTATAGTTAATCATAATTTAGGTATCACTGCATTGTTAATAATTTATTTTTACATAAAAAATACATGATAATTTGATTAGATGGTTTTATTAAAAGTATAATAGTTGCACAAGTGCAAAGTCAGTCAGCTAAAAGCAGAAAAGTGCAATGATGACAACACAAATGCATGGAACCATATCACTGGTAATTAATTGAAACTGGTAATTTTTCTACTGTGTGAAAATTATATCAAATTAATTTTTATTAGTCTGGAAGATGTATAGCAATGACAACGTAGGTGACTGATTCTATCATTAACTAATAATTAAGGAATAGATGTATAGGACTTAACAAGGAAGACTAATTTTGTTCACTAAAGACATAGGGGTTTGATTTTTATATAAGCAACTTACCAAGTAATCACATAGCTATAGTTTCTATTAACTGGCGACTAGAATTTTTGAAATTCGCGGTAGCGCTACTTTGTTTTGGTTAGGCGACTAGCCCCGCCCACTTTCGGGGTAAGAGAGGAACTAGTGCAGCAAAAAGAGCTCAATATGTTTCTGCCGGCTGATGGCTGTACTTCATTCCTTAGCAGCAGCGTATTTTTGGATTTCTTTAGCTTCTCAGTTGGTTGTAGTACTACAATTGGTGAAGTATTCTCTTTATGGTAGCCTTTTCAGCACATTTAGACAGCGTCAGGTTCTTTTTCCACACCTAACTACCGAATTTCACGTATAATTCGGATCTTAGACATTCTAAGCTTAGTTGACTTTTGACTTGTCGACTGTGTATGATTCTGGTTCCCAAGGCTTTCAGTATTACAGCAAAGGCTGTAATACTAGGATAACTAAAACCTGTTATGACCTGCACACTCCCTGCACATCTTGTAGTGGTCAAATTTGTTCCCCAGACTTGACTTGTAATGAATGTGAACATTGGGATATCAAAATTTGGAAAACTTTAAATAGTCACTTATCAAAACCGGACAGAGACAAAAAAGAGGAAAGCTGTTTCTAGAGCCAATAGTAAAAAGACGTTAGCTAGTTAGGTTCCTCCTAAGTCTGTGTCTGATAGTGTTTCTTTGCCT
Organism: Macrobrachium rosenbergii; assembly: GCF_040412425.1. Taxonomy (NCBI): domain Eukaryota; kingdom Metazoa; phylum Arthropoda; class Malacostraca; order Decapoda; family Palaemonidae; genus Macrobrachium; species Macrobrachium rosenbergii. The sequence continues at coordinate 27,783,862 of NC_089746.1, forward strand.
TTTATTCCTACTAATCCTAGTTCTCATTCTGTTCCACCATCTCTCCCCAGCTCCCTTACTCGCAATCCCGACACCATTGCCAGCCTTGAGTCGAGAGTTAATAAGAAATTTGAGTTGTTAGTGAATACTATGGAACAGATAGGCGTTTCAGTGAAAGTCCTTATCGACAAGTGTTAAAAGTGTTGGTGAAGTGTCAGTGGAGGAGGTGGCTGTCTGTCCCGCCGATTCTCTTAGGCAAAGGTCCCTGGCAAACTCCCTAAACCTAGGAGGAGCCAAATTGGTAGCCCAGATGAGGTCTGTGGGGTCTGTCCACAGGCAGTTGCCCCCTCAGTCAGTCCTGTTGCCGCTTCCTAGGTCACGACAGAGCACCACTTGAAAGGTGTTTTAATGGAAGTGAGTCATCTTTCTTCAAGTCTTTCTTCAACTGATTCGAGTCCCAGACACCAGTGGCATTTTAAAGATGAATCTTGTCCTTTGAAGAGACGTGCTATTGATGTGTCTTTCCCCTGCAGCTCTTGTAAAGAAGCCCAAGGAATCTTCTCTAGCAAAGTCATCTTGCAGTTTTGGGACAGTCCTGAACATTTCTCCCAGGATCACCTGGAGTTAGGGGGACAACTGTCAACAGTTAAACGTCTAGTCCCTTCTTGCAAGCGCTCTTCTTCGGCTAGGATCGTGGACAAGCCCCCATCAATGGTGCCACAGCATTCTCCTGGAGTTAGGAAAGTAACCGAGCAACCTTTAGTGCCCGAGCTTCCTGCTCCCGCTACGATTATTGACTCAGCAATCCCTCATGCCCGTTAGGTACTGCTCCCACAATGCCCGACTCTGTTGTGTCCGTGTTAAGACCTTTGGCTCCAGAGCGTCTGTTGGCGCCTAATACCCATTGGTGCCAGAGCTCCCCTTGGCTTCGGAACATCTATTATTAGAACGTCCGGTTCTTTCCAAGTGCCCGTCAGCACCCGAGCCTTTGTCTGCACATGAGTGCCAGTTGGCTCCTGAGCTTGTTTTGTCTTCTAAGCGCCCTAGGTCTGCAGAGCTTACCCTGGCTCCTGTGCTCCCTATCACTTCTTTCAAGTTCCTGACACTGCTCCTGTTTGGGGGTTTTGGATCCAGCCACTGCCCAGCTACCCCTTCATCCACAGTGTCTGGCCTCGGCTCAACAAGCTCCTGTAGTAGTGGACCCTTCCTTTCTGTCCATTCAGCAACAGTTAGATAATATTTTGGGGTTAATCAAGAAACCCCATTCGACTACTCAACCACTTGTGAAGTTGTCCCCCATTTCTTCAGAGGAGGAAGAAGAAGTAGACCCCTTAACTTCGCCAACTGCTTATGCTTCTTTGCTAAGGTTTTTGTTGGCAACATATCCTAATTTCTTGTCACCTGCAGCTCCGGCTATCCTAATTTCTTCTTGCCTGCAGCTCTGGCTTCCCCAGCGTCTACATATTTAATGGACAACCAGACTGTTAATTCCTTGAGACTTCCTAAGATGGTACTGTCTGCCTCTGCTAAGAAGGCATTAAATGAAGTACAGGCAGTCCCCGGTTATCGGCAGCCTCAGTTACCAGCGATCTGGTTTTACAGTGCTTGTCTAGCAACGACGATAACCAGATTTTCGTCGCTGATAACCAGTTAACGGTGCTGATAACCCGTTATCGGCGCTGATCGCCTCTTATCGGCAGCGCTGATCACCGGTTATCGGCGCCGCTAACCAGGGATCAGTGCTATTATCACCGATTTTCGGTTAGCAGTGATTTTCGGTTGTCGTCATGCAGTCGGGAACGGAACCCCGCCGATAACCGGGGACTGCCTGTAGAAAGTTGCCTCTCAGGGAAGAGAGAGCAGGGAAGAGCCTACTATAGTTGCCCTCTGTCAAGGCTCTCTCAGAGGATTTATCTGTCTTATGCAACTGGAGAGGCCCTTTCCCTGGGAACTTCTGCCTTCTCCCAGGGCGTACTTCTCCGGTCTGATAGACTTGTCCCGGAGGTCGGCTTTCAATTCTGCGAAGAGCCTATTCTCGATTTCAGAGCTAGACCGTTTGATCAAGCACCTGTTTAAAGTTTTCAAGGTGCTTAGTTTTTTAGATTGGGCAGTGGGTGCCCTTCCTTGCAAGATCAAGGATTGTCTTCATGTCCCGGAGGACTACACCCCAGATTTTTTGTGTTATCTCATCTCGACAAGTGTATGAGGGACGGATCTCTGGAGCTGGCTTCCCTTTTTGTGATGAACATTTTTAAAGAAAAGGGAGCTGTGGTGTTCTTTACCACTAAAGGTGTGACCCTTTCACAGAAGTCCGCTCTACTTTATTCCCCTGTGGATAAACATTTGTTCCCACAGGCTACAGTGGGACCCTCTCTTCCATAGAGCAATTCATGTCTCTGGGAAGAATGCACAAGGAACTTTCAGTTTTATCTGCAAGCCAGTTGGAACAGGAAGAAGTTTTCGGACACTTCTGTTTTCCCAATAACTCAGGAAATCAAACGGGACCTGCTGTGGTGGAAATCAAGGGACAGACTGTCTCAAGGGAAGTCCCTCCTTCCTCTGAGCCCCTATCCGGAATTTTGACTCCAGAACAGAGCAAATGGCATATCAACGTAAAGGAGTTAAAAGCAATTCACTGGGGATTACAAGAAAACTTTATCACAGCAGCGAGATAGAATGACAACAGAAAACGAAGAAGACGGCCACCAGTGAAAAATGTAGAGAAAAAAGAAGAAGGAGGAGGAGGAAGAGAAGAAGAAAAAGAAGAAGAATGTAAGTAATTGCAAGTGACAGTAAATGTGTTTTAATGTACATGTGTGAATTATGAAAAATAATAGTAAATTAGAAAAAGTACTGCATGTGTACATTCAGAAAGAAAGTGACAGTCCATTTGGACAATATTACATCAAGAAGCAAGGGGGGGACACACTATTACCCTTTGTGAGGCAGTAAGAGTTTTTCTCTTGTGGGCGGATCGAAACCAGACGAAGATCCTAACCAGGTTTATTCAAGGGAAATTAAACATCTTAGCGGACGAACTGAACCGCCGAAAACAGGTGCTCCCTACAGAGTGGACTCTGGATCCTTTAGTGTGCCTAAGACTTTGGAAACTGTGGGAAAAGCCAGTTCTGGATCTGTTTGCAACCGTGAAGAACTTTCATCTTCCTGTATATTGTTCACCAGTCCCAGATCCTCAAGCATGGGCGACAGATGCAGTGCTTGTGGACTGGTCGGACAAGGACCTGTATGTCTTCCCTCCATTCAAGAAGGCAAGGGAAGTAATCAACAAGTTCCAGAATCACCAAAATGTAACAGTGACTTTAATAGCTCCATTTTGGCCAACCCAGGAGTGGTTCCCAAGACTTGTTAGAGTTTCTGACAGACTTTCCGAGGCCGTTGCCTCAGAAACTAAATTTACTCAAACAACTGCATTTCAGACGGTTCCACCAAGGACTGTCCACTCTGGCCCTGACTGCATTGAGACTGTGAGGAAACTAGTGTGATCCCAGTCCTCGAGCAGTGTTTATCAAGCCAATTGGACAATCTTCCATTCATGGTGCCAAATGCATAACATCTCGTCTTCTAAGACAACTGTAGCTGAAATTGGAGATTTCTTGCTTTATGTAAGATCTTCTAGGGGACTATCTTCCTCAACTATTAAGGGTTATACAGCAATGTTGAGCTCTGTATTTAGACACTGGGGAGTGGATCTCTCCTCTAATAAGGATTTGTCCGAACTTATTAAGTCGTTTGATACGACCAGACATAAGGAAGAAAAACTAGTAGCTTGGAACCTGGACTTGGTCTTAAAGTGGTTGTCAGACCCCCATTTTGAACCTCTTAAGTTCAATCTCTATGAGAGACACAACAAGGAAGACTTAGTTTCTGGTAGCATTGGCTACAGCTGTGTGTATTAGTGAGTTCACTCATTAGATAAGAGAATCGATTTCTCTCAGGGTAATGCTATTTTTTTGTTTACTCTTGGCCTTTTAGTGAAGAATAAGTCCCCTTCCAATCCGTGGCCTCATTCATTCTCTTTCAAAAGTCTGGTAGATGTCTTAGGGCCTGAGGAAGAGGAAAGGACCCTTTGCCCTGTAGGGGCACTTAAATTTTACTTGCAAAGAACTGAAAAGATTTGTGGTGCATCAAGCAACCTTTGGTGCTCAGTGAAAAATCCTTTGCATCCTCTCTCAAAAAATGCCCTGGAATTTTTTTAAGGATCCTATCCTGGAGGCTCATTTGCAGTTTAAGATTGATGCCTTATCTTTAGTGAAAGTGAAAGCACACAAAGTGAGAGCCGTAGCCATGTCCATGGCTTTTAAACAATTTGTCGCTTTCCTCAATTATCCAGACAACATATTGGAAGTGTCAGTCAATATTTGGCTCACATTACTTGAGTGAAGTCGAAACTATATATGAGAATTGCAGTACCTTAGGTCCGTTTTCAGTTGCTGGCATAGTGATGGGAGAGGGAGTGTAGAAAGTATCCCTTCCATACTTTTTTTTTTTTTTTTTTTTTTTTTTCCCTCAAAACAAGGGTGTTGAATTGTAGGGGAGCCTGGGGGTACTTTGTGCATGGAGTGCCCTCCAGTTTGTTTTTTCTTTTGGGTAGTGGTTTTTAATTCAGGTCTAGGTGACTACTTTGATTACTCTGGTTGTTTTTATGTATACGGTACTGAGCCCAGGGCAGGGCAACTTTTTAATTCTTTATCTGCAATCGGAAAACTCCTTTGCAATAAAGAATCCCACTAAGTAGCAGGCGCTTCCTGGCTATACTGCCGCACCACTACTGATTGAGATGAGCGCCAACCAGAGGCAATACTCTCCTGTAGCAGCTCTCTCGCCAAGTAAGGAACTAGCAAACATTTTACCAATGTTAGCATTTTTTCTATTCTCATTTCATTACAATTTTTAATGTTTGAATAGATAGAGCCATGCATCCCACCTCCTTCAACGTGGGATTCAGCTATATAATTACTTGGTAAGTTGCTTATATAAAAATATTTTTATAATAAAATAAAGTTTTATATATACTTGCCAAGTAATTACATGATCAGAGCCCTCCCTCCTCCCCTCACATGGATAGAAAGGCATAAACATTGAGCTCTTTTTGCTGGACGAATTCCTCTCTTACCCTGAAAGTGGGCGGGGTTAGTCGCCTAACCAAAACAAAGTACTGTAGTGCTACTGCGAATTTCAAAAATTCTGGCTGCCGATCAGTAGAAACTATGGCAATGTAATTACTTGTTAAGTATATATAAAACTGTATTTTATAATAAAAATGTCATTTTTCTCATACAGTTGTTTCTCTTTTAGTCTCATATCATGATCCTACCAGTTTTGAGATATAGATCTTTACTAGAGATGATTCTCTAGTTTTTAGTTTCTCTTCCCACATCTACATTTTAAATTTATTTTTTAGGTTTACCCATGCTGAGAGACGGGTAGTGGATGGCCTTCTGAAGAAATTTTTCCTCATTAATGCAGTATTTTATTTGTGCTGGTTACCAAACATTGTAAATGGCATTGTACTGTGGACAGCATGGGATAACCTTCCCAGGACTTTTGTTCTTGTTGTGTGGTATTTAATGGTAAGTACTAGATTATCAGTATGTTTCTTGAATCAAACATCAACTATATAATATGGAATTTATAGGTTTTGATTGGGGTAAAGAGGCTCTGATTAACATTTCTCATTGTTTTCTTCATGCCATTTAAATTTTGACAAAATAATCCCTTCAGGTGAGCCTAGTATTGTTAAGATTTGTAACGCTGTATTCTGGTCAAATTACTATATTGTATTTAATCAAGTTAACCCTTAAACGCCGACTGGACGTATTGTACGTCGACTAAAATTGTCTGTTGGGTGCCAAGTGGACGTACCGTACGTCAACTACAAAAAATTTTAACCGGTCAACTTTGACTCAACCGAAATGGTCAAAAAACGCAATTGTAAGCTAAAACTCTTACAATCTAGTAATATTCAATCATTTACCTTCATTTTGCAACAAATTGGAAGTCTCTAGCACAATATTTCAATTTATGGTGAATTTTTGAAAAAACTTTTTCCTAATGTCCAGACGGTAACTCGGCCGAAAATTTCAGAAATTCTTTCGTCATTTTGTCGTAATGTTTGCAATGGTTTATATTAGTCGTTACATAAAGTTTTATATATGGAAATGTGCGCAGTTTCATGTAGAATACAACAGAAAATAACTCATGGTTGTAGCGTCTATCAGTTTTGAAATATTTCCATATAAATCACGATAAGTGCCAAAATTTCAACCTTCGGTCAACTTTAACTCGACCAAAATGATCGAAAAACCCAATTGTAAGCTAAAACTCTTACATTCTAGTAATATTCAATCATGTACCTTCATTTTGCAACAAACTGGAAGTCTCTAGCACAATATTTCGTTTTATGGTGAATTTTTAAAAAAAACTTTTTCCTTACGTCCGCGCGGTAACTTGGCCAAACATCTCAGAAATTCTTTCGTCACTTTGTCGTAATGTTTGCACCATTTTATTTTAGTCGTTACATAAAGTTTTATATATGGAAATGTGCACAGTGTCATGTAGAATACAACAAAAAATAACTCATGGTTGTAGCTTTTATCAGTTTTGAAATATTTTCATATAAATCACAATAAATAGAAAAAATTCTACTTTTGGTCAACTTTAACTCGACCGAAATGGTCGAAAACTGCAATTGTAAGCTAAAACACTTACAGTCTAGTAATATTCAATCAATTACCTTCATTTTGCAACAAACGGGAAGTCTCTAGCACAATATTTCGATATATGGTGAATTTTTTAAAAAAACTTTTTTTACGTCCGCACGTTACGAATTCATGCATCATTTTGTGATAATATTTTCTCTGTGTTGCTTTGATCGTTTTACAATTTGTTATATACCAAAATCATTGCAATTTAGTGTACAATACAAAGAAAAAAAAATAACTTGTTAGCTTCAACCGTTTTGCTCACAGCGCGATTTGTATACAATTATACATGAAATTTTTTTTTGCACTGTCATATTTCAAAATTTATATATGATAATGATATTTTTTTATTTCTGATGGTTGCATACTAAACTTCAGGCAATGACAAAAAAAAGAGCCAAAAATGAACTCTTAATCTTAAAAACTTAGCGTGCTGTGATTTTTTGAAAAAAAATTTTTTTCCGCTTCGGCGCTGACTCCCGAATGCCGCCAACATACGACAGACACTTTTGGAAATAGAGGCTCGGCGTTAGAGGGTTAATAATATTGAAAGTGTAGTGTTCTTCACATAAATCAATTAGGTTTTTCTGTTTTAGAACTGATATACTTTTTTAAGGTCTAAGTTCTCTACTTTCAGTAAATTAAAACTCATGTTGAAAAGAGTTTGTCAAAATACTGTTGTGGAATTTGTTTGAAAAATTATAGTTTTTATTGTGTCCCTCCCTACACCAAAGAAGAAAAAGATATTACTGTATTTCTTTATATTACAGTATTTACAAATAGATATCTCTATTTCATCAGGTAGCTAAAAGTTATTTCCATCAAGATTCTTGGAAGTGATGTTTCATATTAGCATTGTTCATTATAGTAAATATTTATGACCATTTTTTTTTTATATTACAGGCAATTCTGAATCCTCTTCAAGCAGTGTTTAACTGTATGGTATATCGGGCATGGGATTCCGGTAGCGTTATTACAAGGCCTGGCTGGTTCCCTCAGATTCTCTGGCCCAAAACTAGTGCAGCATACCGACAGATGGACCCTCCCCCACTACCATGGATGAAACTCTAGATAACCCAGTAAGAATAAATCCAAGTTTTGTCTTGCTTTGGCACAAATGTAGGTCCTTGTTTCACATTTAGTATGTGCTCTTCAGTTATTTCATTTTAAGTTGGGGCCAAAACATCAGTATCCAAATGACAGGTAAACAGACCTGGGAAATTTTTGTGTTGAGTTGTGGAGTAATTAGGTTTGGGATAATTCATTTGCTTCTGGAACAACAGTTTTTTCTGTGAATCTTAGTTTTTATCTTTTGTGAGATTGAGACAATTGTAGTAAAAAGCTGAATATGAAGTATCCATTCTCTCAGAATTACTGATCATGTGGCATCAGAAAGTCTGAATTTAATATGTTTAATGGCAATCATAGGAGTTGGAAATCTTTTTCTTGTTGACAGAAAAACCTGTGAATAAGGAACAGGTTTTTAAAAATATTCACTCTGAACATAACCATACTGTACTAAAATAAACCTTGCTTGTAGGTTGAAAGCTAGACTTTCACGTAATTGATGACATATTTTTAAAATGTTTAAATTAACTTGTCTTTTATAATATTTAATCTCATATTACTAAAGTTCTTTAATTCATTCTTTCATTCCATGTGCCATTAAACTTGAATATTCTTTCAAGCAGTGTTGATGGTTCTAACTTCTTGAGGTTCCAGTTAGGTATATTGATGTCCTTCAGATTTCATCCTTTGAGATTCCAATGGCATCAAATGACATCATCTGTAGAAAACCTAGAAGACCCACAGGCAATTCCTTTGGTTTTATGTGAGAGGGATCCCGTGAAAGAGAATCTGGGCCTTCCCATACAGTAACCTGATTTGAGGAGGACCTCAATAGAACTCACCTTCCTTCCTTCTGAAATTCTTGTCCCTTCCAAAGATTATGGTCCTTCATTAGAGACTACCAAGCATTTTGCAGGCAGTGACAATATGGCTGCCCAGGCCCAATCTTAATGCGGAGTTTTGCCTGAGGCTTGCTTAGAGTTTCTGAAGGCATTAATAAGCATTATCAATAAAGCCCTTGATACTGAGTGTCACTATGCCAGAGATGCTGTTGAGGATTCCTGATGGGAATTCGATACAGTTCTGGTTACTGAGTTGGATGTTATCTGAAAGAGACTTTTTCAAGTCCTCTAAAGGGAGATGAGAAGGTCTTCAAAAGTCACCTGTGTGGGGATTGATTCTCATAGAGAAATTTAGGTCTTAGGTGCAAGCTAACAAAAAACCCAAGGCCAAGAAGCTGAGTCAGTTACCTAGATCCCTGTAGAGTCAGAAGATTAACTGAGGTACAACCTTCATGCTTCCACAATTCCAACTAGTTCTAATACCATGTCCAGGTCAAACTATAACCCCAAAGCTGGGAAGATTAGTGACATCAATACTACCCTGATACTGGTGCTAATAACCTTATGGATGTCACCTCAGTGTGTATTGTTTGGCTATATGGCATATATCTCATCAACTACTGTATATACTCGTGTAACGCGCAATCTTACGAATCGTGCGACCCCAAATTTTCACCCATAAAAAATTATTTGATCATGTATATTGTGTATCATGCGAGCTCCTTTTTTGAGAAACCAAATTATAATAGACTAACCTCTTTTCCTCCATCTCTTTATCCATCCCATCTTCTAGTTAGATAAGTTAAAAAAGTAAAAGAGAATGATAAAAGTATTGTTAGTAATGTAACAGTCATTGCTTAAACACGTACAGCCATAAACAGCCGAATGAGAAACAGTTGCTTTGCTATAAACAACCGAATTGGATAAAAACAGCTGTTTTGCTTGCATTTCAACTATCGTATGATAGTAAAAAACTATTTTAGTTATGTTACAAATGACATTAAGTAGAATAGGACTGATATATTTTTACATTACCTGTATACCCTTATTCGCTATGGAGAAAAGATTTGCAGGGAAATATACTGCTAAATTTAAGCTGCAAGTTGTAGCCAAAGTGGATAAGACAGTGTTCAAACTGCTAATGACTATAGATTATCATGCATCGGCAACATGGATAAAACTCGACCGTAAATAAAATTGCAGAGAAAAGTATTTTAATCAAAATTATTGGGCATGGAAGAACACATTTCACTGTTGATATCATGCCGTCTATTAAGAAAAAAAATAACTAAATTTAGTTCACAGTGAGATGTATTCAAGTCATATTTTGACTTAAAAACCACTTTGTGTAACAAAAAATAACCTTGCCCCTTATATAGTTTGTAGAGATTCATTTATGCTAACTAGAAGCAAGAAAATTGCTCTGAATTGAGTTAAATACATCAAAATAAACTTACCTGGTAATCACCGTCAGCCGATTTCCAAACCAAAACATTGATCGCTATGTTTGTATTTTATAATACAATAGTAATATGAGAATACATACAATATTATTGGATACAGTGAAGCAAAGCGTAACTTTTTAAAGATCCATGGAAAAGATGCGTATGCGTTATGTTTGTATTTCATAATACTGTACAATACTAATATGTGAATATTATTTATGTTAATTTTATATCTCGTGTATGATGCAACCCCCTTGAAATTAGCTTTAAAATTAGGTCATCAAAAGTCGCATGATATGTGAGTATATATGATAATGGCGCTTAGTCCTTCCCTCAGTAGGAATTTAGAAAGGAGATGGTCATCCTCCCTGCTAGCATGGTAGTGAAGGCTATTTAAGCAATCTTCTTTCCGATTTAACAAAAAATTGTTATATCTCCACAATCCTGGGGTGGCACCAGCCTTTTGCCCTCTAACTTCTACAACAGTTGACCATGTGAAGGCAGAATTTCAGAACTTTGCAGTTACCAGGAAGCATGAGAAAATAGCAGAAATAAAGCCAATTATTTCTGCTATTCCAGTATCTGACAAGTCCACAAGGGAATGGGCAACACCTGTCCTTCCTTTTGAATGGAAAAAGTTCCCACTCATCATAGTTACTCAGGAGTTTGGTGCCCTTAGGGGCAAAATCCCAGATGGGATGGCCACTTCTGAATTCCTTGCAAGACTCTACCTCCCTCCCTCCCTCCCTGTCTTTCTGTCCTAACGTCATCCACTTTCCGGAAGTTACCACAAGAGAGCTCCCGAAGTCTTTTAGGACTGCTTTGGCTGTGGATGCAAAGACCTTTGTGTTGACCCTATGGAGGCACTCTTTCATGGAGTAGCCTTTCAGGACCTGCATACAAGTAGAAGCATTGGCTGGCTCCAACACATTGCTCTCCACTCACCGTTACATTCCTCCCCTTTTGCCTTGATCTCTTTGAGGACTGTAGTAACAGATCTCATTCAGTGAAACCTGTTACAACAGATTTGTATGATGCCTACTTTTCTGGGAAAGATGAAACCTGGGGAGCTATATTCCTGTGAGCTACAGCCCCATTCTTCCCAAATTTAAGATTCCCCCAGTATGACCTGGATCTTTATAAACCTTCAATTGTCCCTACAGTATTCCCCAGCATCAGAAGAGGGAGGAACAACAACAGTAACATATCTTTGGAGAAAGACTGAGACATGCTTATCAGGGAAAAAGAAGAGCAACTCCCAGTATGCTCAGTAAGGGCAGATGAAGGGATGGAGCTTACTAGTGTCCTTGCTAAGCCAGGAGTTGCCTTTTACAGCACCACATACAGTGAATTCCACCCTTTGTGGACACAGCATTATCTCCAGTGGGCTGAGGTGGTTGGGAAGATATTCCTGCTGTGGACCTGGGAGGTTGCTTTTGCCAAACAGATGGTTCTGATTCCCCTGCTGTGCAAGTAGTTAAATACACAGAAGCCTCCTTGACAGGTTAGGGTGGCCATTGGGTGGATCATCAGATGGTAGCTAGAAGATAGTCACCTATCCTAAGGTGATGTCAGATCAGTTTCATGGAACTGTTGGTTCTCTTCCTGTCTCTCAGGAAGTGGAAGCCACCAAAGAGGACCCACATTTTGTTGGTCCTACACAATGTGACACAGATGACATGTATAGCATAGCACAGCCCATTTCAATACAGTCATCCTATCTATCCTTTGATGGCCTCAGCAAGAAAGTGACATTTGTCATTATTCCAGCTCACAGCTTTGTTCAGTATGACCAGTCTCCACATCTAGAAGTGAAACTGTTTTGCTATACAAGAGAACCATCAGTTTCCAGTGTAGTTTTTTCAGACCTGGATATTCAGGCATTAGTAAGAGAGAGAATCCTACAGGACTGCTGTACATGGAGTCCAATCAGTTTAATCCCTCCATTATCCTAGAATTTTGAAGTATTTGAATAGCCTGTTAACCTTCAATGGAACCACCTACCTAGTGGCCCCAAATTGGCCCAACAGTCATTGGTTCATTCCACTAAAACAACAAGCAAGGATAATTTTTTTTTTGCCACCTGTTGTTCTATCCCAGACAGTAAGAGGGTAAGTCATCTAAACATCCCTCTTACTGCACCATGGCCTTAATGTGTGGAGTTCATAAATGTAGACTAAAAATTATGCATCTAACATTGCAAGATACTTGGTGCAGAAACTACAGACCTCATCCATTTGGCAATACCACCCCCTGTGGCATGTTGGAATACCTCCACACAGAGAGCCCAGTTGAAAGTATGAGCCAAATGGTTCTAAAATTGTTGTGATTCGCCTGTTTTAGGACACACACCTTGCCAAAATGTACAAGACTGCGCTGTCAGAGACATTTCTTTGTGAGAGTGACATAAGCTCCAATACTAAAGTCTTCAGTTTCACACTCTGGTCCTGCAGACTGCAGAGACCTGCTCCTTTATGGTCACTGTTTTCTCCTCAATTCAGTGGTCCCAATACAACCACAACCCATGTTGACTGCCCATTCTTGATTGCCTTGATGTCAGGAGCCAGGGTCAACACACTTGGCTTTCTTAAGTGAACAACGCTCCATCACCCCCACTGCTAGCTATCTTTAGCTGTTGTCCCTTTGCCCGTCATTCTTGGCCAAGAATGAGGACCTTTTGAAGAGGAAATGTCCTACTCTTTTGAATATTACCAAGTAAAATATTATGCCCAGTTAGATTACTTCAGGTACTTGGATGTTGCGGCTACCTTCTCAAATGGTCCTTATTTGCACTCTACAACTAATTGTCAGGGTGGAGCGGTTATCCCGCATCTCAACTTGATGTGTAACACATATAGGTTCTTTCCACATCCTTTTTCATTATTAATTCTAAATGGAAATGCTGAATAAAATAACATTGATAATCACTCACGGGACATTACCATGGACTGGCTTTGTTTGGGTTGTTGGGACTCCATATTCAGGGAACTAGGCCATTTTGTCACCTGTCAATTACATTTATATGCTTCTTGGAGGACAAGCAGCAGCTACACTATCAAAAAACAGGTTTTGATGTAGGAAAAACTTATTTTTATTAGCTGCTGTGAGTCCTCAAACCCACCTGGTTTCCCAGACAAAGATGCATGGGAATTTGTGTTGGATGTTTTCTTTCACAGACCTGATGAGTAGTGCTGGACTTGGCTGAATGTACTTTTTTCCACATTTTACAAGAAGAGTGAATGAAAAGACCATGGGAATTGCTGTAGGCAGAAGAAAGAGCCCTCTTGCTTTGAGTCCATTTATACTCTCATCACTGTGTCAACAGGCACTAAGACCAACTATGAGAGACTTCTTTGATATTGGGTGGTCCGTCTTATGGAGCCCTTGCTATGACCATTAGGGTAACTCCTTTGACGACTCACAGGAGCTTCTATGGAAAGGAAATATATTGTTTCATGTTGCATAAAAAATTATATAACTAGGCTTAGTGCAATACATAATTTTGACTATATAATTTTGTTGTTTTTTATATTTAAAGTTACTGATAAAGTACAGTTTTTTTGGTTTCAAAATGAGGCAAAAACTACCATTTTATCTTGAAATTCACCGTAAGTGATAAAAGGAAATTGTTTCAAAGTTTATAAGTAGTAATCCAGAATGAATGTGATTTAACACAGATGAGATTTGGACTACGAGAATAATGTCAAAAGAGTTAATTAAAAGAAATCCTTTCATCTACCTTAAAGCACTATGGTCATTCATCTTTTTGTAATTAAGTATTTAGGGATGGTTGTCCTAGCATGTATTTGTGTTAGTATACTTGTTATTTGTAGTTATGTGATATCTAATTATCTTTTCAGGTTGATGACGATGGAACAGAGTCTAGAGAAAGCCCTGTCCGGCGGTCATCCTTCACCCAGATGGTACATGAGCGGTCTCCTCTTTTACCACCCGCACCCTCAAAGGGTTCTATTGATCAAAGCTCTGATGAAATACTTAGTAGCTCTTTTTCCTATAAAAGTTATAACTAAATCTTACTTTGTACTTTTTACAAGGTTGGGTTGTTTATCAAATCGCCAATGAACATATGCCAAAAAAGTTATTTCTTCCTGAGCAAAGGACATTGCAGCTTTTACTTTTTCTGTAAAAGTAAAGAATAGTTAATAAGTACAGTAAAATGGTATTGAACATCATTTACAGTGGAAGATTTTATTACATTTTATTGTGGTAGTGTTTCCTGGGTTATTTAAAATTTTTGTCTGTAACTAAGGTTTCTGAGATCTGTATAACTTCATTGTATTGAAAATTGTGTTTTTTCTTGCAGATCTTTTAATATTTTGTCTAGTTATTATTTAAAGTATTCACATGGAAAAAGTTTTTACAATTTAAATTTTTATTTTGTGTGTTGAAAGTATTAGGATTTTGGTTTGATACTCAGCAGTAATGATTTTAATCTTTTTATTATATTAACCTTTTGATATATTTATCAAAATGGTATTAGGGTCTGTTTATCATCAGGGTGTTAGGACTTGTTTCTCATAGTTTTAAGTAGTTGTATCCTATTCCTTTCTTCCAGTCAGATATGATAAGGGAAATATGTCCTTTGATATTAGTTTAGGCAAGAAGTGAAAAGCAAGCCACAAGCTTATTCTAAAGTACTATTTCTTTTGGGAAATAACTTTCATTGTAAAGTGTACGTAGAAATATTTCTTTCTGATAAGTAACTGAAGGAAATTTTAACTTACTTTCTAGAAATAACTATGATGTAAAAAACTTTGTAAATAATGGTTCATTATAAAGACTCCATTTATATGATGTATCATTTTAGGTATATGGAAGCTTTTTTTTCCCATTTTTTTTTTTCATTCAACCCGTCATGTTTAAATGGGAAACAGAATTTGATTCACACTGAATAATGAGACATTCTCTAATCAGGGAATATTATATATATCTAGAAATAATGGTCATTTAGAATCCTTACATTTTTTATTAGCCATTGGAGTGGGAACATGTGTTCACAGACCTTATCCTGACAAACTTCGCCAGGCCTGCCGTCATCCAGGTTGCTTCTAAAATGAGCATAAATATTATCTCTAAATTTACTCCTTAACCAACATACTCCTTATCCTTTGGATATGGACAAGTATTAGTTTGCTTTATTATGGAAAGGGTGATATTCACAAATACACTCAGGCTGAGGTGGCAGCTCTAGAAAGCCAAGTCACTGGTCCTCATCAGTTTTGTGTGGCCCATTTTCAACCAAGAGTGAATGTCAAATCTTAGAAATGAGTCCAGAGAAGAAATTTGGCATTCAGTATACAGGATGCCATTATCACATTTTCAGTACATAGTATTAATAAAAAAAATGTTGAGTTTCACAACCCTTCCTGCTGTCCCCATTATGTTTTTTTCTTTCATTATCTCCAGTCCTGTTCTTTTTATTGGTTACTTTTCGTGATCCTTAACTTAATGTTAACTCAAGGAACTGGAATAATGCCTAAGAAAACAATGTTAACTCAAGGAACAGGAATAACCACATTGCATACAAAAGTTCTGGGCACAGCAGGACACACTTTTTCTAGGTGTTGGAACCTACGCATAGAATTATCTTATTGATAAAAGAGTGAATCAAATTGTTATCCATTTGAAGATGTCTGGTGCTGTGGTAAAAATTACCATTTCTTGGTTTCATTTATGACTTGAAAAAGCCATGAAAGTACAAGCATCCCATTCAATAGTCACAAACAATGCTAGGTACCTATTTTAGAAGCCTGAGAGTTAGTTTGGCTAAAACTGTTATTTATTAGTGACAATAGGATGTTAGACATTTAAATGTAGAAAAGAACCCAATGTCAGCTCAACATTTGCATGTACAATATTTACTAGTTTTGACTCAGAGTTTAGAGTCATTGGGTTACTGTACATGAACTTATTTAAATATTGTTTTTGATGAAAAGAAGTCATTTGCATGTTTAGATTTTATTATGCCAAGGAATAAGAAATTTTGAAAATTTTATAATTTCAGAGCAAATTTCATTTTCTAATTTACGTTATAAGAAGACCTTACAAAGTAACTGCAAATCAGTTGATTGTAAGTTGTCTGGCATCACAGCTATCAAGGTCACTGATGCTGAAACAGTGAAAATCCTCAAATTTTACTATACTAAGTTTGTCATATCTACTTAAAATTCGAAACATTGTCAGAAATTCTCCAATTTTCCTCTTATGATAAAATATATGAGAAAATCTATTTATGGTTACAGTTCTTAAAATAAGCAGATGTCAGCTCATAAAATAACAGTAGTTATGCATGTGCAGAACTATGAACAAATGTGATGCTTGATGTTTTTCATTATTTTTGAGGACAGACTTTCCAAGAATTTACATGAGAAAAAGCACTTTGGGTTTGTGTTGGTGGTTACAGTTTTCCAAGTTTGTAGTCAATCCCAACTTCTCGTATCCCTAACAAACAATTACGTAATGTTTCATTTTAAGGCCTGCTTATAAAAGTGAAAGTGTCATTCCCTGTCATTCATTCCATTTATTCATATTCTAATTTGATGTACTTAATTTGTTTTCTACCCAGTTTTCATGTAATGTACCGTTGGTGTTTTATGTTTTGCTTGTTTTTGTAAATGAGTGTTGAAAGGTAAAATGTGGTAGTGAACTTGTGGTGAGCATAGAAATTGTGCATTTAGCATTTAGATTGATTGAGTTTGTACTTGCCCTTGAGGAGCAGGTGTTGTTTATTAGGAATCAAAAGTTCTTTTCTTCTCATGTAAAATCTTGGGTGGTGAGGAACAAGACAAAATTTGTTTCTTTTATTTTTGGGGGGGCATTTGGTTTTACACTGTTCTTGTATAATAATGAAAGGGTATTACTATATGCAAACATTTTTTCACTCATGTTTTGTAGTTCCTTTAGCTCTTAAATGAAAATTCATTTAGTTTTCTCAGTTGTAGTGATGAAAGTAATCAGCAATAAGTCTTCATTAATCGTGATGAAGAGAAAAGGGAAATATGGAAGGACTTGAAGGGTCCCTTTAGAATATTTCTTTATGTTAATGTTGGTAGCATTTGTTAAAACTTTAAAATTCCAGCTCTGACTCGTACCTTTTTATAATAATACACAGACGCTCTTCTACTCGCGAACGAGTTACATTCCTAATAACTGTTTGTAAGTTCATTTTGTTAATAAGTTCAACTTGGTATGCACAAAGTCAGTACATACAGTACTATTTATTTTTTGTTCATACACGGAGCAAACCTGGGTCTTAACGTTAGGATAAATCTGGGGCCAGCAGGAAACTGGTTAAAAAAAAAAAGCGTAATTGTATATGCAAGGAATTGGTGGCTTCTGGCATCTGTCACGAATGAGGTGGGTGACACACCAACCCAAGCCTGATCTTGTGACACCTCAGTTATTCTTCTACCGCTTTTGAGTGAGGACATTTTGTCTTTCTCTCCCCCCCCAAAGCCGGTCTTTTCTTTGCCCGCATTTTTCTCTTCTGTGTTTTAGTGTACAGGTTTGTTTGTTTATGAGAGAGTGTTGTGGGTATCATGGAATCCCAAAACCTTTCTGCAAGCTCCAGTTATGGCTCCCACAAGACTCAGAGGAAATGTCCTGGTGTAGGGGACTATCCGTGTTCACGTTTCCTAGCTTCCATGAGTACTGATCTTCATTCAACTTACAGTAGGTGCAGAGCAAATGCATTTAGTGAAGTTGATCCTTGTTCAGATGCAATTCTTGGTCTCCTTAGCAATGGAAGAGTTTTGCCGAGAAGGGGCAGCATAAGAGGAAGTCGAAGGTGCCATCTTTGGATGGTACCCTTTCTGCCTCCTTGACGGGCCAAACTCCTCTTGTTGGCTAGATCTCTTCTAATTGCTTCATCTTCAATTGATGGTTGTTCCCATTCCTTCTCTCCCATTGATTCACCTTTGGAAATTTTAAGAGTGGGTTCAGGAGATTGTATATCTAATGTTGCCTGTCTCACCCTTTGGTGAGGTGGGGCATCACCATCTTAATCCTTTGTTCCAGTTGTGGAAGCGCAGAAGATGTCGCGTGTTTGGGCATCATTAGGCCTCTCAGGCGTACCAACCTTAGATGATCTTTTGCCCCACTTCATGTCTTCCTGCATCCCAGTCCCGACCCCGATAGCTGTTCCGACACTCCCCCAGGTCTCCACTATATGGGGTCACATTCTGCGACAGCTAGCAGGACGCCTATGGTACCAACCTTGCATCATTGTGGGTTGACTCTTGTCCTTCCTAGAGGATTATCAACAGCCTCACGTGATTCGTCTGCCCTAATCATGTCGCAAAAGGGACCCTCTATGATGTCACCATATGCTCCATCTGCTATAGTGACGTCACAACCAGACCCCCCTATGACGTCATCAGCTGTTCCAACTGCGGATTCTCTTGTTCAAATAGTGATGGAGAGACTTGACTCCGTCAATGAAGAGAAGTGCAGTCATGCTACAGTATTTTTTTTTTTTTACTCGAAAACTGAATAATAGTAATGTTACTGTATTTTATAGATCATTTTATTAAAAAAATTATATATAAAAGCTAGCATAAAACAAATTATGATAATAATACACTAGAGTACATGTACGGTTTTCTTACCCTTGCAATTGGTGTCGTAGGCTTGTCGTGATGGATGATGAGAGGGGAGGGCGTTTTGGAATTAATATGGGTGGCAGGTCGTCAACATCTCCTTCATTTTCTTCAGTTTCTTCGGCCAGGATCTCTTTATCACTTTCCTCTTCATTTGGGGAGGAAGCAGTCATTGGAGGTGGGGAGGATCTTGAGGTTGAAGGCACTGGGTTAAAGAATTTGTCTATGGAAGTTTCCATTGTTTTTATTTTCTTTTCATCAAATATGATACGATAACACTGGAAAGCATCATTGACCATTGTTGCTACTTTTGAGAATCTCTCAACATTGGGGTCCTGAGTCTCAAAGTTAGTCAACACTTTCTAGAAGAGAAAATCCCTCGGCCATCAATTTTGTTTCAAACTTCTTTAAGGGAACAAGTTCTTCTTCTTCATGTTCTTCTGTTTTTTGCATTGCTTCGAGTTCCATCAAATCGTCAATTGTCAACTCCTCTGAATGATTGTCAAACAAGTCAACAAGACTGTCAAGATTCCCTTTTTTCCTTGATTAAACCGTCTGAAGTCATTTACAAGCTGTGGGCATAAGGCTTTCCATACTCTATTCATGTTGATGTCACTTACTTCAAGCCATGCAGTATCAATGTTCTTTACACAATTGTAAATGTAACCCTTCCAGAAGTCATGTAAGGTCACATCTGCGTCATTTATCTCCTGTAATGCTTGCCTATACATACGGCGAGTGTAGCATTTTTTAAGATTTGCTATTATGCCCTGATCCATTGGCTGAATGAGTGAAGTTATGTTTTGGGGATAAATAAACAACTTGAACATCCAGATGGAAATCATCTCATCTTAGTGTGATGGGTGACCAGAGCATTATCCAAAATTAAGAGAATCTTGAAAGGAATGTTATTCTCTCTGCAGTATAGCTTGACTTTGGGGGTAAAGTGAAGAAAAAAACCAGTCGTCAAATACAGTAAGAGTCACCCAGGCTTTCTTATTGGACATCCAGATTATAGGTAGAGAACTGTTTGGTATGTTTTTCAGTGCCCATGGATTTCCTGCACAATAGACAAGGAGAGGTGTTAGCTTCATGTCTCCCGAATAATCGCCACCCAGCAGTAATCCTGGCATCATCTTCTCGTTATGGCTAATATACGTTTTTTGTGGCATTTTTTCCTGAAAAGCCCTGCCTTGTCTATATTAAAAATTTGCTGAGGAGTATAACCTTCCTTATCAATTATTTCCTTGAGCGTCTTGGGAAATTTTTCGGCTACTGCTTTGTCTTTGCTTGCTGACTCACTGCTTACAGACATGTGATGCAGTTTTTTGAAGTGATGAAACCATCCATGACTTGCAGCAAATGTTTCTTCCTTAGCACTTTCACCAGCCTTAGCCTTGAAGTCATCAAAAAGGCTTTTAGCCTTTTCTTGAATGAGCATGAGTCTAAGTGGTGCACCTTTGTCTCTGGTGTTCCATACAGATACCTAAAAGTTTTTCCATTTCATCTACCACCCTCCCCCTTCCCGAACTTATAATTGTTGACTGCATTGGCACAGCAGTTTTCACATGTTCCATAATTTTGTCTTTGTTCTTCAAAATTGTGCCGATATTCGAGCGATTCATAATATGGTGCGCTACATCAACCATTTTTTTCACCACTTTCTAACTTCTTTATTATTGCCATTTTAGTTTCCATTAAGATGGCCTGCCACTTTTCAACACTACCACTATCATCACTGGTCTTGCACTTGCCATTAGCCACAACAGATAATGGATGCGGTAAATATTTAACGTTAAAATCAGATGAACGAATCGCTGCGCAGGAAATGAAGTCTCAGCACTAGCTTAGGTACAAAGAATCTGGGATGCTTAGTGACATCAGCTAAAGTGCTGTTCAGCATCAATAGTGGCAGAAATTGTAACAAAGTCGAGGCAGGCCTCACAACAAAATTTGCACTTGCCGGTCGTGGCTTGGAGCGCTCCAAACAAAAATTGAATTTATAAGCATGGATGTTCGTAAGTAGAGGAACGTCAACTCGTACAGTACATTGTTGTTGAGGAGCTATATTTTATACATGATTATGATTCAGATATTCAAAATCAGTGTTTGTCTGGTTGACATGTTAAGAACCCTTTTCATGTTGCAAAGATAACTACAGCAATTTTCTTATATATTTAAAAAGCATTTGATACCATGTGTAAGCACTCATTTTTATGAATATATTACATATAACATTAATATTCATTGATTGCTTGCTCTGTCCTAGTACATAAATATAGACAATGGATTTGCTCAAGTTATTGTTCTCACTGTTTATCATGGCAATTAATACATTACAGAAGTGACCTACTAGTGTTAAAATTTGTTTATTTATATGAATTTGCTGTGTTTTACACAATGTCAGACATTCACACTGAAGTATTTCATGTAATTAAAAGATCCATTCAGGATTATTTTGTAGCATGATTTTTTTTTTTTTTTTTTTTTTTTTGAGATACCTAGCACTCAAATGGTTCCCAGAAAATCTCTGTTATCTAGTCAAAAGTCACCTATCTCATGACAAGTAATTTTTTATTATTCTCATTAGAAATGATATGGAAAATAAGTATAGGTTCAACCTCATAAAATGTTATTGACATAATTTTCTTTATGTATTTTGATTCTCTTCTTAATCTTTTTTCATATTTTTACAATGTCTTTTTCACATGGAGGAAATGAGGTAATTCCAATTCAAGTTCTTCAGGAGAGAATAATTTTTGAAGTACAAAATCTTAAAATTAATATTATATGCTCAGTTGAGTATACCTCATGAACATGATATTACCCAGAGCCATGTTGCTGAATAATTATGTTATTTAGATGTGACTTAGTAAAAAGAAAGGAGTGTATGTTTACGGAAGAATAGCTTTTTCAAATATCCATTTATTTGGTATTTAAAGTAACCAAAGGAAACTTTTGATCTTAAACTTTTCAAGCATTTACTCTTGAATTAGTTACTCAATAAAATATATAATGCAATTTTTATCTGTAAAATTTTCATTTTTTAGCATAGTTATTACTTTAGTAATTTGCATTTTGAATACCAATATGTTTTCACTTTGGAGAGTTGATGGCCTTTGAGGTTTTGTGCTCATTGGTCAGATTATAGAGTACTAAGTAATTGCAGTAAGTTTATTGAGACTAACATAATTTTGATGATGTACATTTCTGTTCATATTTATGCTTGCACAATAGGTTCATCCCTTGATATATTTTGAGAAAAAGGGTCTGCATTGCAAATTGAGAAAAGATGGTCATAATACCATAATTGACTTTTTACATGGTTCCCTGTGAAGTTTTCTTTTCATCTCTTTTTGCCAGATATTGACCACCTCACAATTATAATGTCCTCATAAGGGGCTAATGCCATAAGTGCATCTCACACAGTGCACTGTGGGCATTACTTGACATTCTTTGCAGCATCCCTTTGACCCCTAGCTGCAACCCCTTTTATTCCTTTTACTGTACCTCTGATCTTATTCTCTTTTTTTTCCATCTTACTTTTCACCCTCTCCTAAACATTTGTTCATGGTGCAATTGCAAGGTGTTCCTCCTGTTACACCTTTAAAACCTTTTTACTGTCAATTTCCCTTTCAGGACTGATTGAACTCACAGGTCCCAGCACTTGGCCTTTGGCCTAAACTTTATATTATGATGTTAGTTAGTTAGTTATAAATGATTTGTTTAACCAGACCTCTGAACTCTTTTACGATTATGAAAGCCCATTTATGAATTTTTTTTGTAGTGCCACATTTTTAAGTGTTAGCTGTTACCCACTGGCTAAATTAACAATACTTCATAATGTCATAGAGTTTAGTAAGAAAATATTTTGTACAGTAACTAGTGAATGTCTTGGGTTATGATTAATTTTGGTCCTTAAAAATTTTTTGCTCAGTGCTCTGGTTGTTTGTGCAACCACGGAGGAAGGGAATGCAAATAGTTTTAGTTGTTTTTAACTTCTCTGTCAAACAGTGTGTTTCTACAAAAAATAAACCTTCCAGTCATGCACATCTAGATACACCAGTAAGGGTTAAATTTTATAATGATAAAGAATCTGAGAGCTGTTATGACTGACTTAATGTACGAGGACATGGGTAATTTACATTTCTGGGTAATTATTGTCTTAATAGCATCATTTGGGAAGAGTACTCTTGATAGATACTAGTAGTCTTCCAGCAATATCGTAAACAAAAAAATTACATGTATAATTATTAAGGTCATATTGATTCTCATACAGTTCTTTAGTTTTGATTTTGAATTTCAGTGTAACTTTGGTTTTTTTGTTGTAGAGTTGTAAATGTTAAGTTGTAATTAGTTCATGATATACCCATGATGCTTCTAAACTGTCACATTCCACATAAAGATTTGCAATATGGAATCATTCCAAAGCAGTTTCTGCTTAACCTTGTATAGTCGTCATGTTAAATTTCACAAGTATGCGAAAACAAGTTTCCGTCATTGCCTTGGGGCATTTTTTGTGAAACGTAAAATGAAACTATGGGATGAAATAAGCTGTCCACATAGTGATGATGTCATTGGGAATTTATAACGTTTTTATAAGTGTTCGCAGTCCATTGAAGAAAAATAGTTTACTTGTTTTCCATTATAGAATAGAACAATACCCTGGTAATTTATTGGTCCCTTGCAGTAGTTTTGTTTTGTTATGAAATATGAGTAAGGTGTAACTAATCTGTGTAAGGTAATTGTTGCATTTTTGAGACTTGTAATACAATACTACACTTAATTGTAGCCATTATTCAACAGCTATTGTGATACCATTCCTAAAGATTTTTCATAAGATTCAATATGATATTCATGCAGAGGGGATGTTATTTATAGTGAATGATATGCCTTTTGAACTACACTGAAGACATCTGAAATGGATTTTGCTGCATCCCCGTGGCTTTTCAAATGTATTATTTTTTCTCTTCCATCCTATCCCTTCCTATTGTTCTCTTCTTGCCTCTTAATGAATTATCAATTAAGAACTAATCTTTCAAGGCAATACTATGAGAGACTTGTGATTTGACCCAGAAGTCTTATGAAATTATTTGTTAATCTTAATACATTGCAGTGAAAACCACTTGCTGTATTTTGTTCCTGGGTAAATTTGATGATAATTTTCATTGCTTACAGGAAACAATGAACACATATGTTGGATTTTTAATGCACTTTAATTTTTAATTCCACAGCTTACTTTTTTTTCACACAAGTTCATTGAAAATGAGTTATACTGTATATGCAAGTACTTCTAAAAGTGCCTTACTTATGTCAAGCTGTATAAAGATTTAGATACTGTATTAAAAATTGTGATAAACTGCTGCAGGGTGGTTTATTTTTTATTTGAAAGAAATTTTTCTTGTCTAGTTTTTATTTTAAAATATGTAGTTATATATTCCTCTGGCTTAAGTTTTGAAACCATCAAATAATGGTGAAATATACTCTTATGTCATTCCCAACTCATAATTTTTTATATAAGTGGCAGGAAGGTATACCAGGTAGGGTTTTAAATTTCATTTAATCATGTTTCATCTTTTGTTTTACTTTACCTGATTTTTTAAATTTTGGTAGTGTATTTATGTTATAATATTTTAAACAGGAGATGTAGATGGAATTGCACTGGAACTTTGCTACGCTTAATTTTGTCCTGTGTAAATAGTAAACTAATGTTTGTGTTATTCAGAGAATTCTTAATTTTAAATATTATTTATATTAATTTTGTTTGTTAATACTTCCATCTACAGTGTTTTTCAATGAGTATGGAAAACAAAGTACTGTAATTGTAAAAATTACCAAGCCTTGTAGTAAAGAATGTTTTTGTTATTTTATCTTACTTACTCAGCATAGGAAGATAGTAATGGTTGGCCATTTTATCTTCATAACATTTGTAAGCCTTTAATAATGTGGTCAAGGACCATGTAATTGTATGGGGCCATATGGAATTTGTTATATAATAATTATCAGTCTATGTAGTACTATTTGTAGCTTTTTAGACTTTTGTATGGTAATGAGAAATGTTTGTATCCATTGTTTAGATTAGCTGGGTAATAGAGTATTGGCTTTGTTTTGATTTGTTTCAAAAATACAGGTGTAAAAACACTAGGACAGAAATAATATCAGTTCATTATGTACAGACATAAAGATTATTTTCAAGGAATAAATTTAAAATTCTATTTTGTATATGTATCCAAAGTATTTAGAATTATCTAAAGAAAAAATTTGTGCCACCTGTGTGAGGGTTAACAGTTGCTTAATGGTCTGGTTTAATTGTCTAATGATAATCAGTATATAATTGCTTTATAAAGGTAGCAGTGGTAAGTCCAATATACAAAAGTAAAAAATCTTGGAATCATCACAAAGTGAAGATTGTAAATTTTCATGTATAGTTTAAATCCTCTGTATTGTCCAAGAGCCAAAAATTTTGAAGTGATGATAATCCTCTTAATGTGTAAATTTCCCAGTGAATCTCCTAGATTTTCTTCAGATACTAATAATGTTGATTGTTGATAAGGCTCCACCATGAATTCCATGGCACTAAAAGAATAATGATTAGAAAAATATGAATACAGTATAATGATAAATATTACATTAGAGTATGCATGCATAACAAATGACACCTGATTAAGTGTAATGTTAATAAAAGAATAATAAATGTACAAATTAATAGATATATAAAAAATCAATAAGCAAAGTATAGTTGCAGTATTATGAATGTTATATAAAGGTTACTGAATAGCTTACACAGTGAGTTAAGGTAGAACATAAAAGACACATTTCTTTTAAGTAAAAACTTGTTGTAGTGACTTAATAATAAGGCAACATATACTAAATATCTTCCTTATCAAGTTATTGATCCACCTTTTTCAAGTAACTTTCTCTGTAAATGGCATCTCATCAAGTTCCTCTTAAAGCTTATTCAGGCACCCTGCTTCATACTTATAACCCCATTGTTGTATTCTAGCTCTCATATATACCGGGTGTTTCGAAATTAGAGGCCCCCCCTCCACAGAACAAATGGAAAGTTATGAAGTTTTCTGCTACAACCCATCTCCAAGTGCATTATCTTAAGTTTCTATTAAGCTATTTTTCATTTGACATTTCTTGTATTTTCAGACTGAGTGACGGAGTTAGATACAGCCATGGCTAATGACACGGAGGAAATCAGATGGATTGACCGAATCCAGGCTATAACCTTCAGAGAGGCCAGGGATGCTGGCGCATCCTTCATTTCACGTTCCTGGATAGCTAAATACATTAAAAGAGATGAATCCTTTGTTAAAAGAAACTGGAACAAAAATCCATATGACTGTCATTGCAAAAAGAATGAGAATCTTGGAAGGCCTGAAGTCCTTTCTTAGGAGTCAAAAGACATCATAGCTGAGGCAGTGGGTAGACCAAGAAAGTCTTTACAAAAATTGGCACTTGAACTAGAAAGAAAAAGGGGAAAGAAGAGAAATTTAGTGCTGTATATCGTGAGTTGAAAAAATCTGGTATCAAGCCATTTGATGTTATCAGCAAGCCCAACATCACTCAGCAACAGAGAGAAGATTGTGCATGGTTTTGTGGTTCATATCTTAAAGACTGGGATGGAGCTGACTTTCTCCATGTTGCCGCATCAGATGAATTCTTCATTTACACAGTCAGGAAGCCAAATCATAAAAATGACATCATTTGGGCTGCAAAGTTGGATGATATCAGCAGTGGCGTGCGCTAGTGCCAAGTTGTGAGATTTCCTGAATGTTTGGGAATTTTTCTCTGTTTCTCAGCCAAACGGTTAATGCGGATCACCAAAGAAAAAAGGCAGTCATGGAATGGCGAATGCTTCAGAGAAACTGTGCTTACTGGTGGAGTATTTCCTTTCCTCAAAGATCCTGAAAATGTATCTGTTGAAGAAGTCGCATTTTGCATGATAAGGCACCATGTTTAAAGGCTCTTCAGACACAGGAGCTGCTCTGAAACAGTGGTATTGTATTGAATTTCCAGGTAGCTCCCTGACCTTAATGTGTGTGAAAACATTGGTAGTATCTTAAAGGATCGTGTTGAAGCGCACACAGTGAACTATGATGGTATACCAAGCCTCGGCGACCTGCAAAGAGAGGTGACCGAAGTGCTCAGGGAAATGGAGTTTGAGTCTCAGCTTTTTTGCCATTTGCTGAAATCATACCCCTCAAGAATGCAGGCTGTGGTACAGGAAGATGGAGGCCACACAAAATAATAAATACTCAGAGAGAAACTTAAATAAATAACTGTTCTGAATTACTTTTGTTTTTGCCCATATCAATTTTAGTTTATGCTGTAGAGGGGAGGACTCTAATTTTGAAACACCCTGTGTATATATAAGTACCCTTTTCAATTTTAATAGACTGTTTTATTATGAAAATTGTCTTTCTCTTTAAGAATGCAAAAAGATCAACTGTATACTTTTGCCTCATTTTCTTTGCTCACAGGTACTCTTTCCTTCTTCAAAGCTTCATTTTCATTTTTTAAAGACTTACCTTCCTAAAGAACTCACTTACCTAAATGAGCATTTTGCTTTTTTTTTTTTATTAAGGGATCCACCTTTCCACTTTCCCTTGTACCTGTTATCTGATGAAGTACATTGGCCAAATCAAATTTTACATCCTCGGTATAAGAACAGGCTAGGCTATATGCAAAGGGCAGATGTGGAAAATCTTTGTTTTAAAGCATAGGACAACTCATCATTATGAGTTGAATAATAGTCACTATTATTTATTTTACCTCTAGAAAAATATCTAAAAATATATTTGATATAAATAGTAGTATAATTAGTAAGCCCAATAGGGTAAGTCGTAATAGTAAGAAAATGTAATTGATTTAGGTGAGATATGCATGAACCTGCTTTGACCAAGAGTAATTTGATTGTATTGAAGGAAAAAATCTTGGTTGAGTGAAGTTTTCACTAATCAGGTTCAAGTATTTAAATAAGATTGATTCTCAAATGTGTGGTAATAATATTAACAAAGTCAAGTCTTATCGTTAAATATCTGATAAATATTAACTGATCACGATTTGTTTTCTTATTTTTCTGTCAGCAGCCCCTATCCTAAATAATCCTTACAATATTCAAACACACTTGGCATAATAATTTTTATAATAAATTTCCAAGGATTTGAGAACTAATAGTTGTGGTGATTATTATTGTTAATAATGTAATAAAATGTATAAAGATGAATTTTATAATGTTAGTACTGGTAATCTTCATATTTTTTGCAAGGTAATGAACATAATAGTTTTGAATATGGTTTTAAATTTAGACATTCCAATACTGAATACAAAAGAAATAGTGAATGATATTAATATTATATATATATATATATATATATATATATATATATATATATATATATATATATATATATATATAAACAATTGATATATATATATAGGTTAATTATAAACAATTGATACCCAGGAGGTTAATTGCTAATTTTTTTTATGTTTTTAGGTAATATTAAAATTGATAATGATAGTTTCAACCTAAATCCTGTGATCATTTCTTTACATACAGTACTAAGATTACCAGTGTTTTCATTACTATATCGGATACCATGACCTCGGTGTTGATACAGTATGTTGGTAGCTTTCTCCATTTTCTCAATGTTCATATGTGAGGACCCAACTTTACACTCAGTTGCCAGCTTTTAGTCAACAAACTACTCAAATGGATTCCCCTCCCTGGGTTATAAAAAAGTTCAGTTATAAGACAGCTGCTTCAGTCAGAAAATTTAACTCTCATAAAAAATTAAGAGTTCTGATGAAGGCTTGTAAATTTTGTAGGCAATTTGTTAAATTCTGCAGACTTTACCTTTGGATACTTCACATGTTTGAATGGTGGGTCTGTGACCTGGAAGCTTTGCAGAGGGAATAATAAACATGCATATTTTTGTATTAATTATATTATGCTAATGCATTTATGAGCTTTGGTTTCATATAAAATAATTAAATATTCCTCTTTTCAGATAATAATTGTTGTCAAGATCACGTGAATATACAGTTCTTTAGGACATGAAAATAAGCATGATGTTGGAAGAGAAATGGTATTTTTGTAACCTTTTGCCCTTCTTCCATCCAGCATTATCCCTTCTTTTATATTTTACTCTAATTTTCATCTCTTGTTTACGTAAAGGATGACCAGCATTGTATGTAAGAGTTAGGGTGATTTCAGTAGACGTGGTCTTAAGCCCAGGTCCTCACATTTTCATTACATTTTTGTCAACCTAGTTAATTTCCTTTTGCAGTTTTCTGTGCATATTATTAAAGGTTGATAATTGCTTATAAATGGGGGATGTTCAAAGGAGTGACAAATTTTGTCACTCTTTAAATAGTGTTCAAAGGAGTGGCAAATTTTGTCACTTTAAACAGTGTTCAAAGGAGTGAAAAATTTTGTCACTCTTTAAATAGTGTTCAAAGGAGTGGCAAGCTTTGTCACTCCTTAAATAGTGTTCAGAGGAGTTACATTTCAAAGGAGTGACAGAGTGGTGGTAGAGATGGGACAATTACAGAAAGAGAAACAAATAGGCAAAATTTTATTAGTTGGACATGGCATAAAAATTCAAGAACTGCATTAACATAAAAAACTATTTTTTAAAATGTTGGAAAAATATTTAAACTTTAATTTTCATGACTAGTAACCTCACCATCACTAATATTAGGATCATCAACAGCGGCTGCATTAAAATGAAGATTATATGGTTCCCCCTTAGGTAGGCCTAATCGGCAAGTGGCAGTTCCATATCTAGCTATAACAAAAGTTCCACCACCGTTTTAAACCTTCTGTGCCAGGCTTCCAAATTATTATTAGTTCTTGGAAGATTGTATGCCTGTAGATGATGAATACTCATACAGTTGGAGGAAATCTTGGTGTGTGACGCTGTTGGAGTCGTCCTGGTCGTCCTCTTCGCCTTGCAGCAATGGGTCTTCCTAGCACGATTGTATCTCCAAAATACTTGTACACTGTTTCAGCGTTATATGGAGCACAACTTACAAAATATAAAAATGCATCGCAAATTTCCCCTGGAGGTAAAAATGTGAGGGCAGACAACTTTTTTATACTTAAGGCCACATCTTCATTATTTTTGTAGATATTCACAAGAGCATTCCTGTGGATACTTCGATGTGTTTTGGCAGTGATGAAACAAACACCCTGTTACCTTAGCATTTGGAAATTTATGTTGAAAAGCATTTATGCCTGCAAGCTCAAAATCAACTATTATAAATTTAGGCTTCAACTCAATTTCCTTTGTTTCTGCAACTGAAATTAATATTTCAAGCATGGATGCATATACATACCTCCTGTGTTTTTCCAGGCAGTAAGGCATAAACAGCTGGAAACGTTTGTCCATGAAATATTTATTGTTTTCCAGGCAGTAAAGCATAAACAGCTGGAAACGTCTGTCCATGAAATTTATAGTGTTTTCCAGGCAGTAAGGCATAAACAGCTGGAAACGTTTGTCCATGAAACATGTGTTTTCCGGGCAGTAAGGCATAAATAGTTGGGAAATGTTTGTCCATGAAACATGCTGGGAATGTTATATATTTATTTAATGGAAAAGCTGAGGGCAAGTTTTAAACGTTCCATCAAGAAACCAGACCTCCGAGTTAGCTAGTTTCCTTAAATTGTCGTCAGTTTCAAATCCAACAATTCTCACGTTTTCCTGTTGCCACTCTTTTTCATTAGCTGTGTCTCCATCTTGTGTGTCGAACAATAATAAGCTTTTTTTTCACTGCTGGTAATTTTTAAACTATCTTGGACCACTAAATCTCCTGCACATTCTGGTTCTGATGGAAATTCTTTTTTCGAATACGACGAACCACTTGTTTCATAGCAGTTGTGGAAGGCATTTCTACTGAGTTTTTGTCACTCTTTCGTTGTCGCTCCTTTGCATTTCTGTATTTTTTGTCACTCCTTTGATTTTCCATATTTTTTGTCACTTTTGTCATGTCACTCCTTTGATAGTAAATATACATACATGCATGCATGCATACACACATTTAGGCCCATTTTTTCCATTATACAATTATGGTTGAATATCAGCGCAAATTCAGCACTAACAATTTTGTAGCATAAATTTTTTATTTTATGTGAGCACTCTAAATCCGATGCAGTTATAATACAACACAGAGAAAACTACATAAAATTATTAGTATTGAATTTGGCTGATACTCAACCATGATTATATATATATATATATATATATATATATATATATATATATATATATATATATATGTGTGTGTGTGTGTGTGTGTGTGTGTGTGTGTGTGTGTGTGTGTGTGTGTCTGTATAACTGAATCACAAAGATATGGATATGGTGAATGTATAAATAAAGGCAATTGCCACGAAGGAAACGTGAAACAACGGAATGGTTGCTAGACCTTTCAATACACGGTCCTTTACTAGCAGTAAAGGACCGTGTGTCGAAAGGCCTAGCAACCACTCCGTTGTTTCACTTTTTCTTTGTGACATTTGTCTGTATATATGTATGTATGTGTGTGTGTGTGTGTGGGTGTATGAATAAATAGTACAGCAAGAAGACAGGAAATCAACTTTCTTGTTTACTTCTGAAAAACGTTTCGGGAATCCAATTCAGTCGTTAGAATTCAATAAAATCCGGAATTTGTACTATCCTTACAATTTTACTTTAGATCTAATTTATATAAATGAAATATTCAGTTATATGAAGAGAGGTAATACATTTATTCTGAAACTCAATAGGTGTATTTTAAGGTCAAAGGCATTTTCAGCCATATGAAGAAATTCCAAGTTTATGTGAAACCAATATACGGTACAATAATTTCAAGATACTCTCTCCAACCGCAGGCTGACTTTCGGTACTTTTAAAATTTTTTACATCAAGAAATTGTCGCCTTTCTTTAGCAGTCAAACTATTCTACACCATTAAACAAGGTCTAACTGTCTATTACTAACCCTTCTCTCTCTTTTCCTGTCATTGTCTTTGTGTATTCTTTTCAAATCTTATACAGTACAGTTCCCAGCCACACCTCTTAACAGACTCCAGCCGTTCACTTGTATTATACGCTTCTTACCACTTCTGAATTTTGCCACATTTGTATCAGAGTAACTTTTTTACTTCTGTTCGTGTAACTAAGAATTTTATTAATATATCAGCGTTTAGGAAAAGTTTTTAAAATTGTACAAATTCATGACGATTGTATTTTCGAGTTTTTAGTAGCCCCAATGATGAGAATGAAATCCTGTAACGTTTGCAGAAATAATAAAGATAATTTCTAATATTTTGTTGTCTTAATATATATATATATATATATATATATATATATATATATATATATATATATATATATATATATAATATATATATATACATAGATGCATATATAATATATATACACATACATACATATACATTTGTATTATCTCCCATATAGGCTCTTAAGACTAGAACTTAGGGTAACAGGATGATAGGCCAGTGATATTGCTTTTTATGAATTACAGTATTGAACTACTGTACTAATTACCCAGTATGAAAATGTAAGGTTGTTTTTGTTTTCAGCTGAATCATGTTATATTGATTCATATCATAGTATAGTACATATGAACTAGATATGATAGTAAAGCGGCTGGTAAAATTTCCCTTGCTTATAAGTTGCAAGCGCAGTGTTATGACTGGGTCGGTATGCGTACATGGACTTTGTGTTCTTGCGTATTCTTTCATTAATGAAACCCTCTCCTAAAGACTAAATGTATGTCCGGGTTTGAAAGTTCTCTTGGCAAGACCAAAAGTCTCAACACATTCACTAACCACAACCGTGGAGTAATTATGCATAAAGTGCATTAAAAGAACTCCATCACCACAGCATTCGAAAATATGAGACAAGTTCCAGAAAGCTCGAACTGTCGGACCTTATGGTGGAACGTACAATCAAGGTCACTGACGTTCAGTATATTTCATACCGTTGGACCAATTAGCTGGTTTGTGCAAAAAATTAGCCTTGCAAATTAGTGCTAAGAATGTATAATACTTGTTACATGACATCCACAGAACACTGTTTTACAGTCATGTTCACCATAAGATGTAATCTAGCGGTAAACAATGACGTAGGAAGAGAAGGGGAGGGTTGTTTTCTGGGAGGGATTGTTATCTTGGGGGCTGGGGAGAGAAGAGACGGGGTTTGAGGTAAAGGGAACGCATGCGGCATCGAGCAGAGAAACGTCATTCACGTTAGTGTGGCATCAACCACAGTCTTAGGAAGGTGCGTCGAAGCCTCCGTCTGTCTGGGCGACTGGTGACTTGCTTATTTCCCTTTTCATTTGCGCAAGAGTAACTACAACTGCAAGTGTTCTGCTTCAGGAATAAGTAAGTTAGTCTTTAATACCGCTTGTTGTAGACGTTTTAACAGTTAATGAGTTGTTTCAGCATCATTACTATTATAAAACTAGTATTATGCTTATTATTTCAGCTTATCTCTGGTATTTGCTAGATAGCGTTACGTTAACATTTTCATAAGGCATTCACGCATATAGGAATTATTGTCTTCAATGAAATTTAATTTTGCTCTCTTATGACCTAGTTTTAACAGGCAATGGCACGGAGTACTTAGTGATTCTTATTTTATTTATTTATTTATTTATTTCTTTTTTTGTGTAGTTTCAAATATCAGACGTTATCCAAACGGTGATGTTACACTAAAGGGCGTGAACACAAGATTTACAAAACCGTTTCTATAAAGTTTTGTTCTTCAGAAGGAAAAAGTAATTTAACATTTATAAAACACTCGCTTTCTATTCGGTTTCAAACTGCTCTGATTTGACCACGCCCGCTCTTTTATGTCTTTTTTTTTTAAACCAGACAAAATACGGATGAGACTAAAATATAGGTTCTGACACTCAAAATTTAAGTTATAATCCTCAAAATTTCGTTAGACCTATTTCTCAAAATTTCGTTAGGTATTGAATGATTGCAGTGTTGTTTTCCCCGTTCTGGTGAGTAAGCCCTTCAACATCAATAATGATATCGGAAATGACAGGGTACCTTTCTTTTTTGCAATATGTTTTTTTAAAGAATGTAATGAAAAGTTTCTGCCTACGTAACACCCTTAAACAGCCTGCCTAATTTTAATATCACGATATCTTGATAACATGGGAAGATTCCGTCTGATTGCATGGAAACTACCGAGATGTAATTGAAGGCTAGCACTTACTTAATAATACCATGACATCACTTGATTTGTGCTCACGGAAAAAAATGAATAATTTGAAAACCAGAATAACAGGTAGCGTTATGTCTGACGATAAAATTGGCCCGATGAAGACAGAAATTATTGCAGGTATATTATTACTATTATTAGTTTGACTCCATTGAGTATTACTGTTCACGGTATGCTTGCAACACATGCCGTTTAACTACTACACTTATTTTCACCAATACAGCCCCTTCCGTCTTTAGAGACTTCTGGTCCTGGGCACTTTTTTTTCTCGTCTTTGTGTTGCGTTGGTATACGTTACTCCTCACAGGTTGGGGATTGGCAAGATGAGACAAAGAATGTTTCTTTTGATGTCCGCTGGAAACCATTAGGATAGTTCTTACGAAAGAATGATATGGGGATTGGCAAGATGAGACAAAGAATGTTTCTTTTGATGTCCGCTGGAAACCATTAGGATAGTTCTTACGAAAGAATGATATGGGCCGAAAACAAATTAGGCTATTTCAGTTGCTCTTTGTTTTTTTATTTTTTCTGGAAAACTATCTACTTTATGACAAATCAGTTTGGGATTAAAAAAAAAAAAAGCTGTCTCTGCTGCTCCAAAGCCAATTTTTTTAAAAATACGGAATGGAAAATATGTTGGTTCAGTTCCTCCGTTTTCTATTTATTGAATTTTTTAACGGCAATTCTTGCCAAAATAATCTAGGATGAAAAAAACTCTTTGGCTATCTTTGGTATTTGCTATATATTTTTGAAATGCCAAAAGGATAACATTCAGAGGAAAAAGTTTGCATATTTGTCGAACATAGACGATAAACACATCACTGACTCGTCTAAATTCGTGTCAAGTCATTTGACCTTTCGTTTCATCACTGATATATTTGAACACTTAGGGTCATTTACACCTCTCTCTCATGGAAATGTCAGAGGATTCCGTAATGACAGTAGTCAAACAAGACCTGTTTCGTTCTCTTGACTCAAACTGTTGCGTCGTCATCCAATATCCAAAGGTATTCTTTGGATATTGGTGTCATCAGGGTGAATACAATAGGCTTATTGGTCTTGTTCTAATCATCTCAGCCTTGAGGATCAAGACTCTCTCTCTCTCTTCTCTCTCTCTCTCTCTCTCTCTCTATATCTCATATATATATATATATATATATATATATATACATATATATATATATATATATATATATATATATATATATATATATATATATATATATATATATATATATATATATAACCCATTGATATTGGAAACGCTTTACCTTAGGTATAACGTACGCTACAAAAAAAGTGAAATACGAGTTAAGTATCCGGTCCAGGATTTGAACTTTTGCTCGTTTTGGAAGTGGGGCCGGGAGCTGGTTCAAGTGTGCGTGTCATTTTTTTTTTTTTTTGTATGTGCATGGATTTTGAAATGGTTTTTGTGTAGCAGATAGATAGTTGTAGGCAGAAAGGATATGAAATAAGTTGTTGATGTTTTCTCCTTTTGTAGTAAAGAACAAAAGAACCGGATTGGTCATCCTTAAGCCTTGTAGTCCGTAATGAAACATGATTAATGTTGCAAATGAAATGTTAAACACTCCGAATGTATGGTTACCAAGTACGACTTAATGTAATGCATAGCATAAGAAAAACTAAGACGTCTTTTAAGATTGAAAACCATCTTGTAAATAAAACTTGAATGATTCGCTAACTGCTTTCGCTTTGCGCGTTTTTCTTTGCTTAAATCTGGGAAAATGATGGTTCCAGACGAAGTGAAGAATAGAATGGTCCTTATCATTCTCGTTCCGTTATCTGACCTTTTAACTTTTAAAAGATACTTATGAATGCTTCGTTTGGGTAACCGGATCTGATAGGTACTAGGTAAATGTGATTGGCATCTTAATTTGTCAGTTTAAATTAGCTTTTGATGTCATCGCTATTGATGAGATCTTATTGTAGATTTTTATGTTATCTGCTTTTTCTACCAATATATATATATATATATATATATATATATATATATATATATATATATATATACACAGTGTGTGTGGTGTGTATACATACGTACATATATACATGTGTATGTATGTATATTATATATATGTATATATATATATATATATATATATATATATATATATATATATATATATATATATATATATATATACATGAGCGTAAATTTAGAAGATAGTTTGGGTAATTTTTCGGAAGACTATATATGGAAAACCAAATTTTCTGGTAGTTTTTTGTTGTTTAGTTGTGCTCTGATGATGATATCTCGCCCAAATGTATATACTCTATATGTATGCAAAGGAATGGGTAGTCTCGAGTATGCCATGGCAAAATCGCGCCTTATTTGCATTTTTTAAAGATTGTCGCAGGCGCGTATATATGGCAAGCGGTAATAGCGCTGCGCGCGCCCGCCACAGGGTCACAGGACATTAGCAATTAGTCAATGCATTAAAAATACTTCTAGACTAGATTTTGTTTCCTTATCTTACTACTGAGTCTGATGTTTCAGCAACACCACCAGGGTGAACGTAGAACACAATCCTTGCCACACTTGGGACACTTCACCTTCTTTGGAAGAACGCCGTGATCTCTGAAAAATTGTACAGATTCGTCATTTTTTCTTAAAAACCGGCTAATAGCCTCATATTCAGTTACAGCACAAGGTCACAATTGGAAGCCATGACTACACTAACATGGTTTTCAGTTGCTTTTTCCAACGACATCCTTGAAACACGAAAGAAAAGTACTGTATAAAAATATCTGAATTCTGATTGACGATTCAAAATTCAACCAGTAGGACAGATAAGGAACAACTGAGGGGAACGATGCAAACGGGTTGTCGTCGTAAAATAACTTTTAGTAATTTTTTACAGGTACTGTATTCTAACTGAAGAATCTTGGTGGGTGGAGTCATTGCGCATGTAGGCGAAAATTGTCACAATGCGCATTTATCAGGAGTGAAAAACATACGAACGTAACAAGAGCTACCCATCTTAACAGTGAAAACATAAACAATGGACGTAGAAAAAACTCGCAACTTATGTAATTTAGTATTTTTTCTCTGTTATTAATCATTTGCGAAGATAATGCATAGAGAAGAAGTTTGTAGTTTTTATGTCTTTTATCCAAGAATAATATAAATTTTAATGTAGAAGGTGGCTGGAGTCTAACGAAAAATAACCGTAGTTTGTCTTCTCCAATCTTGTTGCTCAGCCTCAAGAAGCGATGACCCTGCTTTTAGGCTTATTCCCCAACCAGAGGAGACTCCAAGGTCAGGAGAAGATTGCTACAATAGCTAACCACCGTCACCGAAGTTACCACATTACTTTTTTTTTTTTTTTATAATGTGGGGTCTTAAAACTAACTATGGCATCCTCGTTCGCCATATTTCATAAAGCAGTTGAGTTGGTTTATTTTTGTTTGTTTCGGCGTTGTTCCTTAGTGAATTCGGCAATATCTAGTTTTCTGTATAAATTGCGGGATGAAACCTTTAAATGTGTACCTGTCTGAGCGTCCAAATTAATCGCGGAGAACGGAAAGTGAATAAATGAAAAAGATATCAGAAGAGAAGAAACGCTGAAACATAAATCTTACGATCACTTCGTATCGAAATAAAGAGGTGCTTGGTGATTTACCGTCAAAGTCTTGGTATTTGAGCTCTCTGTAGGGTAAATATCCCGAGAAGTACCCTAGTTTGAAACTAGATACCCAACGTGTTAACCCTCTAATACCAACCTATTGCAGTCTGTTCCATGCTAAAACTCTCTTGGGAAGCCATGGTGAGCCGTACAAGAAAAGTGAAATTAATGAACTTTGTTTGATAAAACAGGTACCCACATCTTTAAATAGCACTGTCTAGAAAGAGGGATAAATGACAATGCAACAAGATAGGTATACTCAGACTCGGCTCTGTAATTGAGAAGTTAAGTGTACTTCAGCCCCCGAAATACCCTCAGCTTACACTCACTTGTCAACAAATGCATATTTTATTACTCACTTGTCAACAAATGCATATTTTAAGAGATGTGACACCATACGTTACGCTCACCAAAACAGAAAACGAACTTCTCGCTATGTACAAGCATAAGCATAAAACGGGAAGTTCGGAATAATGACGATAATTTCAGGGAAAAGATCCACGAGCACGAGTTCCTTGGGAGGGGTTATACTTTGAAATAACCGGACGCAGATGGCCGTTATATAAAGATGGAATGATAGAACAGACATATTTTCTGGTTAACTTTTTATAAGAAATAGGTTCCAATAATGCACTCACCATTTGTTGTAAACATTCTATAACTTAAGGACGGAAAATGTATACATTTTCCAAATTAAACTATTTGTCAAAAAGTGTAGTTTCCATGTGATGTACGTATGTCGTGACCCACGAGGGTCAGATGCCAAACGTGTACTCCTGTCTTGAAGAACGTAAATTATAAATAAATTAATCAAAAATGTTACTGTTACCATAACTATGCAAACGTCCAATAGCAGACAAAAGAGATCAGAGTAAGGTACTAGAAGCAGTAGGGACTGTGTTTACTCGTAACGGGGTTTTTACAGTAAAACGTTTGAAGGTTTTTTTTTTTTTTTAAAGGTATTGCACTAAAAAATCTTAATTGTTTTATTATTGCAGTATATGACAGTGACACGATGGAAATAAAGCTTAAGATTATTTCTCGCCTAATTTGACATTCCGAACTTACATTATGAAATAGATAAAGAGAATTAACCTGAATATGAATCCTAAAAATTTGCACGTCGAAATCTCTCTCTCTCTCTCTCTCTCTCTCTCTCTCTCAGGTGCCTCATTTTACAAGCTTTCCCCTCTCCGTAACCCTTCACGAGAATAATTAGAATGTCACACATCTCCTGAGGCGTAGCTGAATTGGTCAGGTGCGCGTTAACTGGCGCGGGAGTGGGTTGGGCGGTTACGGTTTAACTGTCGATTTCCGGAACTTTGAAAGAAATAGGTGCGTGAATTAAGTGAATAGAATGATAAAAAGGAGAAGAAATGTTGTTGAAAACAGATGAGTAATTATTTCAAGAGCAAGGGAATGCCGTACTTTTAAGGGTTATTTCATAAGAAACAAGCGTTGATTTTAGAATGAATCGTCGAACTAATAAAAGTAATTTCCTAAGATGTCTTCATTCCAGAAACAATTGATTGTTCAGGCAGAGGTGACATTCATTTGTGGCTTTACAGTGTAGCTGTAATGGTAGTAGTAAAACGTGTCATAATGCAATAACTTTGACGCTGGTTATTTCCCGCAGTGAATTGGTAATTTCCAAAGGGGGATGAGGCTGGAAGACCTTAACCAGGCCATTTATTCACTGAAATGCTCAAAGTGATGAGGTTGCAAGACTCATATGGTTCTCATACATTATGATTTTCAATAAGAATGAATTTGCAAGCCTCATACCCATCCATTTGCACACAATCTTGGACTTAAGTTGCTGCTTCGGTTAAAGGCAAGAATATCCCCAGGTACATCTCATCCTCCATTGCAATGTAAGAGGGCTTGCAATCTTCGTTCATCAGCAGGTGTAGTGGATTACTTGGACAGGAGCTGCGAGTCTAGTCTGGAGCTTCGGGGCTGTCCACTTAACCCACATTTTCCGACTGTATCCTCGAGCGGTTCATGAATCGCGCTTTGTATTTACTTGTTTCGTTATCACAGGTAGCGTTAAGAGATACTGCATGCAAGAGTTTGGTGAATAATCGGTTCGTGTGGCTATTGCTGCCCCCAGGCCAATATCTAATAGGTCCCTTAGGTCGAATGACTCAATTGAGTTCCATTGGCAGCTTTTGATTATAAGGTAACTTTTAATAATTACTTGTGCAGATTGTTGTAAATCTTGTTGTTATAATTTACTCATGAATTTGCTTTCGAAAATTGCTCTCAGGATACACAGCTGAACTTGGCGTCTTATAATTTGTGTAATATATCGTAAATCCATATTCAAGAAAAATGATTCTGTTATAAGACAATAGCATGAATCTTACTGTACTTGAATGTATTAATGTTTCCCGTGATTTGGTAGTCCTGCAGATGTTGCAGTTATATGGTCAATTCGATCTCAAGTTATTTGAGAATATAAATATAATTGTTATATATATATATATATATATATATATATATATATATACACATGTGTGTATTGGTAGATATACAGTATATATATATATATATATATATAAAAATATATATATATATATATGTATATATAAAATATATTATATATATATATATATATATATATATATATATATATATATATATATATACATATATATATATATATATATATATATATAAAGCTCAAGCTCGTAATTCTTTGTGAAATCTTTTTCATGAAGTAAAAAAGAAATAACAGCTTAAAAAACGAAGACGTCCTCGTATAGCACATTACGAGAAAGTAGCAATACTGTGTTACCAACTTGTTTTTGCAACATTTTTTAAATTTATTTGGTATTTTATTGCCCCTTTCTTATTAGTATGACCAGGAAGAGACATGTAATTGCTTTACCTTCACTTATGCAAAGCCTGGTCACACAATCCAACAGCGAATAACGTATTTGAGCGGTTGTTTTGCGGTCATTTTAGCCATGTATGCCAAGTAAAAGGGGCGACCATCCAAAGGCAACACTGTACGTAACATCTGCCGAAGGAAAGTGGAGCGTCGTTCTCCACATCCCCCTACGGTTCTCCCCTTGAGAACGACCCCTTTCTTTTCACCCTTTCCTCTGAAGTTTGCTCGTCATACTTTCGTAAGACCGTCACTGTAGACAAGCTTTTTATTTAAAGTTTGTTTTTGCTTGGACCACAATGACCCTTTACCTTGTTGATTCAGGAAAGGTCAGATGAGTTTCACTTATGTACACTTATTATATCTTCACTGTCTTGTCATATATATATATATATATATATATATATATATATATATATATATATATATATATATATATATATATATATATAGATGTGTGTGTTTAGTTCAAATATGTATGTTTATACATAATATAATTTTCATTTTTAATATTCATACTTCAATTCTGCCTCAGCCTGGATGATCATACCCATGAAGCCTGCAGAACGTAAATCATCTCATATTCCATCGTGAAAAAAATTCCAAATATTTTTATGCAACCTTAATTCCGTTGTTTTAAAAGAGAGGTGATGATGTGCATCTGAACTTAATGGACCATACGTTGATGCATATATAAAGTATATGTAGTGTTCGAGATGCATGATTATTATACTGAGGTACAGCTCGTTATAGAGAGTGAATCGAGAGTTATGAGTAGATTTTCGTGCATTCTTTGTTTTACATACTGTGTACAACGATGGCTGGACACAAAATAACGGTAAAATTAACTTTCTTTTTGCTGCAGTGGGAACACAGACCGGAGTAGAATTTATCTTGTGTACAGTTTTTTTTATAGAAATTGTTCGTTTTTGTTTAAATAGGTCTGCTAGTGTACCTCACACCATCTCCGTCTTGACCGCAATGTTCGAGAATCTGTAGAGCAGTATTCTAAACTTCTTTCTATACTATTATGCTCTATAACGAATGTAGGCCAAAACGAGCTTTTCATGTACAGGAAAAAACTGACCAGGTCCTCCCATCATGCAATTTTTTTTTTTTTCTTGAATGTAATATGCCTTTTCTTTACTGCCGTTACTGATAGTAGTTTTATACCCGGGAAAGATGCTGCTTAGGAAAGAAAGTAATTACAAATCGGTGAAGTCACAGGGATTCTTGAAGAGCAGTGGCCGATGGGACGGCTTTTCTAGCCCAGGATCGAAGAAAACAAGATGAAGAAAGAAGAAGTATTGGTGAGGCTGAAATATAGGAAAAGTTCGAACACCCGCAAAGGGAATCAGGGTACGATATCTGAATAACTGAAATCCAATAACTAATTGACAGTCCTTGAACGATTAGTGTCCGAAATTAGCAAGCATGCGATGAGAAAACATTAACTATATAGATACTCATACATACATAAATACTTTCATATTATATGTGTATGCACTGTTTTGAAAATTAAATATATAATCACTATAGATATTTTCGTAGCGCATAAACATATATTGCGCATATTTTGATTTTATATTGTACACGAATCATCGACGTTTCGTAGTCATTTCAGTGTTCTGATCAAAATGAAGTTTTGCAGGAAGTAAAAAATATTAAAAAACTGTATTAAGTCAGTTCTTATCTATGTTTCTGTTGTCATAGTTTTACAGGTGCCGTTCCTATATTCCGATGTAATTATTGTGATCTTACCCGCGTGTGGTTAGTACAAAGAACACGTTACACAAGGAGTGGCCATTATATAACATGCAATTCCTGAGAGACTTTAAACGTCGATGATGTCGCTATGTAAACATCCTTGCGGCCGTCAGATATTGGTTATGCATTTCGTTTCCCTATCTGATGCATATACACTTATTATTTTGCTAAAACCCGCTTTGCATCCTCGTATAGCACCCGAAAACTGGAAAAGTTTGTGATCGCTAGTTTTTATGTACTGTACATACATCCACTTTTCTAAAACACTGTCGGAAATGATTGTGCTGTGTATACGTATGTGTATATATATTTTTGTCACATACGTGAAAATTTTTTATATTTATAAATATTAAGCCACAAATACCCTTTAATATCTAATTCACTATATTGGGAGCTGCTTACACCCAAGGGGAATTATACTTTATAACTGCATCGTTCGCGGCATAATTCGAACCGATGTCTGCTTCAGAACCAACGATTGACACATACACTCACACACACACACACACACACACACACACACACACACACACACACACACACACATATATATATATATATATATATATATATATATATATATATATATATATATATATATACATATGTGTGTGTGTGTGTGTGTGTGAGAGAGAGAAGTAAAATCAATTAATTAAAATACAGTTAAAAATGGTCGCTTCTAGATAACAAACTCCGCGCAAGAGCCAATCATTTAAGCCTCCTTATTCCAAAGTCAAGTTAATTATAATTATTCTTCCGTAGTCCTTTGAATATGCACCCACATCCCCTTGGTTTTTTTTTTTAACATGTGATTATATGCGTGACACCTCGTGCTTGTATGTGTTTAGTTACCTGCTACACGAAAGAATTACGATGAAGAGAATATTTTTTTATAATTTTCTCTTTTTGCTGTTAAATGATCTTGTTTGCTGTATTTAATATTTTGCTTACTCTTGGCTCTATCAATTACAGTTTTTCATGTTAAGACTGCTTTTGTTTATGTACTTTCATGTGAGTTGATAATGGGCAGTCAGCTCTGTACCCGCCCCTCTCTCTCTCCCCTGTTACATTGCAACGTTCAAAACATACATTCTCTGTATGTTCACCTACAATTTCATACCCGATAAGCCCGTGTAATTTACCTTTAAGCAGTCTTAAACCACTCTTAAAATACCTGCCTTCCAACCTTTAGCAGAGAGAGAGAGAGAGAGAGAGAGAGAGAGAGAGAGAGAGAGAGAGAGAGAGAGAGAGAGAGAGAACAGTAGTCTATCCTGCCTTTGGAGCGAAGAGATGAACTGTTTACAGAAATTCCACTTTCCTTATCCAACCGAGTGTTAAAGAAGATTTACGGTGTCTAATGAATGATTCAGTATGCATGACTTGCTTCTTTTATCTGAGAGATAACGGCGGAAGAACAACATGGTGCAACATGAAAACTTTCTCTTTTCGTATGTTTGTTAGCTGAGACCTTTTAAGCTTTAAAAACAATTATTCACTATTGCAGCAATAGTGAAAAAACGAGTGTGATGTAGTGTTCTGGATAACAGACTTTAAAGAAATTGCCAGTGTCGTGAAAGCAGCGTCTAAGAATTTCTAAAGTAATTTTCTTCTCTCCCAGAACTGTAATAAACAATATTTTTTTAATATATATAATTGACACGCTCCCTACAAGAGAAATTTTAGTGCCAGTAAAGCATAAACAAATTGTATGTGCATATGGGCATAACTGTCTGCTACAGTTATACACACGGATGATGCATAGTTATAACTCCAGTCGACTGACCATGAGCAACTTAGCGGCGATAACTGGACAGAATTCGATAATTATGATCGTTGATGACGACAGGATCTTTAAACAAAAGATAAATAATATTCCGAATATCCTGTAAACTGACCGCTAGTGTAGAAACATATAACGTTTTACTTTCGAAGGTAGGATATGTGCTGTTTGATGGAAAGCTGCACAACAGGTATTTGGAGGGAAGAGCTTACAATCTATGGATTTTACATGTGCCCATAGTTTTTAAGGTCTGGTT
Organism: Macrobrachium rosenbergii; assembly: GCF_040412425.1. NCBI lineage: Eukaryota > Metazoa > Arthropoda > Malacostraca > Decapoda > Palaemonidae > Macrobrachium > Macrobrachium rosenbergii. Next base: position 27,828,128 of record NC_089746.1, read on the forward strand.
TTATCGCCAGAAAAATAAGAGAGGCAGTTTTTGTTGGTACATTCAAAATGCAAAGGCTTCAATTCCCACAGTTCAGATGATGAGAAGAAATATTGGTGTAGAACCTCAGTGTTTTAAAGTAGGACCCGGCCTAAAATTTGCAGTTGAACTAGTTCAGTCACAAGAAATTGTAGAGGCCGATAGAAGAGGGAACATGTTTAAGAGGATCTGTTATCTTTAGGTCTTGTGATTTATAAAACCAAGAGAGAAAGAGATACGAAGCGGAGAAAATTGCCGAGAAAAATGCGAAAAAATTCACTGACTGCCAGTAGTAGCTATTATTTTCTCTTCTTGACTGGATCCAATCTTCTGTTGGTCCAGTTCGAAGCGCATAAAGCGGTGACGTAGACGAGATCAGAGAAGATACAAAATCAAACTTGAAATAAAAGAAATATGGCGAATTTCAGCAAAATAAACCAATTGATTACCCATGAGAGTTAATGTCGGGAGTGGTGTATTTATGTGCTCTTGTTTAGACAGCTGTAAACTTTGGGAGGCTACAGTGGATAATTAGGACTTTAACTGGCTTTCACTCTGCTTTGCTTACAAAGAAACAACAAGCATGTTGGTGGTAGGAAAAAATACTGTGTACGTTAGTGCTGATGAGATACTCGTACTGTTTTAATTTCTGTTTTATTCTAGTGGCCATGTTTGTCTTGTGTTTTGCTTGATTCTTTACATCTTTTGTCCCTAGTGATAATTTTTGTCGCTTCAGTTCCGAAGGCACCTACTATAAAGTTATTTACCAGACACAATACACAGTAATTTCGTTGGCTGGATGACTTTATATATATATATATATATATATATATATATATATATATATATATATATATATATATATATATATATATATATATATATATATATATATATTCTTATTTCAGGGGAGGCTAGTCTTATATCGGATGTATGGATAGGAAGAGCTGACTGTTATATCCATACATATATATATATATATATATATATATATATATATATATATATATTATATATATATATATATATATATAAAAATGCAGAGATGAAGTCGTTAGTGTAAGGGGTGGTTCTCAGAAGGCAAGCTTTCTCAATAATTATAGCAATGAGGTGCATCGAACCTGATTTGAATAATATATTTGTCGCAGCCATGGTTTCTAATCATTTGTTTTATCATGTTAATTCAGGAATGATTTAGACTCAATTTCCACCTTAATATTTGTGAACATAAAAAAGCCACGAGTGTATAAGTAACGAAAGTTCACATAATTATGCACGAATATGATACCTACGCACACAGACACATACACACATACGCACACACATATATATTATGTGTGTGTGTATACACAATCAAGAGAAATGGGAAAAGAAAGATTGGAATGGGTAAGGTGTACATTAAATCAGGAAGAGCAGATGAAATTGCTAGAGAAGAATTAGGCATGACCTTAACACCAAATTTAGGAAAGGCACTGACTGACTGGACAGCACTGAGCGATAGATTGTGGCTTACAAAATTTAAATCAAAACAGTAAAATATGAGTATACTGGTGTGCTATACACTAATAAATTTAGTTTCCGAAAGGTAAAGGAAGAATTTGATATATAACTGCAGAATATTATAATGCGATACCAGAAAAGGATATGAGGACTGTCGGGGATAAGAATGCAAAAGTTGGTAGAGGCATTAACAGTATAGAGGATGTAATGGGAAAGAAAAATGAGAACTGGTAGTAGATTAATAGTTTTTGTACAGAAAATAATCTTGCAGTTGAGGGTACTCTGTTTTGAAACACGTGGACTCCTCCAGATAGCAGTTATCGAAGCCAGATAGATCACATAGTCATTAACTAAGAGAGATAAAAAAAAAAAACTGTGCAGTGTAAGGAGCAGATGTTAGCAGCAAATTATCAACTTTTCATTGCCCCTCAGTGCTGAAATTAAAATCATCCATCCAAAGAATTGCAGAGTATCTAAGTTTATTACAAGAAACCTACTTGAAATCAAGCGTTGAGAAGCTTTCTCAACTGAATGTCAAAACAGATTTTAAGTTGTAGAAACCTCACCTGAGAAGATGCAGACAATAAATGAAGACTTAACATTAGTAATATACATCAGTTTGCAAGAAAAGAAGTAATAGAATATTGGGAACAAGACAGAAATATTGCCCATAAAATCTGGCATGAAATAAAGAATAGACAAAAGAAAAAGGTACTTATAAATAAATTTCAGAGAATAGGTGAAGAATACAAAGTACAACGTGTCAAGCATTCAGGGCTAGAAAGTGACGTTAAACCAAAGGTAAGAGTATTGTAGATAAGGAAACATATCCGGAAAAAATAGCGGAAACTGCTGGCAAAGCCATGAATCCAAGGAGTGGCGTTGGTGTTAGGATAGCCCATGGAATTTTCAATTAAATGTCCACGAGTGAAAAGAAAAAGAAGAAAACCTCTGTCAGGTGGAGGATAGATTAGCAATAACACTAGAATAAGAAGAAGAACGACACTGGGCGGAACATTATATTCAGGTCATGAATGGGCATAAATTGATTCACTAAAGAATGAGTTCACTGCTTTTAAACTGAAATCTAATCAGCAAAAAAGATGAAACCACAGCAGAGACAATTTTATCTGCAAAATGAAATTAAATCTTAAATTCAAACTAGAATTAAACTGCTTGGTTGAAGCATATATATATATATATATATATATATATATATATATATATATATATATATATATATATATATATATATATATATATATATATATATATATATATATATATATATATATATATATATATATATATACATATATACATATATATATATATATATATATATGTGTGTGTATATATGTATATATATATATATATATATATATATATATATTTATATATATATCTATCCATATATGTATATATATATGTATATATATATATATGTATATATATGTATATATATATATATACATATATATATATATATATATATATGTGTGTGTATATATATATGTATATATATATAAGAATATATATATATATAAAAGAAATATTGTATATATAGTGTGGTCATATTCACAGACGTGCATTCCCATAGTTGTCATTTTCCGAAAAAAAATTTGTGATGTACTATCATTTTATACTGTATTCCCATATTTCATTTTCCGAAAAATTTTGTGATGCAACATCATCATTTTTAATATTTTGTGATGTATGAATTTTATACTTGCAAGATTTCAGAATTACCTTATGCAACATCTGCATTTTTAATACAGGATGAACGATATTGCAAGACTTCAGAGTTACCTTATGAATTCTGTTTAAAATGTGTTTCAACATCAATTTCTCCTACGGTATCAAAACTGTTTCATGGTTTTCAGTAAAATTTTGACCTGACAGTTACATTTGTAATAAAAAAAAAAATTAGAACAGACACTACGATTTCCAAACTTTAGCAGGTTGTCTTAAAACTCCATAGAAAGTGCAATTCTAGGTAAAACTAATTATGAACTTTCAAATTCCTTCAATCTTTTGTTTTCTTGCTAAAATGATATTAAACATTAATTGGTCCAATGATGTTAAACATTAATTGGTCCAGAATCAATAGTTTCATTGTCTAGTGGTCGCAAAATCTGCGGAAACAAATAATTTTTCCAGGGTAAGCCGATTGTATATATGTGGGGATCAGTCTCCCCCTAAAATTTTAAGGTCATAGAGATTAAATTCCATTTACAACTGATGGTGAGCGTTTGAGGCGATGCCATTAAATCTTTACATGCAGATGCATAATAGAACTTATGTTCAGGGAATTGGAATGCACTATCGAAATCTACACCGAACAAATTAATTATTTTTATGTTACTGGTTCGATGACCTGCCTTCAGTATGTATATTAATTAAGGAATACAAAGAAATACTTTCAAACTTCACGTTGACAGATGCAAAATAACTTTTCTTAGAGATTTCACTCACGTTACAAAATAGATATATTATCACTGCAAACATCTCACCGATTAACTTTAGCATGAAAAAAATTAGGTGGTGATTTCAACTCTGCCTTACGTAGTAATCTGGCTTCAGCTCATAAAACCTGAAAATCGAGTGCCTTCCATTGGTTCGAAAAAAAATTTTTCGTTTACATTTTTTCAGTCATTCCCTTCATTCCCTTTCTCCCGTCCAGGTTTATTCGCGTACATGATTTTTGCTGAATCATAACTTGATGTGTTAATATTTCAAAGCAATATACCGAGACGTTTTACAGACATGTTACATAGATAAAATCAGTACTTTTTGGCAACCATGAGTTCATGTGTTTACCTTTACTGTAGTCTAGTGGCACGTTTCCCTTGTGTTTTTTGCCTGATTCCATACATCCGTTTTAATTTTGAACTTTTATCAAATTTTGTATGACTTTAAGACGCCTCTCTTAATAGTACCACATTTTGGGCTTCTTCCAGTAACAACAATGTTCTAAACAACCGGAATTTGCTTAACGTTTTTAGCTATCGCTGAGTAAAATCAGAGTAAACTATTCTGTATAGCAAAAAAGTTCATAATAATAAAATATTTTACGTTAAATGATAAGTTACTGTCTTAAGTAAGAAATTACAAAATATCTTATCGTTGTGGAAACAGCAATGGATACTGGAGACGATGTCACAGCTTTTATTCTTTACAGAATGTGTGTTATGTACACTTTAATGAATTCATTTTGGCTTACAAGAGTTTGCATTAGAAGCGGTGTTTAGTTTAGTCACTTTCTTCAGGCTGCTTTACAATGTGATGTCTGTGATTAGACGAGTGTAAAATATAACGTCTTTGTTCCTTAGCCGGTAAACGCAGGTTAAAGGCTAATCTAGGTCATGCCAAGCATTCGGTTACTTAACCTCGGAAATCCTGTTCCATACTAAACCGGTTTCCAAAACAGTTACACAAAAAAATGAAGCAAAACCACAACTATTAGGTAAAAAATTTACAGGTAAATTTAACCAGAGTGCCTGCGACGACGTCTGTTGTTTATCTTCGTCCGCTGCTGTTTAATACGTCCACCTTTCAATTGAGATTTAATTACGTGCCTGCATATATATATATATATATATATATATATATATATATATATATATATATATATATATATATATATATATATATATATATATATATATATATATATATATATATATATATATATATATATATATATATATAATACTTACATACCACATAGAGAGAGAGAGAGAGAGAGAGAGAATGTATATTCGTGGATTTCCACAGCCTTTCTTAACACATACCCTATACTTGTGTGAACGTGGTTTGTAAGCTTCTTACATAGGTGTTAAGTTTACATTTACGATCCTCTTATTAATCTTTGTGGTAGATATTGATTCTTTTACTGTCTTAAACCCAACCTGAAGACGGTCAGAATGTAATTGAAACAAATCTGTCTTTAAAAATTAAAGAATATTCTTGAAAATAATAAAAGGAAAGGAAATTTCTTTTAATTTATTGATGATAATAATGTTAGGGTATCACAAACGATGTTTTGTAAACTTTCGTATGTTTATGCCCCATAATCCTCTCTATACCTCTAAAGAACCCAGCGAAAATGACTAAAGTTGACGTAGACATAAAAAAAATGCATCAGGTCTTTCGGTATGCCATCGGCAATCCAGGAACTCCATCAACTTCATTCCTATTCCAAAGGCGAATCGCTGAATATGGATGTAATAGTAAATCCTGAAGGACGAAAGATATAAACCGAATAACGCCACAGAACGTAGGAATGGCGTGTCATAACGGAGTTGGTAATATGACCCCGAAGAGGGTATTGGCATGAGGAGGGCGTTCCTCTACAAGGCCAAACGAAAGTGCAAGTGACCCAGCAACCCAACCGGTTCTTTTATACCACAGGTTCAGACTTTCCTTTTACGGCAAGAGGGTTTTTCCATTTTCTGGTTCTCCGCTGCATTGGTTTGTTTGCGTGTCGTATTTGGGATATACATACATACATACATACATACATACATATATATACTGTATATATGTATATATATAAATTATAAAATTATATATATATATATATATGTATAACTGAATCACGAAAATATGGAACGTGATGAATATATAAATAAAGATAAAATCCACGAAGGAAACGGAAACACTGGAGCAGAGTATCTGTATAGACCCTGCACTGGAGTGCTGCGAGGCCTTTCGACACTAGTCCTTTACTTAGCAGACCCACTAAGGAAACGGGAACACTGGAGTGCTGCGAGGCCTTTCGACACTAGTCCTTTACTTAGCAAAGGAACGGAAACACTGGAGTGCTGCACTCCAGTGTTTCTGTTTCCTATATATATATATATTATATATATATATATATATATATATATATATATATATATATATATATATATATATATATATATATATATATATATATATATATGTGAGTTAATGCAAAAACAATATGTGCTCATACTGCTAAGTTTGCAGAGCTTAACGAGCTTACACAAAATTGATAAGAAGAGATGCTTGAGTGATCTAAGAGAAGTAATTTCTAAGGCACAACAAAGCAAGAATTTTGGGAGGAAAACTTGCCATCCGAAAGTGCTGTTTTAGGTTTTCCTCTTTTTTTTTTTTTTTTTTTTTTTTTTTAGAGCATAACCGTTACAGCTGACCTCTGAAGTTACAAAACCGATTTTATGAATTTCGTAATACAGTTACATTTTCCCTCAGGGTACTTTGCTTTCTCTCTCTCTCTCTCTCTCTCTCTCTCTCTCTCTCTCTCTCTCTCTCTCTTGTTAAGTATGGTTCTTGCCTAGACGGCTTTATGCTTTATTGGTTTCTCAGGCTTAATTCAGGTCTAGTTGGCTTAGACAGTATATCAGGAATAAAATTATCTTTGCCCACCTTTTTCTTTTCAAGCACTACGTCTTTTCAAAATGTATTGTTTTTTTGTAATATTCGACCTACTAAATAACTCGCTGATGTGGCATTATGGATGAGAAATAGGTGTTTGTTCATCTATCTCCCGCCTTGTCTGTTACCCCACTCTTTTGTGTAATTCAGGTAGCTAGGTTGGAAAATTGATTAAGAACATTTGCGTTTGTTCAGTGTATCTACTTTGAAGAGACAGAAATGAGTAACAAGTTGAATTATCTGTTTCTCGGTTTGATCCCTAAAATTTTTTAGATGGCGCAGCTGTCAAAATTAGCAGTTTTGTTTGAAAAACTGGTAAAAGCAAATTTCGGCTTGGTACAGAGTAGAATGATAGGCTATTTTCGTTGCTTAATTTCTTCAAATACACTGTTCACACTCCAATAAAAATGGATAAAAAAAAGTGTGTTTGATATATAAGAAACATAGTACTTGACTAATAGAGCAAAAGGAGTAGAAATAATATGACTATGACCTTCACTCTGAAGTGGGCTGCGACCTTCCTTTAGAGAAATATCTCATCACTGCAACACTAAAAGGCTATGCAGAATGTAGGGGAATAATCCTTGACCTCTGTTGCAAAGTTGTCACACCCACATGGGCGTAAGCATGTAGGCGATATGCAGCCATGGCCTGGTTAAGCTCTTGAACTGGAAATTTCTACTGTGACACATATTATGAGAGTCTTCCTCAAGTGAGATTCGGGAAAAGTGTTCTTCAGCGTAAAATGTTTGACAATAATCTTGTGATATTGTCATATGATTTTACTCTCTCTCTCTCTCTCTCTCTCTCTCTCTCTCTCTCTCTCTCTCTCATTTATTGGTTTCGGAATGTTTTGACTGCGCGTGCTTTGCAAGTCAAAAGTATTCGTGGATATATGTTATTTAACATTTTTTAATTGCCTAAATTGACTAGGGAAACGTTTATTATTATTATTATTACCAAATAAACATAATGCTACTTCAGGAAGTCAGTATTCACCAAGAAAATTTGAAAAATAACAAATAGAAAAATGTTTCAAAGAAAGCAATTAAAGGATGGAAGAACTCAAGACGGAAAATAGGGAAGAGTAAAGGAAATACACGTGTAGGTGATTGTTTTTACCCGACACGCTTCTCTCCTTTCATCATATTTGCCTTTCTATAGCCTTGGAGGAAGTACAAAGGCAGATGGTTATAGCTTGGCGTGACGCCAACTTACATTATTTTTTCCTTTTAACTTGGTTTTCATAATTCCAATATGATATTTTTTTGCCTCATTTTTCCGTGATTTGGATATTCCTCAGTTAATAACCCCCTCTCCCTAGTTATGCAATAGTTCTCTTAGTTTATCATTTAAACTTTATTTGTACAATTTCTCTCTCTCTCTCTCTCTCTCTCTCTCTCTCTCTCTCTCTCTCTTAACACTGGTCTCTATTTGAGTCTACTTTCGGTTATCACTTTTTTTCCATTTTTTCATTCTCTCTCTCTCTCTCTTAACACTGGTCTCTATTTGAGTCTACTTTCGGTTATTACTTTTTTTTCCATTCTTTCATTCTCTCTCTCTCTTAACACTGGTCTCTCTCTCTCTCTCTCTCTCTCTCTCTCTCTCTCGTCTAAGACCAAAACTACAGCAGCTTCTCTTCTCATCGTCTTGCCTCTCACAGTGGGAATACTTGGATCATTTTCCTGTCGATCGATATTTGTCACTGGTCAGCTTCCGTAGTTTGTCAAATCTAATGATATTCGTCCCTTTTGCAAAGTTTTCTGTGGAGGGTCCTTCGAAATTTCCCGCAGGATATCTGGTATCAGCTAGGATGAGTTTCATCGGGTTAAACACATGATTAGATTTTAACTGAGAAAGCAGTTCAGACAACGGAAGGATTGATGGCAGAGCAGTGTGCCGGTCAAGATAGATACATATCTTTTATGTCACGTTTACACTGTGTTTTTTTTTTTTTACATTTTTGTTCGTGGAATTTTTTCATAAATATAATACTGAAAATCCAGATGATCATACTAAATACGTAAATGGTAGAGCAACGCCTATCTGTAACCACAAAAGAGACATCAACATAAAAACTGTATGTGTAAGCACACCAAGCGGAGCTTATTACCTGAGAATGCGCCGTTGAAAGTAAGTTATTATTGTGAGCACAGAGCATAATAACCCAAGAAGACACCGTTCTCCCTAGAGTTCTTTTGTGACAAGTGAAGTGACGAATGAGAAAAGTTATCTTAAACATAATCTTGACTTTCACTTGAGCGTCTGTATAAATGCGCATGACCTCTCGTACTTGTACTTGGGCAAAATGTTTTTTTTTTATTATTAGCCATTAATATCCACATACCATTTATTAGTAATTTTATTTACCTTTCGTGATTACTTCATTTCTCTCGAAATGCTTGAGTTAAAAGTTCCATGGGACATAAACCCGGAATTCCTGAGTTACCGTCAATATTTATTCTGCGGGTAGACTTTGCAGTAACTGTCCAGAGGGTACAAGCAACCTTTGAAATAACTTCTTTCAAATTTTATTATTGTCATTATCTATCATCTACCCGCTTATATGATTTTTTTCTTTTATCTCTTGTGATTTCTTTCCTGTTATCCTAGTCCTCAATTTTCCCGTCGAGCAGGTCAAACAACATTGAAGTGCGAGTTATATACCAAAAAAAGAAACATGGAAACGAGCAGATACAATCCTGTACTTGAATTTATCTGCTTAATAATTGATTTCGACCTGTAGGTGTTTTCAGAAATGAAGTACAAGGTCGGTATAAATTATATACATATATGTATGTATATATATGTATGTATACATATACATAAATAATATATATATATTATTTACATATATATACATATATATAATACATACATACATACATACACATAATCTTTCGAAAATATTTACTGCGACTTCTTAAGGGTGAGTTTTCTTTGCTATTCGATTTTATATCCTCAAAGAGGGAAGGGACTTTTCCTTCAGAAGTTTAATCAAAATCGTCAATGGTTTTTTGGGTGTGTATGTATATATTCTTTTGATGTGAAATGTCTATGGTCATTAAAAAATGAATAGCTTTTTTTCTAAGCAGTGAACATGCATGTGAGTGAAATATGCAAGCGATTGTTTGTTGAATTAAAAATAGCGGTAAGTACTTTGCCCATGCATAACATATCTTATGTGCATTGGCTACCTCCTAGTTGGCCCAAGGCAGTTGGAAAAAAGCTGGTGCAATTAAATCAAATTACATCTGGTATATTTTCTCTTTATTCCTACAACGTTTACCAAATTATGATACAATAATGTCTTTACTAGTATTCAAAACAAAGGACGTTTGTTGACTTAACTGATATGCTTAGTACTTCGATATCCCCATTCTCATTATCGGAAACAGACAGACAGACTGGGATAGCTCATTAGTAATTAATGAAAAAATTTTCATTGACAAAAACACGGCATGGGACAGTATTAAACGCTGGAGTTAATTCCCATTATCATTATCAACCTTTTATTACCATTCCCTCTTCAAGCATTGATTACATCGCCAGTCTGTTGCTGACTTTAACGTTTCAAAATAAGTTCAGAGATTGGGGGAGCAATTATAAAAATAGAATAATCCAATTTTAGGTGAAAACTTGTTGAAACTGTTTGGAAACCTTAGTTGCTTTGAAGAACTTTTCGAAATTTTCACGGTAGATTCTTAACATAACCAACGCATTGATTTTTAAAGATGGAGCCTGTGTCATGTAGATGTAAAATTGAAAGACGAAAACGACTAAACGTCATAAGATCCTACACTGCTTTTTTCAAGGTCTACTTCGGAACGATTCAATAAAAACAAACTTCCTTTTCCCAACAGAGCTAAGATATTTGTGTGTTTGTGTGATATCTCTATACCATGTGGTATAGACCTGGGTCACGATAGAGGTTGCACTTTCCCTTGGCTAGACCACGTAAACCCACGCATCATCATCTTGGTCAAGGTCAAAGGCCGATCGGGAGTTCCCAGGGCGATACAGAGCTCCTGGACCCCACTAACTTTTACCTTCAGTTAATGCCCACGCAGTGTAGTTTCCTTTCGGGTTTGACTGTTTTTTTCCTTTCATCGAAATTAGGGCCAGCCATCCGGATGCTTAATCGCGCCACGTGTCCACGCGTACACACGTTTACTTTCTGTTTGCGAGACATAAATATCCATATTTATCAAGGATGCTACATGTTTTGCGCACACAGTGACATATCTGGAAATTTGGGGTAGAGATATGCTCAGTACTATATTGATACATGTTACCCAATATTCCTCAGAGGCTCGCTGAAGATAAGTAAGCTTCTGACAGCCAACAGATAATATGCATCTACATCTACATACAACCAACAATTTCTTTGCCCCCGGTACTTTCTTATATGAATGTGAGTGCGTTTTTAAACATCGGAACTGTCAGTAGGTAAGAGTGCTTTCCATTTTGATTGGGTAACCAGTTTCTTAACTTAGCAAGAATGAAGCGCAGTCATCGAATTCCAGCGGCCTATTTACTATTCTTTTATTTATCACGCGTTATTCGTGTCATGTTCCTTTCCCTTCGGTTACTTGACGCAATGTTGGATTTCCCCTGGCTGATCATGGTGACCTGACGACAAGTTCTCACAGCACTGGCACTTTTCCCTTCCTTTTCTCTCTTAGACAGTTCATGCTGCTCTCTGCATGCAAGGCATGATTCATACGTCTATATGCTTTCAGTTATCGTGATCATTTTATATTTTCATTAATTTTCCCCTTTTTTTTAACAAGGAAATTTCATCGAAAAGGCAAAGAAAAAGGGAATTAACGGTTAAACTGACACAAGAAGAGTCTTGTACTGCATGTCAAAGAGTGCCTGAAAAACTTATAATGTGAACCCTTGGGATATTATCCAAGCAAATTCCGATCGTGAAGATTGAAGCAAAGAAAGATACTAGAAAATCAGGCAACGTACGCATGAACATTAAAGTAAATTTTATTATATATATATATATATATACATACAGTATATATATATATATATATATATATATATATATATATATATATATATATATATATGCATATTATCTATATACAGTATATATATATATATATATATATATATATATATATATATATATATATATATATATATATATATATATATATATATATATATATATTTAGTGACATATTAATTTTGCCACGTAGTTCAGTCATTGATCTGATACACATGCTACGATTTAAAGCAACTCTATAACTATAAAAGTAATGATGGGACGGCACTTTAGCCTTTTAATAAAGACATTCAGCTCCTACAAGAATTATTTCAGGAGAAAAAACATATCATACTGAAGGAATTCTCTCTCTCTCTCTCTCTCTGTTAGGAGCTGCCCGTATATGCATTAGCCCTTACTGGCACAAGACTAGCTTAACCTTACAACAAGTTCTCTCTCTCTCTCTCTCTCTCTCTCTCTCTCTCTCTCTCTCTCTCTCTCTCTCTCTCTCCACGTGTTCTTGTACGATCTAAGAAAGCTTGTTCCTGCACAAAGTAGCTTAATCTACCAGATCTCTCTCTCTCTCTCTCTCTCTCTCTCTCTCTCTCTCTCTCTCTCTCTCTCTCTAAGAGAAACAAGCACAATGACAGTAACCCAAAGGTGCAGACCATTCCTAAAGGTCACACTCTTACTTGATTAAAACACATCCACGAGTGCCAAGTGAATGTTTACTACGAAGTTATTTCCGTTGAGGTCTTTGGCTACGGTTGGTGACGGTGACCTCCATCCGTCGGGATCACTAAGTTACTTTCAAATAACCTGCTGCGGCTAATACTCATTCATGGGCAAACCTGTTACCTCACTCGGAGTTTTGAGTAATGCAGTATCCGGATGTCGTTTTCTAGGTAGTACGAAAGTCGGATATTTTCCCAATTACTTGGCATCCCACCTCATTAGACAAAGCCGATCCTTGAAAAATAATCGAGTATGAAGTTCTTATTATTTGACTAATGTGATGGTAAAAAATTACATTAAAACGATAAAGTAATTTTGGAAGTATGAAGGCTCTTTCTACTTTAATTCGATCTTAAATATGCAGTAAATGGGAGTAAAAAAAAAACCGCTAATCTTCGCTGATTGCTTTGTACCAGCCATGCAAAAAAAGTTTTCATTGATCCTTTTGGACTGTTTTTTTCATTATTCTTCAAATCATCGTTTTCTAGCGATTATTATTGTCACAAACTTCCGTGCGAGCAGTTTTTCGTACAAAGGAAACGGTATTTTTAAAAATGTGGCTTACCATTGATTACATTGTTTGCAATCCTCTTGAATAAAAGCATTTCCATTTAACGCTCAAGTTTCGACGTTAACCAGCAGATCCTTGTTATACCGAATCAGAACTAGTATCACGGTAAAATGTATTTCATTCCACGCAAATAATCACTTAAACACATACAGACACACACACACACACACACACACACACACACACATATATATATATATATATATATATATATATATATATATATATATATATATATATATATATATATATATATACATACACAGTATATATATAACATTTCTCTCTCGGTTTAACTTCATGACATGCGATAAAATTTTGGAAAGTGCCACTTTATATTTATAAAATCGTAACCCCCCTTTTCCATGTTAATATGCGAAATTGAAATCCTCCTCAAGCAAATAAGATAAAAAAAAAAATTAGACGCTATCGTCTTTTCCTGTGCAACAGGATGTGGTATTTGCACGACGGTCAGGCGCGCAAAGTCTTAAAATCTCGATGGGGGAAAATTGGAAGCGTCAATCACCCCAAGGCTAATGAAAGTGAAAGGCTTTATTTCCCTCTTAATAACACTAAATTGCTGATCTCTATCACGCTGCGTTCGGTTTCTTTTTATATATGTCATCGTCATCCTTTCCCACAGTCCCTGGGCTTGTGGTTTTATTACAGTTCGATTTTAAGCTTTTGGCAATATTCCGCTCTTCAGTCAACAGCAGTAACCACGAAGATGGAAATGTTAAGAATTGTGTGAATAGCAACAGTTCCGTGTTACTGTATTAAAGCCAAGGGAAAATTTTAGAATGATGTACAGAACCAGACTGCCGCAAATTCCATCTATTAAGTCAACTATCATTTTGTTGTCACATGCAGACTATAAATATTTCCATTTTTTAACCCATTCTTTCTCGTCCGACAACCGCTATTTCTGTTTGCTTTGCTACTTGCTATGATATTTTCTGATGCTATAAAATTTCTGTCGCCTTGACTTGCGCTTTAACTCCCAATATTACTAAAGAGGGCAGAGATGGTTGGCAGTGATCAGAGAGGTAGAAGGGGTGCTAGGAGGAGGGGTGTTAGATGGCATAAGTCGCCCACACACCATGAGCAGAAATACTTGATGGAGCCAAAGCAGTATTTGCAGTATTGCTGCTATAACCAATAAAAATGTTAAACAAAAAACCTTGTGTTGATGACTGACTACAATACTTAAACCCTAGAAAATGAAGCATAATGACACTTTTAGTTCTCATTCATCAGAATATACAGTAATATACAAATAATATACAAAGAAGAGAAACTCACTTTTTCTTTCCTCGTTCAGTCCACCGGACACTCACACGTTATTGTTCATTTGTATCATGAGAGAGACAATACTCTTGGACAACTTTCACTGTTTGCATTAGATTTCTCTACTTTCTTTACGCACAGACATATGTATTTATATATATCTATATCGAGAGCAAGTACCAATGGGGCGGATGATATAATGCCCTTTTCTCACCCAGAAAACGAGAAAATAAAAAAGGAAGAAAGATTATTGTCAGTCAGTAATAATAATAATAATTATGAATAGACTATTATTTTAATATTGTCGTTGTCAATATGTCGTTATTATTTGTTGCATAATGATACTGAGTTATATTAGAAAAGGACAAAATACGATTATTATCGTAAATCTAGAAGCTTACCACAACTGCATTTGCCTCTAGAAAACATCGGAAAAAATGCAAACTGTAAAAGTTAACCGTAAGCTAAGTGTTGCGTTAGCAGTATGCATTATCTTCAATTTGTTCATGAAATAAAAGTTTAAAAATCCTACAACTTTGTCGTTAAAATCTTTCCTGTCGCTGTTTTTTTTTTTTTTTTTTTTTTTTTTTGCGAATTTCCGCCTTTATGAGTTGTTAGTGTCCTATTATTGCATTTTATCAAGCTTTAAGGATGTTGTCCTGGCCGCAGCTCCAAGGCACATATACTGTATAATAGTCATATGAAAATTTTGGCTTGGACAAATTTTGTTCGTACGAATCCCAGTTACGGGACGGAAGCAGCATGAACACTTTCACAGGGCGGCTGGGTAAAATAGAAATTTTTTACAGGGCCCACCCGTCCGTCCGCCTTCCTTGCTTTTCCTCGGGTGCATTCATTACAATAGAATAGCAGGATATTACATCACAATGGACAAGAAAGCGAAAGAGGAACTTAATCATAATTTTTATTTTCCCCTCTTACTTTCAGCAACTTCGTGGCTATAATTCTGAGGGTAACTATTATATTTCACAACTCCCGAGAATTGCGTATAATCTTGGATGAAATATACCTGACCATTATCGAATAAGGTTTGGATTACAGCAAAATCAAGGACTCTTGTTTAATTAGAATTTTTATCATCCATTGCGTAGTTGTAACTCGAAATCGGAAGCAAAATTGTTCGTACGCAAACGAAAACAATCAATTAAGGAGTAGATATTCACATTTCATGTTCTTTTCCTTCACTTTACAAGCGAGAGAGCACTTTCAAAGCTTATCTTTGAAAACTTGTTTTGCTTTTCTTTCTGCACTAAACAGGGGAATCGTCAGCCGTTTAAAATTTTCTGAAAACAAGATTGATCTTCGCTGAACGTGGACGTGCGCTTGAATTTACCATTCAGTGGATGTACATTCTACTCTTTAACTCCAGACTAATTTACGTATTCAGTCTTAAAACTCTACTCGTTCCCGGATCTTTCCATGTCACTTCATTGCCAGCACCCTCGTCGTGCTTTGGTTCATAAAGACATATAAGTACAAAAGAGTCTAATCTCTTTCACACTAGGTTTCTTCTGTTGTTTGTTAACAAACTTGTCCCTCTGTGGCATCATTGAAGTTAATAATTTGCTACAAACGGTTCTTTTCAAGAATAACTGCTCTATTGCTTGCACTAGAACCAAGGTTTACCTTCAATCTTCTTTTTGATCACATGACTTCTACAGAGGATGATTTATACGTTGGTCTTCCATCCCATCACATTCTTGGTGGGTATTCTCATTCATTTACTTAAGCGAACCTGGTTGCTCTGAATTTATCTAATGCCTAGTTCAATCAGCATAGCAGCCACCTTGGTCATTATTCAAAAGTGGTTGTGTGGAGAGAGTAAAAAAAAATATTTATATAGAAATCGTCTTTCTACTTTTTTAATACTCACCTAATCTCTCTAAAAACTTTGAGTTAGTCAGCTTCGTATATCTATTACGAGAGTAATTCTGCATCACTTCTCTCCCTCGAATGTCACTTGCCACTTCATGATTCTGCTCTACAATACGTTATCCATTTTAATACTCAATAATTTTGCATAATTTTATGTATGACAGTCTTTTTTTAGACACTCCTACCTCCCAATTTGTGTATACCTTCAACATTTTTTTATGAGCTTTAACGCGACATGCATTTACTGCGCCTTTATAGTCATATCGAATATCAGCATGCAGTCTTGCGTTTTATAACTACTGTGAAAGGAATTGTCATTATAATTACAAAAATAAAAACTATATTTAAATTTATCCATGTATTAGGCTGTTTAAGATGTCTGGTTATATTCACATTTTCATGGATGACAGCTATAGAAATATGCTAAATCACTCGTAGACGTCAAACTCGCAGTTCGAAAGTCAAAAAAATAGTCCTCTCCGTATGTAACCATATGTACACAGATCAGCCCTCAACGCTTCATGACACTGTCAGAGAATTATAACAGATTAGCCTTGAAGCAGAAACGGACTCAAAATTTTAACGTTCGAGATCATTTATTTTTCGTTTGTCTTTATTATAATGTGATCACTAATTTTCTTTCTGACGGTTCCATGTCGGTCTTATCGATCGTTCGTACATTTTTACCACCATCGCTCAAGGCTTTATTCATAAGCGTTTTCCCATTTTCCGCGTCGGTCATGTGTAAAATGTAGTCGCAGCAAAATTATAATATCACTTCATTCGCATTACATAGTTCGGCGATTGTTACTCTCTTTCATCTAAACTTTAGAATTCTGTTCTTTGGTTCTTTCTGGCTCATAATCTTCCTGTTTTCAAGAGGCTGCAGATCTATTGCTTCCTACATGGTCAAGCCCTCAGGGCTTTCTCCCCTCCTTTTTCATTTTCTTGTTTTCCCCTTAGGAAAAGGCAGTAGGCTGATTATTTCGCTCGCCTTTGCTCTTTAAACAAGAAGAATAACCTTCCAAAGCTATTTAAGTATACAAGCACAGAATTAATCAAGGTTTAATAGTAACTGGATATACTTATACAGCTTCAGTGTAGTCTTTCTTCGAGATTTGTGAAACGGCCCCCTATGCTTTGGCACACAATATAACAAAAAAGTCTGGGGAAAAATAATTATTTTTCATACCCTAATCTGCCTCCAAACTATTGGACTTGCCCCACGACAGGTCTCTCCCCATATCTTTCATGGAAACATTTATTCGCAAGTTTTCCAAGACATATGCATCTGTAAAAAAAAAAAAAAAAGACATGTGTAAACATTGCATTTCCTTGGATTTTATTTTAGATTGTGTTTCTTTTTGGTTATTCCCACGATTAGAAATATGCACGTGTTTGTTTGTGTGTATAATGAAATGTGAGACAGTATGTGTTTGCATGTATAGGGATGTAAAATACATACCATTTTTGTGGAATTATATTGCGTGGAAGGCATTGCAATTGAATCTTTCTCTGTAAACCTTCGTTATCGGACAGTACGTATTGTGGATAAATTTAGCCATGATGTCGATAATCCACATAATACTGGAGTCCAGGTCTCACTTGAAATGGTTTCTTTGAAGATAATTACAAAAGTTTATGTTCTGAAATTTATTTCTTGAAATATTATTACTTTAAAAAATAACATTTCACTGCAACATGTTGCTGCAACTTCATAAATGAACGGAATTGTCCCTTCTAGAGAAGCACAAAAATTCTGAAATAATACTAATCTGTGAACCGTTATCTATAAGGAAAGCCCTTTTTCATTCAAGATTCTTCTTACCATATCATGACAAAGCCCGGAACTCAGAGATTTTTTCCTATAATTTTATAACATTCAGTATAACAATAGAAAACGTGATAGCTGCATGGGGTCAGAAATAACTATTCAGATTTTATCGGGTCCATTGTTTAAATGCCCCCGAAAAAGACAGTAGTGGAATAAATAGAAAATAGGAAAGGACGTTAAGTGGCTCGCATAAAAGACTCAGCTGATGCCAATTTCTCATTGGAAAGGAGAAAGAACTGGCAAGACTTGCGATGGAAAGAGAGGCTGGGAGCGGGGCGGGGAGGGGGCGGCGGCCGCGATCCGTGAAACACGAAAGAAGGGGAACGAACTCCTTACTTTCGGCGGAAAGGAACCAAAGGACAAGTCAAACTCCATGCGTATGTTGTATATATACAGGTAAAGATCAAGGAAATAAACAATCACATTGCTTTTGTAAAGTGAAAGACTTTACGGACTGTTGTAGACGAAGTCATCCCAAAGGACGATTTTCTTATTAATTTTCTGAATTCTTTGATAATACACTTTTATCTTTTAGTATTTTTCATGAAAAATAATTTGATTCAAATAAAGCCTTATTATAACATGTTCTAAGTCATTTAAAACTTCCTCTTCTCTAAGTATTCTTGCTTTAATAATTCTCTCGATAAAAAAGCAACAAATTGAGTTATTATTATTATTATTATTATTATTATTATTATTATTATTATTATTATTGCAGCATTTATTATTTTTATCATATTCTTTCAGATATTATTTTTATATATATATATATATATATATATATATATATATATATATATATATATATATATATATATATATATATATATATATATACATCAATGGGGAGGCGGACATAATATATCAATTTATTATATATTACATTTTCGAGGGCTGTATAAAATAAATAACAAATTACAAAATGATATAAATTTAAATTTAAAAAATAGCACAATGGGTTACAAATAAAAAAATTAAAAATGGAAGGACAATTAAAAGGACAACGTAAAAAACAAAACAAAATCTCTCTAAAAAATACAATATAAAAAAATATATATATATAGAAGATATGGACCAACCTATTCATGGCAATGTTAAATATCCAGGTTTGGCTGTTTAACAAGGGGACGAGTCGTTTAATCATTAATGATTAATAATTTTCTTATTTTCAATTAAGTTTTATACACTGATATTCGAAAACTTTTTGTAATTTTACTGCCTGCATAAGCTTACTCCACGATGAAAGCCTTCGAACCCAATATAAGTTCCTAAATTACATTTAGGGAAATAATTGATAAACGATCTTTGCTTAAATCCAGAGGGAGTATAATACTTTGGATTGAAAAGACTATCAAATAAAAATGGAAATTTGATAAAAATCGAGAAGCGTTCCAAGTGTCTTTTACCAGTTCAAAAAGTCATGTTACATAAAAAGGCGATCTCATCTTGGTACTGAGATTACACGATTCTGCCATTGAACAAGTCCTCCGGGTGTGTGTATATTATACGTGTCCTAAATAGATTCTATACAGAGTTTTCAGATATGTGGTCACTCTGGAGCGTTAATTGCAGCGGTGCTCTTGGTTGCCATAGCAACCACGACGGAAGCCTCCTGGAAGTGGGACGAATCGACACCTGAGAATACCACCGCCTCAGCATCCACAGTCACATCGTCGTCTTCTTCGACATCGACTCTCTCGTCAAGGACGACCGTCATTAATTGTATTTTCCGTGAATAAATTTTGTTTTTTTTCACGTTGTCCTTTTACTGTCCCTTCCATTTTTTTTTTTTTTGTCAGATTTTAAACTTAAAATACACATATGTTATTTATTTTATCATCGAAAAGATCCATAGAAATGCATCTGGAATAACCAGAATGGTTATATATTGTATATATATATATATATATATATTATTATTATTATATAATATATTCGACCACTTAATTAATAATTTTCTATACACTTTTTTGATGCACAGGTCGAACCGAAAATTGAAGAAGCTTTCGCATCCAGAGGGAGTATAATATCTTAAAGACTATGAGAAAATCGAGAACTGAAAAAGTCATGGTGGTACTGAGATTACACGATTCTGGTGAACAAGTCCCATAGATTCTATACTTTTCAGATTGTTATTTGCCTGACGGAATTTGGAAGTGGGACGAATCGACATTACCACCGCCTCAGCATCCACAGTCACATCGTCGTCTTCTTCGACATCGACTCTCGTCAAGGACGAGTATATTGAATAAAATATTACTTTTATCAGATTACTTTATCTCTATTAGATCCATAGAAATGCATCTGGAATAACCAGAATAGTTAATATTGTCTCGTATCGATATTATTATTATTATTAGTTGTTTCAGGTCGAAAAACAGTCACCCTCCCAGCTATATGATTGTTAGACATTTTATTAGCCGAAAAAAATATTATTATTATTATTATTTTATTATTATTATTATTATTAATATTATTATCATTATTAAAAATTCTGTAGCAGTTCACCCTATGAGCTGTTAAATTAAAGATGTCCTGAAGATTATCAAAAACTCGGCTTTTGCGATAAATTAAAGATGTCCTGAGATATGAAAAATACCCACATGTCAAAGCTGTTAATTCTAACTGCTCTTTTTTTTATTTATTGTATTTTTTTCCATAATCTACTGTGGGACATTAATTAGACATCAATGGAAGGGTTTAAAGCATGTGAGTTACTGATTACTAAGACGGGAATAGCAAAGTTTACACATCTGACTGCAAATGTGGTCATGTTTCAGAAGTGGAAGAGGTAGGGTTAGAACGAGTGATTTTAATTAGAAACTAAAGCAGGGCTGTATGAATAATGCTGAGAGAATGATTTTACTGAATTAGGAAAGAGAGTGAGATGTCCAGGGGTTGGACAAGGGTTTAGATAGATAGCAGAATGAGTCATGTAAATAAGCAAAGAAAAGAGTCCAAGTAGCACAAATATTCCTTTTAAAAGATTTTCAAGAAAACAGCTCAAAGGAAGCCAGTTCATAAGTTTTTCTTAATTTTACAAGAATGCATGATACTTATTTTTTGCTCTTGTCGTTTCTTTGATTAAACTCTTGAATTATAAGCATCAGTAAACCTGCGGAGTATTTTCCATAATTACGAAGAATCAAATTTATAGATATCTTTTCATTTTAGATTTTAGGTTAGCGATAGAGCCTATTAACTATATGATGTGATTTCCCAGGTGTGACATTTTCATTCAAGATTTTGGTAAACAACATTAATGTTTCGATCATTAGAAAAGGGTTGCATTTATTTATTTGTTTAGTTGTTTATTTATTTTTTTTTTTTTTTGAGGTTTCCTTATTTTAACATGAAGCATTTATTTCGTTAGTAAAGACAGTTTAACCAGACCTCACGGTTAAAACTATTCACTCTCACAGGGTTGACCTAAAAGGTTGGTTCTTATAAAACAGAATAAAAATAGCTTATCCAATAATTAAAACCTCGTCAAAACTTTATAACTGAATAGACTGAAAATGTTGAAGATTCTGTCAAAACTTCTTTGAGGGATTTTTGTCTAATATTCGCGGCATATGCATAAAGGTTGTAAGTCATTTTTGTTTTGATAACACCAGGACGATGCGCAAGGATCTACCGAATCTCTCACCGACACTCCTTCGATCAGAAGAGAGGAAGACCCTTCGGACGGCACTTCCCTCATTGAAAACGCAGCCAATGACACAGAACCGCGTTTCATTGGAAGTCTCAAGAAGAAGCTGTGCTCCGTCGGCCTTGGTATCAATGTGAGTATGACAATCAATGCAGAGATATAAAAGTTCTCTTCTGAAGTTAGAATACAGCCAGAAAATGTCATTAATTGTAAGATACTATCTCACATATTCCTTTCCAAAGGTTTTCTTATCCAGATTTCTACATTGTTGATGCCACTTGTTTTAGACGGCATAGTCTATGCAAAGTTTTTTCATATAGGCCTAATTAAGAAATGGAATTATTTCGGGTAAAATTTTTCCATGCTTGATACTGTATCTGCCTACTTATTAACTTTATTGAAACTGATTTTCATAGATGCAAAAAGAAATTTCACGGTCAGTATTTATATTGTTGTAGTGTTCGTTATAACTTTTAGTGAAATATCTGTGAATTATTTTGTGTCTTTATTTTGAACTGTTGCAAAATTTACTAAAAATTTACTAACCAATTTACCACGACATATGACAGTGTGGAAACAAAGGACATTACAAACCTGCCAACTCTCACTATGGGAAACCAATAGACATCCACGAGATACAATATGTGCAGCCTGTAGAGATTCGCCCTGTTGGGAAACCTATCCCAGCCCTTCCTAAAGATCATCACATCCTCAACAAGGGTTCATCATACTCTGCCGTTCCCAAAGGGCATGGTGGTGGTTATGGAGGTGGAAAGGGTCATGGAGGAGGAAAGGGTGTTAGAGGAGGCAAGGGCCATGGAGGAGGAGGAAAGGGCCATGGAGGAGGAGGAGGAGGAGGAAAGGGCCATGTAGGGCACAAGGGTGGTTTTGGGGGAAGTAACGGCCATGGGAGCAGTGGCTATGCAGAGCAACTTGCTCCTTCTTACTATGGTGGAACAGGATCTTCTGGTTACCCAGTAGCCCATTCCCCATCTCATCATGAGGTACCCTTAAATTTATATGGAGCTCCTAGTGTCCAAGCCCCAGCTTATGGACCTCCAAAGGCGTCTTCTGTTATATCAGGATTTGAACCACCAGCTCCCCTATACAGTGCACCTCCAGCTCTAGATTCTGCATACAGTCCTTTTGTTCCAGCTTCCTCATACACTCCCCCTTCAACCCCGGATATTTCATATAGTGCCCTACAAGATCCGGCATCTTCTTTTAATGTCCACCAAGGTCCCTCATCTTATAATGCCCATCAAGATCCCTCGTCTTCTTATAATGCCCCACAAGGCCCTTCATCTTTTTATAATGCCCCACAAGGTCCCTCATCATCTTTTGATGCCGCACATGGTTCCTCATCTTTATATGGTCCTCCGCAAGATCACGCATCTTTTAATGTTCCACAAGGCCCACCATCATCATACAGTGCCCAGCAGTCTTCATCATCCTATGATGGTTCTCAGACTTCAGATGGAAATGTTCAGACTGTGAAGCATATTCATATTCATCAGCATGTCTATAAAGTAGACAATAGCGCCAATAATGCAGCTACTGACGCAGATGATTATGGGGATTATTTTGAAAGCAATTCTATCGGTGGCTCAGACCACTTGTACTTATCATCAACACTGAACTTTGGAAAAGAGAACACTGATTTTTCTGGTGGCAAAGCAATTGAGAAAAAAGAAGCAATCAAATCTGATGCATTTAGAGCTCCCTTAGACAGTGTGGCAGAACCCCCTGCAGTACACGATTTTGATGATAAAGGAGCTTTAGAGCCAATAAGGGTCTCTGGATCACGAGATCTAGGATGCACTTGTGTCCGTCAAGAACAGTGCCCACCTGAACTTGTTGCATCCTCTCCATTTTCTCGTGAGGAACTCGGTGGCCTTCAGGACCCTCGGAACTCTCCATCTGTTACAGTTCTCTCGAATGATACTTTACCTCATTCTGTAATTCGACAAAAAAGAGAAACTCAGGATATTTTAGACCAGATAGCTGTCCCTTCAAATATCAAAGAGCAAGATGCCAGAGAATTGTTCCCGGCTGAATCTTTCTTGGGAGATTCTACTTTTACAGGTACATTTGGTGATGTGATAACTCGCCCAGACCTCCAGGGCTCATCCACTGCAACTGTACGAACTGTGAGTGCTGGCATTAGTATTCATGATATTAATAGCCCAAATGAACCTCCTGTAGATGATTTTTGATTGGACCGCCTGTAGATGAATTATTTATTGGACCTCCTGTAGATGATTTATTGATTGGACCGCCCTCTGACACCACCTTAACTGGCCCTCTTCAAAACAGTGCTCTTCTTGGAACACCTGCAAATGCAAAACAAGCCATACCTCCAGTAACCAACACCTTTGTGGAGCCACCCACTGTAAGCGGCTTTGCTGCAAACCTTGGTGATGGTGTCATTAAAGATGTAACTAATCAGATTCGTCAAGGATTACGAAATGAAGTAAGCACATTCAAATCTTTATACTATTTTTTTACTAATTCTCTTATGTGTTTCTTTTTATGATTCAATAATCTATGGGATATCATTTCAGAATGGGGAATTTTTTGAATGCAAAAATATAGGTCTAAAGAAGAAGGTGCGCACTCCAAGAGACACAAAAGAAGATCAAGAAGAAAAGAATGAACCAAAGAATGAACAATCACCTGTAAGTTCCCAGCTGACAGTAGTTCATGCAGTAAAGTTTGAAGTTTGTCTAACGTGATATGTACATCCATATGTTTCATCATGCAATAGTTACTCATATTAAATATTCTATATAAGACTAGTTATAGCACAATAGTCAAGCAGATTCTCTCTTCTAAACTTTTGCACTCCAATTAAGCCAAGTCTCGTTTATGCCTCAGTATTCTGTTTGATAATTGCTTGTATTTTTAGCATGTCCTGCCCAACTTTTATTCATAAGGTATTTTCTGAATGAGCTGTTTTTCGTTTTCTTTTTGACTGCCATTTTTCCAGCGACTTCTTGGACTTTTAGGTGGCTTGATTGGTGGTAGTGGTCTAGATGGGATATTTAAGGGCCCTGCATTTGTACCATCTTTTGGGGTTAATTTTGGAAGTTTACCAACTGGAGGTGGATATGGCCCTTATGGGACTCCCTATGGATCTGGTTATGGGAGCAACCCCTTGGGCCTAGATCTTGGGCCAGTGTCTATCAATCCTTTCGTGGGGTTCAAAGTAGCAAAGTTTGATGGAAGACCTGTTTTCAATCCTTCACTTGACTTACTGGTGACGCCCAATGCAGAAGGTGTCCATGCTATTGAAAACATTAAGAAAGGATTCGGCCTGGGTGGTGTAGGTGGTGTGGGTGGTGGTTACCCTGGAGGTCCATATCCTGGAGGTCCATATCCCGGAGGCCTATATCCTGGAGGTCCCTATCCCGGAGGCCCTTACCCTGGAGCTGGATATTATAATGGTGGTGGTTATCCTGGGACTAACTATCCCATAGGTGGATTATACCCGCAGGCTGGTGGGTTACAACCATCCCTGTACAGTCCACAAACATATAAACCTCCTTATGCTCCTTTAAAACCTGCATATACACCTCCTTACGTTCCTGCAAAACCTACTTATACACCTCCTTACGTTCCTTCAAAACCTGCATATACACCTCCTTACACTCCTCCAAAACCTATATATACCCCACCTTACACTCCACCGAAACCTGCCTATTCTCCACCAGTTTACACGTCACCTACAGCTTCCTTCCAGCGTCCACAGCCCATCGCTGACTACAGCTCCCAGAGTCACAACAGTCCGTTTTCACCTTCCCGTCCCTCATTTACACCTTCTGTCCCTATTCACACACCGTCAAGGCCACTGCATACCCCCTCTTCGTTGCTGCATGATGACAAGCCTGTGGAAATTCACCACCACGAGCATACCCACTATCATGAATATGATCATGATCACGATCTTGATCACGACTATGATGATAATCCTTTTAACCCCAACGGTTTTAACACAATCTTCAGCGGTATTAACCGTGGTGGCAAACTAGATGACGACAGGGGTTCTCCATTTTCAGATCGACGTCCTCTTTCAAACAGCGCCTTGTCATTTTCTCCATCAACTTCATCAGATAGGTTCGTTTTGCCTGAGTCGAATCCCCCGAATTTACTTTTGGACCCAAGGTCTATTGATTCAGATAAGTCTGGCTCTGGCTCCTCGTTCAAATTCCCTGACAAGTAAGAGAAAATAAATTAAAATCAACTATTATATTTGTTTCAGTTGTACTTGTAATATTGTTTTATTTCATGTTAATGTTGTTATAGCAAACTTGTCGCTGCATTTGCTCTACAACTATGCAGTCATGTCTTCATGCTTCTATCGTAAGAATGATTGTCCCCAATCACTTAAATTTTCATAACCATGCTTCTAGGAAACACCTGGTTATCATTTTCCTGTCCATTCAGAAATCGCGCTTCAGAGTTATTACCTCTAATGAGCGATGTGTAAAATAAGTCTATCAGACTAACAAGCATTGTAAATATTTGTATAACTGTACCGTTTTAGTATTAACCGCATTGCTTGCACTTTAGTTTGATAGATGTAGAGCACCTAATGTGTAAATGCTTAATTCATACAAAATACATAGAGTAAACACACCATTTTATTTTAGTAGTTGTACTATACAAATGCTAGTAAATAAGAGCTCTCTTGTTTTTATAGCTTGTTTTTTAATGTCAGCACTACCAAGCGTATAAAAACGCGAAAAGTTTTTTTTTTTTTGTGGCAGCACTTTTTTTATTTCAAAGAATGAAAATTACACACAAAACAATGACCTTTACTTTTTTTCCATATTAACTATTAGTTATTATCATATGGAACAGGAATGCTTACAAAATATGTGCAACAGAGGACTGAAAATATTCTTTGCAAAACGCTGTAAATCTGTTGTTATATGACTGTATTATTTGAAAGGTTTCATCAGCCGAGGATACACTTGATCCACGGGAATTGGATGAAGAGCCATCAGCGCGTTTCATAGGGCCTGTGTCAGACCTTCTGAAAGCCATCCCATTAGGTCTCACTTTCAAAATATCCAATGTACCCCATCCCGAACATGTGCTCACATCAGCCGTCCTTAGTCATCAATCAAATCACCTTGTAGATCACCACCTTCACGATCCCTATCCATCATCCCTACCACATACCAAGCCTGACTTAACAGCAAACTACCCTCGAAGGCACTTGAACTTGGAAGTGACTGAGCCAGGCTCTACTCCCTCTGATCCTCGATTGCTCGAACCTTTTTCTCCCTTCTCTCTCACTCACAATCGTCTTTCGCCTTTTCCGTTCCCTGTGCCTCCTCTTCATCCTTTAGCCCTGTCTCCTATTGCTGCTGGCCTAATCTCCCCTGGCTTTCGACCCCCTAGACGTCTTGGACCTTTGACATTGGTCAATGACAACCTAGGGCTGGCTGGCAACCTGCATGATTCTCCTGTTTTAAATCGTCCGCTACCTGGTGGCCTGCATGACCTAGGTTTATCCCCTTATCCAAACGGGCCCCCTACATCTGGTCTGCATGAAGGACAAGGACTTGAGAGGAACTGCAGATACATCAGCTGTCGAAGTCTTGCTAACTACTGTCAGGTAGGATCCGAAGGATATGGGTATACTTGGATAAAGTCGCATTATGTTTTTCATAGTTTCAATACAATTAAAGTCATGTTAGCCTTACATTCATTGTAGAATTCACCTCCGTTTTTCACATGAAATGCGCTGTTTTTCAATAATTACATTCTCAGTGTCACTAATTCATACTGTTATTTTACAACTTTCTAGCTTTATAGCTCATAACCAGGACTTACCCTTAGTTGCAAGTCGAGGAACTTGCAATCCTTTTATTATGGATTTAAGGCTTTGTGAGAAACTTTTAGATCTTTGGCATTTTGACAGATATGTTCTCTGAAAGCATTAGAGCTAAAGATGACTTTGTTATCGTACTGTAGTTTTAATGGTAGGATTTATTAATGCTAGCAATCGTTTTAACAATTTTACTTTCTTGTATTCTTACGTCAAATAATTTCCATACTTTTCATTATTTATAATTATCTTACTGAAGAACTTAGATTTCTAGACCCACTCTGTGAAAGCTTTATACAGTGTGTATCATCACTGACTCCAGGCTTTCGTATTAGTGAGAATATTAGTGATTTGAGATAATGTGGTCACGTGCAGAGAAAGGCAGATGACAAGGTGGTGAAAAGTGTGTATAATTCGGAAGATTTGGGAGAAAGATGAGAGGGAGACCGAAAAAGTGTAGCTAGATAATGTGGAAGATGTGTTGAGATGAAACAGCATGCAAGACAAAATGGTGTGGCACAGTGTGTGTGTGTGTGTGTGTATGCATATGTGTTTGTGTAAGAGTGTGTGTGTGTGTGACAGGCAGCTGATGGTCACTCTGTGTAGCAATAGAGAAGTCTGATATGTGCAGCAGTGACAAGAAAGTGGGCACATGTTGCTTTGAAAAGCTCCCAGAACAATGCCTAATGCAATACTTATAGAACAAACAGGCAAACTTACACTGAAGTTGCAGTGAATCCATATTGGATGGAAAAGCAGTGATTCAGCTCTCTCGAGGAGAATAGTGTGCAAATAGCCTCCCAAACTATGAGAACAGTACTCCCTACAAGGGCAGATAAGTCCAATTTAAATCAGGAGATGTTTTGAGAGTACAACTGACACCGATAGAGCACACTCAGAATATCAGAAGCATACTTAACAAGGTCAGTGAAATGTTCCTTCCAAGATCTGGTTCCAAAATTCCTAAGCATTATTGTTAAAGTAGAAGGGGCAGAGGATAAAGATATAGAAGGAATTTAATCTTTCAAATATTAAAAGAACCAAGTTTCATCTGACCGAGAGGTACTATTTATATGATATAGGCATTCATAGCTTCGCATAAGAATGAGCAGTTTAGAAGTTGCTTCTGAAGAGTCAGAGAAAGAAAGGAGAATGATTTGTGAAGATTGGAAACATCAGTGTATGAATGGATGGGGCAATGGGATACATAGGAGGCAAGGGTAGTGGAGAGAGCTGAACCCTCTGGAATACTGTACTACAGAAGATAACAGAAGGGGAACATGTAGCTTCATCAACTAAACAAAACAAAAAAAAAATAGAACGGATTAATAATAAACTAAGGTATATATTTTGATGGTTTTTATATACGTGAATTATATAGACCGCTGATGATTTTTTTCCATCTATCGTACCGAAAGGGGGAATTTTTGTTTGCTCGAGCAATTGCCAATGGGCTGTAATCAGTTTTTCCCTGTTATCCTTTGACCTAACAGCGCCGCCCATCTGCCCTGACACATTCCCAGTGCGGGCTATACGAAGTGTGTTGCGAAGTAGATGGTTTCCAAGGAGCGTTTTCGTCTACCTTTAACTCCTTTGCCAATGCCCGCACCTGCGGAGTCAAGAGCACCGATGGTGTCAATGGCCGTGTAAGTCATCCGGTTCAGCGGGAAGGCGATTCGGAGTTTGGTAAGCAATTTGCATCATTCGCAAACTCATTTGTGGTCCTCAAAACCATGATTATTTGGGGGGCTTTTGTGCCCATCAAAGTAATATTATCAATAATGACAATGTTTAAATAAAGCTCTTGCATGTGTTTTTATCAAATTTCAAACAATAATAGTACAAGAGAGTAGGAGTGCCAGAATTTTGTTAAAACTACGTCACTGTAGTGCAACTCGGTTCCCTAATCTTCCTCGTTTATCACGGAATTAACAGCCAAGATAATTATTCTGATGTACTGTAGCATTTTTAATGTAATGTAACGAGAAGTTAGCGTCATTATATGTACCTCTCAGCTTCTTCGGGCTGACTGATAAATCAAAATTTGCAGTGTCAAGGCAACAGTCTTAAATGACGCCGAGTTTTTCAGTTGATGACCTGATATTTTCCGTGCAGGAGAGTACCCATGGCAGGCTGCAGTTTTGAAAAAGGAAGGTTTGGATAACGTTTACATCTGCGCTGGTACCCTTGTTGATCAGAGTCATGTTCTTACCGCTGCTCATTGCGTCAAAGGGTAAGTCTGACAGGGGGGAGGCACGGTAAGAGGGCCTCCAAAAATATGCAAGGATGATTAAGTCACCTGTTATAATAAAAAGTTCTAAAATTTTAATAGCATCGATGTAACCTGTGGTGCCGTCTTCAACGCATGAAAAACAGAAGTGAGCTAAACGTTAATTTTGAAAATGAAACGGCTTTGAGAAGACAATCACCATATGTTTGTGAATGCTATACGACCAATGCTTGAACTTTTTCTTTCTTAAAATTTAATCGGTATAGGCATTAAGGACTCATCTATTTCAGAAAAAAAGCCTATATGACAGCTATTATTCCATACAGTATAAAATTTCATATAACAGGAGACTGCCTGACGTATAAGGGAGAGTTGATAGGAGCAAGGGCATCCAAAAATAGGCAAGGTTAACGTTGATGATGATGATGTTACAGGTATGCGGCCTCGGACCTTCGTATACGTTTAGGAGAATATGACGTCAATCAGGATTCCGAATTCTACCCTTACTATGAAAGTGACGCCAATGGTGTGTTCATCAACCCCGACTTTTATTCTGGTAACCTCATCAATGACTTGGCAGTGATAAGATTGTCCAGACCTGTGGATTTCATTAGAAGAAGTGAAAGCAAGTCAATTGAACAACTTATTTATTTTACTTTGCCGAGTTGGTTGAGCTTCAAACCGTCGATGGGCCGGAGTCAATTGAACAAGAAATTTCTGGTGATAGAAACTTATTTAATGTAAGCACAGGCTCAACCGGAATAGCCACGTAAAAATAAGTGTCGCCAGCCTTAGAGAGCTTTAATCACTCAGTGGTCAACACTTAGCAGGCACAGGCTCAACGGAATGATGCCCTTATTTCCAATCACGGGCCAACGGAAAAGCATGAATAGTCTGGAAAAAAAAGAATAGTTGGAAGAAAAAAGGCTAAACTTAACCATGAAGGAAACGATAGACCTTCAGCCTTACACAGGAAGAAAGGTTGATGCAAAATTTAAGAAAACAAAAAAACAGAGAAACTTCCAAAGATTAGAAAAACGGTAAAGGCAATGCTTAATTGCTTTCTTAACAGTAGTGTGTAAGATATGCCAGGTATAATTTGACAAAAATAAAAATAGAATAGGAGATAAACTTCTTTTAGATCGAGGAATGAAAAAGCCATATAATGCGGTCATTTCATCGTTACACATGTAATTGAAGTTTCATGAAGAACTTGTTTTTAATCGCACATCTGTATTAATGAATAAGTTTTGTTGCACTGATGTTCATGGAAATCACACACAACATTTCTTCATTTGTTGATGTGACCATCCTCTTTACTTCCAGAATCTTTGGAGACTAAAGTCATTTCGATAATGTTAGATCATGTTATAAATGAGGACCGATAGGAGGGTCTCCCAAAGTGGAACAAGTTGATACCGTTTGCTAAATAACACTGAAATTGAAAGTTTTGTGAAGAAAATATGAACAAAAACAGTTGAAGTTAATATTTCTATTCTACTAGAATGATGATGAACAAAAAACTTTGTGATAGACAGTGAACTTCTAATTTGGTCTTGGAAAAAACTAACCTTTTCTTCTACCAGTCCCCATATATCTCCGATTTGCTTGCCTGCCCGAGGTCAAGACTTCACTGGCCAACGTTGCTGGGTATCGGGGTGGGGCAAAGATGGATTTGGTGATAATGGACAGTACCAGA
This sequence comes from Macrobrachium rosenbergii, assembly GCF_040412425.1. Lineage (NCBI taxonomy): Eukaryota > Metazoa > Arthropoda > Malacostraca > Decapoda > Palaemonidae > Macrobrachium > Macrobrachium rosenbergii. The sequence continues at coordinate 27,859,812 of NC_089746.1, forward strand.
GTGTGCTAAAGGTAAAAGACATCAAATTTTGTACTGCATGGGTACAGAAATGTGGGTCAAATTTCTTAATGAACGCAAAAATTCTGCAATGAGCTTCAAATTATGTATATATTTATTTCTGAAAAGAGTTAATACTTCTCTTATTTTCCGTAGGAGGTTGACTTGACGGTAATTTCACCGCCTCAATGCCAACAGCGTTTGAGACAGACTAGACTGGGACCATCATATCAGTTGCATCCCGGCATGATATGCGCAGGTGGCGAGCAAGGAAAGGACGCCTGTAAGGTTAGTTTTTTACGATGTCAGTGCATTATAACATTTGATATAAGGACAGATTATGAACTGACCATAAATTTCATACAGAAACTCACTTAGTACCATATTTACCTTAGCCAATGAGATTGTTTTTTTTTATTAATTTTATATCTGTCCTTGTCTGTCTCTTAGCCCAATTATGTAACCCGAGCCTAGATCCATTGCATTTGAACGCTACATTTTCAATTGCTTGTTTTTAACAATAGTTTTCATTTAAAGATTTTAACATACAGCCTCTACCTGTTTGCGAAGGAAAACGTGAATATCTGAGTATTTGGGTAACTACTGTACTGTATACTCAGTGAATTTTAGTTATCATGAAAGACATCGTAATTGACAGTAAAAAAAAAATGTGTACGATAAAACTGTATACTCGGTTTCTTAACCAGTATCAACCACTAATAAAAGAAATTTCATTGGGTCAAATATATTTACTGTTATAATAAGTAAATAGAAGTGCATTTTTGGTTGGTTTTAATTAAGAATTAAAATGACATTGGAAAAGAGCTGGGTTCTGTGATAACCTAAAAGGTGATGGAAGGGACAACACACTGTTGTTTTGTATGTCGTTTAGAGATTGCCTTTGAAAGTGTATAAAAAACGTTTATATTTGCAGGGCGATGGTGGAGGACCACTGGCTTGCCAAGGACGTGACGGGAGATACCTTCTCGCTGGACTCGTCTCTTGGGGAATTGGATGCGGCAACCCCGGCGTTCCTGGGGTTTATGTCAACATACCCTATTACCTTGATTGGATTAGTACGATCATCAACTTCTAGTTCTAATTTATAACTACTGCTGATTTTCTTTGTAGAAAAAATGTTTCGTTCCTACTTCTTGTTGACTGTGTAGATTGTTATTTTTATTTATGTCAAGTAAGAGATCTTCAGAATGCTAATACACTGGAAGAATTGCCAGTCGATTTCGTGCTTTTAAAAATTGCACGTGTTTAATTATGTGCGCTGCAGGCCAGCTTGTATTTGTATATATAGTACAACTGTTGCATTATTTGTTCATTTGTATTAATAAATGTTGACGTTTTACATTTATTCGTCTTTTATTATCATGGCTAATACTTAAAGAACTGACGACCGAACGGAACTGCCATACATAATGAATTTTTGACAGGATTGCCAATAAGAAAAGTCTTCTTCTTAGATCATCACAGCACTCTTTTCGTAAGTTTAATGTCTTTTATATCGTTTCGATAAAATCCATGTTCCATACAAAATATGTCATATTCACATGAAATATACTGTACATCTAGCGTTAACACGTTAATTCCGCAGTAAAGCGCTGCGTCTATTTGCATTTTCGTTGTACTTTTACATAGCTTCTAGTGATTCTTAAGCGTTACAGTTTTCCGATTTTATAACAATTTATTGTATCGATTTCATGACATAATACCACCTCTTAGAGTGGTTTAGTGACACTAGGCCTACTGACAGTGTGGTTGTTTGTCTCCCAGCCATTCAAGAGTAGTTTTCTCCTTTTGGTTTAGCCTAAAGCGAGAACCGTGATGACCCTCCCAAGTGAGTCTTCAACGTTTCGTAAATTATCCTTGATTATCTTTATTCTTGGTCTTTTGTTCCTTATGAACTGTAGGATTTTGTTATTCTTGTTTTAAAAGGAATAGCTTAGCAAACCTAGGCGTACTAGCTATGTCTAGCTTTTGATGGTCCTTGTGAAAAGAATTACGGTAGATTCCGGTTGGGGACCCCACTGAGAAAGGGGAGATCAGTCTAAACTAACTTAATGAAGGAGAGTGTGTCCTTACTTGGCTTGGGGTGGTTTCACCCCACCTGACTTAGGCCTAGCTTAGAACTTCAGGCCCTTACCTAGACCTAGACCCCACCACCTAACTAACCTAGGGAGCCATAGCCTCACGTAGCTGGGAGATTAGATCCTCGCCTACCCCCAGAACCACCACCTAACTTAATCCAAAGCACTTTAAATGACTGTTAATAAGGTTGCAACTTAACCTAATTTAGATCACCAGGTCCTTACCCTAGTGCATGATTATTAATGTGAAAGCACTCCATAAACTTACTTTGGTAATTCTGCATAACAGCTCTGCAAGAATTTTTACCACAGAAGTTGATTTTTCCTATACTTTCAGTGTTGTTGATGAAGTAGGTGGTGTTGTTTATTGTCGGTCAACTATTATTAATGTAGAACTCTACCCAACAATGTTGGGTGCCCTGTGAGAACTTGGGTTACGGGTGGGGTTATACACTGGGAGAAAACCGGACTGTCATGTTGGTTGTATGGAACGGTTCTGCACATTTGCAAGTCATTAAGGAGCCATATGTTCAGGAAGGGAATGGCTAAGGAAATCTATCATAAAGGAGCCATACTAGCCTAACCTAATGTACTCTAACCTAACCTAACCTAGTAGGCTGTGTTACTTAGCTGGGGGCTCTGACCCCTGGTGAAGGAAACTCCACTTTTTACCAAAAGTTCCCTCTCTAATACTGCACATGCTTGACAGCATTCCAGGCTGCCCAGCATACAATAATATATCAGTTCTGAGGTTAATTACAGTCGACCGACAAAAAATAATGGTAGATTCTTGATAAGCAACCAAAATACTATAGAGGAAGTCAATTTCCAATGTATTACCCCATGCAGAGTTGTTCCATAGTTCTACCCTTACCTTAATCTGAATCGGAACTATCAGTAGGACTGATGTCTTCAGAGGAAGGATCTTCATAAGATGTTGAAGGCCACTGGGTGTTAGACATTAGGGTTTAGCCAGTGGTTCAAACAAAATTAACAAACTTGGTGGAAGATTAGATCCTTCTAAGGAAGTACCTTTTAAATAAACATTGGCGTCTTCTGAACTGGAGGTTGCATTTCTGCAAAGTCAAACTGGCTTTTTAAGCAACACCAGATTTCTGAAATTCCACATAATTTGTGTTATGGGAGTGGAGCTCCCTATCAGGTTTTGTTTGTACAAGTGCATTGTGGCTCAGTAAATATCTAGTACAAATGTAATTTGTTAATTTATGTTTCACAAATGAAGTAGGATTTTGCAATTCTGGTGTAGCTTGAAAATGCTGGCTTCAGTTTGCAGTCATGCTGCTCATGCGCAAAGGTAAGGACCTGTTGCCCTATGTTAGGCTAGGTTTAGTTTGTTAGGTAGCAACGTTATTATTACCCTTTAGCAGTGTACTATGTTAGGTTAGGTTAGTTGGTAGTTCTATGGCAAGGTGAGGACCTGGCGAGTTGGGGTGGTCCACAGGTGCAAAGCACCCCCCCTCCATTGCTGCGTAAGATGCAGCCTGCTAGGTTAGGTTAGGTAGGTAGGGAGTATAGGTCTAGGCCCCCCTGCTAGGTAAGGATACATCCCCCAGGCTAGGTTAGGTGGAGCTGTCCAGGACCCCCTGAGACAGATAAGGATGGAGCACCATAGATTAGGTTAAATCATTGTATTTTTCTTATTTCATATTTTCCATATCCAAAACTCCATTTTCCCATTATGGATTTGTTCCTACATAAATACCAACCTTAGGTATTTACATAAGATATTGCTTACAGATGCAAGCTAGAACGTATGTTAACTTTCAAACAAGGTTGTTAGCTACCGACAGCAGGGGAGGAAGTCCCGACCACTCGTCGGTCTACACTCCACTGCTTTCGGCTGCTGTCGTTTGAAGGTGTCTGCAGCACTCTCTGCCTGACTGCCGTTTGACTTTCTTTTTGTTTGTTTCATATATGAGTGTTTGTTTGTTTGCTGTATATAATTATAATGCAAACCCATAACTTAAAACAGCCTGAGGAGAGGAAACTGTTTGTTATGAGGTGCTGCCCCAGGAATAAACAAACAATGTAATCGGTTCCTTGCCTCTATGGAAATAGACCCCTCATACATTGTGTTCGTTGTGCAGGAAGCGTAACTGTAACCATCGGAACAATAGATGCAGTTTGGCTGGAAAAAGAAGAGAGAGAAGAAAGTTTCCCCAGTGTCATCGGAGTGCAATACTCCGCCAATGATTCTTTCTTGCCCCTGGCCAAGCTTCCTCTGCTGTTGCTACTCGTAAGGGAGCAGTTTCCCCTTCACTGTCTCCTACTGCTTCGTCAGTAGAGGGTCAGTGTTGGGGGGGCAGATGCATTGCCTGGTACGACTCCTCTCCAACAGTCTCCGTTTGTTCAGAGAGGGAGTTATACTCCTCTGGGCGAAGGGAGAGCGCCTCCTTTAACCCGACTTATGTCTCAGGTGTTGTGGAGCCTGAGGAGCTTAGGGAATTATGGCCTTTCCTAGGTTCCCTGGGGGAGCAGATGTGGAGAATTTGATATCCCACTTGAGGGCCTCCAAAGCCCTTCATGTAACTGCTGCTTAGCGTGACTGTGACTACGTCTACAGTCACAATGTCTACCAGTTCGAGGGCCACCACTGCAGCAGTAGTTCTTTTGCTCATGCCTCCGGTTGTGTGCCCTCAAGAGATCCCTGACCTTTTCTTCTCTTGGTGATGTTCTTCTCCACACCGGGCTGTCTAAGGCCTGCTACGATTGGAAGAAGAAGTCGAAGAAGAGGAATCGAAAGTCATCATCGTTGTCTTTGTCTTTGTCGTATGCCATCACTTCCTCCCCTTCTTCTTCCAGAGCTAGCAAGCAGAGGAAGAAGAAGGCTGCCTCTCTCAACCATAAGAATTCATGTGGGGCTTCTAACGGCCAGCTTTCTTCCACGGAGATGGCTACAGGAACTCTTTCTAGCGGTACCGATTGTACTGCATCTCCCTCTGCCTATAGCATGGGAGCTTCCGCTGCCTATAACGTGGGAGCAACTGCTGCCCGGGGTTCCACGGACCCACGGTGCACTTGTACTGGTCCCAAGAATTCACCTTCCCTGGCTAGTGAGGGTCCCCAGTCTGCAGATCCATACCCCCAGCGAGAGAGAGTGAGTTCAGAGCATGCAGGTGCTCACTCAACAGTGCAAGGGCCCCAGCTTCTAAGAATACTGTAGCATGTCCCTGGGACAGCCCGCATCCACATTCGCGTGAATGGGACTGCTCCCCCAAACCCATATGACTGTCATCACTACGGGTTGACGACTGCCCACACCCTTCCTCATCTGCCGGGGCTTTGGCTTCCGGCAATTCTGTGAAGGGTACTAGGCATCTCTCACCTGTCCCTTCCACCTCCTCAGGGCTTTCCGGGAGCCAGGAGTTGGACAGGCCTAGGGTGTGGGACCGGGAACGTTCACACTCCCATCCCAGCCCAACCACGGTAGCATAAGCTCCGGGTATGGTCCTGTGAGTGGAACGGTCGTAGGCTCAAGTGGTAGAGAGATCACCAGGGGGCTCTGGCGAGCATCCCTCTCCCACAGAGGTATAATCCAGGAAGACCGTGACCTGGGAGGGTTCGAGGGCCCTATACACCAGGACACACACCCCCAAGTTTCAGAGGAGTTATTCAGAGATCATCCGTTTGATACGGCAGTACAGTGATCTCGAGGAAGAGACCATGGCTTTCCCTGTGGACTATTCGTCAACTCTCGAAGCTTTTTGGGGACCCAAAAAGGAACCCAAAGTGTTGATGGGCTTGCATGGTCGAGACTTGCTATGCTGGCCGCACGTAGAGAGGTGTCACCTGGCTGTGAAAGGACTGTCATTTCATGCCTGGAGACTATCCAGCATCACTTATGAGCAAGAGGTTTTTCTTGATGCACAGCGACAGATGTCTGGACACCTTCGTAAATCCGCTGCAGCTGTGTACCAGAGGAAATGGGTAGTCTTCTGTGGTTGGTGTCATTGACGGGGTATCTCTCCAGTCGGAGCTACTCTTCAGCAGGTAGCGGACTTTCTCGTCTTTCTTCGTGGAGAGAAGCTTCTCCCTGTCTTGGCTATTAAGGGCTACAGGACTGCCCTGGGCCAAGTACTTTGCATGAAAGGCATCGATCTCTCCTCCTCATGGGAGATCCCTATGCTGTTGAGAAGGTTTCAATAGTCTTACCTTCCCAGAAAACTCAGGCCCCTGAGTGGGATGTGATTCTCATTTTACGGAGCCTGATTTGTGCACCTTACAAGCCTTTAGGAGAGTCGTCAGACAGGGATCTGACCCCTTAGTTTTCTTGCTTGCCCTGGCATCAGCAGAGAGAGTTGGCGAGCTACATGGACTTTTCTTTGATATTAAGACCTTGAGTTTGTCCGGAATTCGTAGCGAAGATTCAGAATCCATCAGTCCCTGACGTCAGATTCGAGTCTTTTTTGATTCCCTCCTTAGAGGACTTTGTTGGTGGTGATCGGGATGAGATGCTACTGTGTCCAGTTAGGGTGATGCGGTACTACCTTAAGAGGACTCAACTCTTCGTTAGCACTGGCTCGACCAAGAAAGAGGTGTCCAAGAACACGATTTCTTTCTGGCTTCGTGAGACAATCGAGCGAGCATACTCTATATCTGACAAGGTGGACAGGTTTCAATCAGTGGTTTACTTTAGCCTAAGCTCCAGTAGCTAGCAGTGTGTTTGGATGGTGAAATGATTTTGTAAAATTTTGTCTTAGAAAATAAATAGCAATATTGCTGTAATACATCTTTAAAAAGCCTGCACATATGCATACACACACATTTGAATGAAATGTTTATTAGATTTTTAATATCAAGGTACCAAAATGCAGTATAAGATCATGATGTGCTTATGTACCTTTACATCTGTATACATACACTTATGCATCACGTTACAGTACTGTGTGTTTGCTTGCCTTCCCTTTCACTCTGTGGGCTATTCTGTACATAACCAGTTTCAGCATTGCTCACAGGTGTGAGAGAGAGAGAGAGAGAATTTCCATATTAAAATTTTTTTATACATGTTAGCCTGTACTTCACAGTATATTGCACAGCTTGGTTTTCATTTTGTGTATGGTGTCTTCTCTGTTGTCTATAAGCATACCCTGTATAGGGAAAAAAAGTTACAAAATTGCTATTATACTTCTGTAAGAGTTTTTTCATAATATCCAGAAATTTCCTATGTCCAGCAGAGCCTTTCTTATATTAATCTGGATAAACGAGGGATTACCGTATTTTGGGGATCGACAACAGTTATGCAGGTTGTTCATGGTTTCACAGCATGACTGTCTGCAATAAGGTCAGCAGTTGAAGATTACTAAAACCATCCCACCTCAAAAATTCGTTATTATCAGTGATTGTAGTCTATTTCATTCTGTCTGTTTAATCACTAATGTAAGTTTTAGGTAGATGTGGAAATACTCATAGCTACAGTATATGACATTCCATCTTCCCACTCACCAACATAGGTTTCAGATAGATGTGGCAATACACATAGCAAACTCTCAATTGGCTGAAATCAATATTTCTGTTATTGTATGCTTAACGTGATAAAAATACTAAATATTTCATTAGTAATACATCTGAATGCTTATTTATATAAAGAACCCTCACACCTCCTTTAGATTTTCAACAGTCTGATTTATATCAGTCCCCCTCGGCTTGAGACCACATTGACATGGTGATGGGGCTCTTGAACCCCTGGAATTTGTTCTTAGGTTTAAGTCCAAGAGTCCTAAATATTATTATTATATTATTATTATATATTAGTTTGGTGGAATTTTCCATTTTTGTTAAAAGTTTATTGGACATGATAAGTAGGAAAAAATATCATAGCTGGGACTGGGATTATATCCAAAGCTAAATAGTGGGAACTGTGGCAGGATCATCAACTACCTGACAGTGTTTGGACCTGAGAGATTTCAGATAGCTCAAGGGCAGACCTATTCTTTAGGGCTGGGCCACAAACTTGTGAGAGAGGTACGAAATAATGAGCAGGAAGACAAGTGCTGGTTTAATGATGAAAGCGAGCTGCTTATAAAGCGGGATGCGGATGTCTGCGTAGTTCGCAGAGACCGCAGGTACAAAGATTTACAGGTGACCTGAGGTCAAACTAATTTCTTACAAAAACAGGACAGGTTCTTACAGAAAACATAGTGATCAATAATGTCTGACATATAACATAAATAACTCGTTACTTGTACATAAAGCGTGATTGTTTAGCAAGACAGCATATTTACAATTTACAATTATGATGATAAATGTATATCCCGATCGACCTTAGGTCGATGTGAAGGCACCGCAGAAAACGGGATGTTCTCTATAGAGAACGCGTTGAGCGGGGACTTTACGATACTCCCCCTGAAGATGGAGGTAACATCTGATTAAACCAGGTATCTGCTGGGGCGATGAAGGGGGGCCTCACTTTCTCGATGTCAACTGGAGAGGTCACCTTCCCCGGTGTCCTCTGCAGTGGTTTGTTGGGGTGCCTTTCTGTCTGGTTTCTAGGTTTTTCGGGGACGCCCACGCCTCCTTCCTGTGATCAGGATTGACTTGAGGGGCTGCAGCATCCTGTGGGAGGTCTTGGGGTCCGCCTCCGTTTGTCCTCCTCCAGAAATGCGGGTTTGAGATGACCTATTGACACCCAGTCTTTCCACCCATTGATGGATATTCGGAATGCCTTCTTGTTCCTTTCCAGTACAAGGAAAGGTCCTCTGTAGGGTCTAGTCAAGGGTGGGCGTATGGCATCGTCCCTGATGAAGACGTGGGTGGCGGAGGACAGCCCGGGGGGCATGAAGGGGACGTCCTGTCGGTGAATGTCTTTTGGCAGGGGGCGAACTTTCCAACCCTGTCACGGAGCCTCTGCGTCCCCATGTCGTCCCTGTCCTCTGCGACGAGTTCCCCTGGGATTACCAGAGTCCCCATAGACTTTTTCCGCTGAGGAGACGTCGCCGTTGGCTCTGGGGGCAGTCCTCAACCCAAGGAGGACCCAGGGCAGCTGGTACTTCCAGTTTTTGGAGGAGCAACGAGCCATGAGGGACGCCTTCAGAGACCTGTGGAACCTTTCCACCATTCCATTGGCTGCTGGGTAGTAGGCGGTGGTGCTGTGGTGAGTGGTCCCCATTAGGCGTGCCAGGGCGGTCCACAGCTCAGACAGAAAAGCGGGTTCCCTGTCTGTTGTTATGTCGTCTGGGACACTGAACCGGCTGATCCAGCTGGAGAGGAGGGCTTCCGCGCATTCACTGGAGGTGGCTTCTTCCAAGGGCAGAGTTTCAGGCCACCTGGTGGAGCGGTCGACGACTGTCAGAAGGTATCTGGCTCCTCCTGATGGGAGAAGAGGACCTACTACGTCGACGTGGATGTGCCCAAAGCGTCTTTTGGCTGGGGGAATTCGCCCGCCCACTCCCGATTCGGTGTACTGTCCTACTTTGCTTGCCTGACACTGCGTGCACTGTCTTGCCGAGGCTGTCACGTCTTTCCGTATGCTGTGCCAGACGAACTTCTCCGTCAGCAGTCTGGCTGTTGTCCTTCTGGAGGGGTTGGATAGGCCGTGGATAATGTTGAAGACCAGCCGACGTCTGGAGGTGGGTACCAGGGGGCGGGGGCATCCGGTACTGACATCGCTCAGTAATGTTGATCATCCTGAGCCGAAGGGCATGTCCTTCCACTTCAGCGACGTGATGGCTGTACAGTAGGCTGGGGTCTTAGGGTCAGCAGCTTGTTTGCGGGCGAGGTCCTTGTAGTCGATCCTGAGCTGTATGGAATTGATCTCGATCCTCGAGAGGGCGTCAGCTACCAGATTCTTCCTGCTGGGGAGGTATTTGATGGTGCAGGTGAACTCCGCGATGGCTGCGAGGTGCCACTGCTGCCTAGAGGACCATGCATCCCCCGGCTTTGTGAAGGCGTGGACCAGCAGCTGGTGGTCGGTCCAAATTGTGAAGGGCGTCCCCTCCAGGAGGAACTTGAAGTGGCATACCACCTGGCATGCTGCGAAGAGTTCTCGGTCAAAGGTGCTGTAGCGGGACTCGGCTGGGTTTAGCCTCCTACTGAAGAAGGCGATGGGCTGAGGGGTCCCTCTGATGACCTGCTCCAGGACTGCTCTGCAGGTGATGTTGCTGGTGTCCATCATCAGCTGGAGGGGAGCGCTGGGGTCCTGGTGGGCCAAAGATGTTGCTTTGGCGAGGGCGGCCTTCATCAGGAGGAAAGCCTTCTGCTGTTCGGGGCTCCACACTAAGGTCATTTGACATCCCTTCAGGACCTCCTTCAGGGGGCCCATGGTGTGGGCAGTCCCTGGGATGAATCTTCTGTAGTAGTTGACCATCCCAAGGAATTCTTGTAAGGCCCTGATGGAGGTAGGGGTTGGGAACTTATCGACAGCTTCGACCTTCGACGACATCGGACAGACGCCTTCTGGGGATATCTCATGGCCCAGTAACTCCACCTTCTCGACGTTGAAGGTGCATTTGTCAAACCTGACGACGAGGCCACTTTCCTGCAGGCACTGCAGGACCTTCCGGATGTGTCGCAGGTGTTCCTCCTGGGATCTGGAAAAGATTAGGATATCGTCGACGTAGCAGACGCAGAAGTCCAGGTCCCCCAGGATGCTGTCCATCAGTCTCTGGAAGGTCGCACCCGCATTCCTCAGACCAAAGGTGGAGAAGGCGAAGATGTAGGACCTGAAGGGCATGACGATGGCGGTTTTGGGGATGTCCTCCGGCACTACTGGTACTTGAAAATAAGACTTTAGTAGGTCCATTTTGGAGAATATCTTGGCCCCGTGGAAAGAGGCCGTCAGGTCCTGCATGTTCAGCAGGGGGTAGTGATCTGGCTCTGTTGCCAGGTTCAGCTGCCTGTAGTCGCTGCAGGATCCTCCAGGTGCTGTCCGCTTTCTGCACCATGTGAAGAGGGGAGGCCCATGGGCTGGGAGCCTTTTAGCATATGCCCATCCTTTCCATCTCTGCGAAGGCACTGCAGGGAAAGTCGTCGGAACTTCGTGTGTGTCGGGGGCTCTTCGTCTTGATGTGGTATATCCCATGTTTGGCAGGAGTCCCGGGCATCTGGCGGAGCTCGGGTTTGAAGACCTCCGGGAACTCCTTCAGGAGGAACTGTACTGGTGGGGCACAATGGAACAGATGGCGGGCTCCCAGGGGCCTGGCGACAAGGGCAGGGACTGGTGGGACTGGGTGTCCAGCAGGCGTTTGCAGCCAACGTCGACTGCTAGGCTGAAGTGGGCAAGGAAATCCACCCCCAGGAGTGGAGTCCTGACTTCCGCAATGATGAACTCCCAGCTGTACCTCCGTCCAAGGATGGAGATCGACAGGAGCTTGGTGCCGTAGGAGAGGATGGGGGACCTGTTTGCGCCCGTCAGGCAGGCAGTTGGGCTGGTGGGCATCTGCGGTCCTCTCCTGAAGGCAGAAACACCAAACACCGGAGATCGTGTTACGGACGTAGAACCCTAATGGTAGGGGGACCCTGGGTGTTTTTGTTCCCGCTGCCATGGCAGCCTGTGGGATTGGTTGCCGCCACCTCCATTTTTTGAAGGGAAGAAAGGACAGGGGGCTTCGCACCTCCAGGCAGCTCTCCCAAACCTCCGGTGGAAGTAGCACAACCCCGGCTCCTCCCTCTTTTGCTGGTGGGACGGCCTTTTCTGCTTGATGGAGTTGACGTGTTCCATGGTGGGGTCCTCTGGCAGGAGGCAGTCCGCGGAGTGTGTGGGTTTGGTCGCCGCTTGGCCGCCTCGTGGAGTCCGTCAGCTGCTGCACCAACATGATCAGGTCCTCGACCGGCAGGGTGTACACGTCCGTGATCTGCCCGCGGACCTCAAGAAGTAGCTGCCACAGGAAGATCTCTCTCGACAGACTGATTTTTTCGCGCCTTCTGCTGCTGTCAGTCTCGGGGGAGGAGGAGGAGGTCCTGGAGGGCATGCCACACTTCCAAGAGGTTTCTCTCTTGCCAGGGTTTGAGGGCGAGGTCGAGGGCGCAGGCAACTCTCTTGGAGACTGGCAGGGAGCAGGTCTTGACGAGAGTGGATTTCAGTTCTTGGAAGATGGCGGGGCCCGATTTCGTCATCAACCAAGGGGCAATCTTCTTATATATCTCCTCCGGGAGGGCGTTAATGGCGATGTACGCCTTCAACACCTCATCCATCAGGCCTGCTATTCTGAATTGCCCCTCGACCCTGTAGAGCCAAGACACTGCGTTCTCCCTGGTGAATGGCAGCAGCCTTATGTCAAGGGCCATCTTTGGTTGGTCTGTCAGGGTGGTCATCGCGTGGGGCGGCGGTACCAGTGTAGAGGTGCGCGCGGGAGGGGGTTGCGAGAGGGAGGTGTCTGCCTCCAAGAGGTTTGCGGTAATTTGTACGTGGTTGGGAATGTCTGTGTCTATGCTCATTTCGTGCTCTCACTGGGAGTGTGAGGGAATACTTGCGCCAATACACGCTAGGGGAGGCATGCCGTGTGGGTCCGCTAATGACGCTGGTGACCTGCCGACGAGGTTCGGTTGACACCCGAACGCTTTGTTAGAGCGCCGTAGTTAGTCTGTTAGAGGTGTGGATTAGGTTCATTGGGCCAAGACTTAGTTGCTGTTTGGGTTCGTTAATGGCTTCCGGGAACCACTCCGGGGGTCACCACTGTGAGAGAGGTGCGAAATAATGAGCTGGAAGACCAGTACTGCTGGTTTATTGATGAAAGCGAGCTGCTTATAAAGCGGGATGCGGATGTCGGCGTAGTTCGCAGAGACCGCTGGTACAAAGATTTGCAGGTGACCTGAGGTCAAACTAATTTCTTACAACAACAGGACAGGTTCATACAGAAAATTTAGTGATCAATAATGTCTGACACATAATATAAATAATTTGTTACTTGTACATAAAGCATGATTGTTTAGCAAGACAACATATATATACAATTTACAGTTATGATGAATATATCCGATCGACCTTAGGTCAATGTGAAGGCACCGCAGAAAACAGGATGTTCTCTACAGAGAACGCATTGAGCGGGGACTTTACAAACTCTCAGAGGGGGGTAGGGGATCTGGTTCTGGGAATAGGAATCTCGGCATTCTATCTGGTTTGCCTATAGATTAGGGTGGAGATGGCTGTTTTCTTGTAATACTCTCAGTCCCAGCAAGTGGGTTCAGCTTACACTTGGGCCACCATAATTATGTTGTGCCATCCCCTGTGGAGTAGGGTAGGGGGCGGACATTTGGGAGTCAGCCCTCACCTATGCCATTGGTGGAAGAATGAACTCCATGAAAGGCTGATGATATCTTTTTAAGGTTTTCAGGTTTAATTTTTCCTATTTTTATATCTTTATGACTAGTAGAAATAAAGATTCGAGTACCCTTGGGCCCTCTGATGATACTATTTCGGGACAGATGATGGACTGCAACCTCCTCTGACAACCTTTGTTTGGAAAAGAATAGGAAACCATCTAGTGTAATTACACTGGAACCCTATGCTCCAGCATAAAGGGAAATTGATGAGAAATGCATGTGAAATAGGACCAGGAATATTTGAAACCTCTTAAAATAAATACTTGAATTTTAATCTGGAAGATTGTAGTTACAATATTTTTTATGTGTACAGAGACATTGTGAAGTGTTGTGGCCGAGAACCAAAGATATCATCTGAAGGTCAAGGGAAACTGAATCGGATTGAGCAAAAGAAAGTAAAAAATGAAAAGCATTATCGCATCTCAAAGTTCAAGTAGACTATGCAGTACATGCTTTTTGGAATTACTCCAAGGGAATAATATATGCACCCCAACTGATGGCGTACCTGAAGGAGAAGCTGGTAGAAGAATTAAAAGATCAAGGTGTGACAAGAATTGAAAGAATGAAGAAGATAAATGGAGCCTTAGTTCCACTTCCAGATTTAATTATTACATTTAGTTCTGCTCAACTGCATAATATAATAAAAGCAGCCTGGTTACATTTTAAGGTTAAGCAGTATATCCCAAGATTGAGAAGTTTTCATTATCAAGAATTTGGACATATGTTAGGGTCTTGTAGGCAGAAGCTACAAGGCAAGCCTGCCACATTTGTTAAATGTAGTGAACCAGAGCATGGTGTTTGTAATTAAGAGAGCAAGATGTACAGTGGACCCCCACCTATTTACGGCTTCACCTGTTCGCTGATTTCTCTGTGGAACATACAGTATATACACATTATTCGTGGAAAGTTCGCCTATTCACAGTATTTTACATAGAGAAATGTTCACATATTACTGTATTTTCATATTTTCTTGACTAAATGCACTTTTTGTGATAAAACTATTAAAATATTCAGGTATAAGCATTTTTAGAGGGTTTTTTTGGTTTTTTGAACTTGTCAAAATAGGCAGTTTTAAGCGTTTTTAGAGGGGTTTTAAGTATTCGTGGATTTGAGTTATTTGTGCGGGTAGTGATACACATCCCCCGCGAATACCATGGGTCGATCGCACACATTGTGGAGACAATCGTCCATCATCTTCATCTAATTGTGATGTGTACATCATGAAAAAGAAATCCAGACATTAAGGGTAACTGAATGTATCATGTTTAAAGAGGCAAAAGAAAGAGTATTGAATCAGTATGTTAGACCTGGAATATCCTTTTCCAGCATTGCTGCCAACTAAAGTGGAAATGTAAATGCTGCCAGAGGTAATGTAAATAGAAAATCAGTGATGACCTGTATTCCTGCCTCTTTGGAGGCTGCACCAGTAGTATCTGGCACTTCTGCCTCTTTGGAGGCTGCACCAGTAATTTCTGGCATTCCTGCCTCTTCAGAGGCTGCACCAGTAATTTCTGGTATTCCTGTCTCATTGGAGAAAGCTCCAGTTGTCTGTGGTACTCCTGCCTCTTTGGAGGCAGCACCAGTGATTTCTGACGTTCCTGCCTCTTTGCTGGCAGTACTGAGGATACCTGGTGGTCCTGGCTCTCTGGAGGCTGTATTATCACTATCTGGTGCTTGTGTCTCCTGGAGCCTGCACCAACTGTGACTGGTGCCTCTGACGCCATGGAGGATGCACCAGTTTTGTCTGACCCTCACGCCCCTCCTCAGGCAGCACCAGCTTTGTCTGGTGTTCCTGAGATTGATAACCCCAAGAGTGAAGTGGGAAGAACTAAAGATGGTCATATCAGAAGTGTCTCCTATATGTATACCTTTGCAGGAGACTGTGATTGATAATAATACATGTCCCAGCCCAAGAGAGTACAGTATACATCCTGTCATTCCCCTTATTACATAAATACAGGAAGCCAAAGGGGTTAGCTTTGTATATTTGTAATGACACCCCACAAAATCTTATGAGTGTCCAGTCTACACTGCAAGTTGCCTGTGTTCCATCATAGAGGGTGAAAATGTGGAAATCCTCAACACTGGGGAGTCTACACATTTTCATGTTCAAACAGGCACGTTATCAGCAATTGATTTATCTATATGCAGTGATGACTGCCTTAATGATTTTAATTGGAGAGTGATAAATGGTAGATTTACCAGTGACCATTTTCCAATATTGTAGTGATTAATGTAGCTTCAAATCCTCCAGCTCAGTAGATAACTCAGCTGATGACTCTTGACTTTTTGAATACAATTATGTTCTTGGCTGGTCTTCAATCTATGCCTAGGACTTCTGGCATATTTATCCGTCAACCAGTTCCTTGGTGGACTCGTAAATGCCAGGAAACTTATAGAACTATGAGGTCAGCTTTCACCTGATTTCAGACGAAAATGTGAGTATTACTATGTTGAATTTCGAAAAGCAAGAGCTCATTTCTGTATGGAAATTAAAAATGCATGAAAGGTTTCTTGGACAATTTTCATATCTTCACTAAATTCAAAAACACCCTTGACTTTTGTTTGGAAGAATTAGAAAAATAGCAGGCAAATTTACTCCTTGTCAACCTCCAGTTATCAAGATCATTTGGTGTGAAGTAGCAGATCCCTGGTTAGTAGCAAATAAGTTTGCTAATCATTTTGCAAATGTTGCAAAGAATTATGACCCTATTCAGCTCAACGAAAGGTAATGGAAGAGGTAGAAATTAATTTTAATAGATCAAGGAATGAACAATACAATGTACCTTTTACTATGAGGGAATTTGAATCTTCCTTAAGTAAATGTAATGAATCGGCTCATGGAGTTGGTGATATAACATATTCAGTGGTTAAGCATGCCCCGAAAACACCAGACTTTCATATTAGTAACTTACCAAGTAATTACATAGCTAAGGTTTCTACCTGCGTGGCAGCCTTTTTAAAAATTCGCGGTGGCACTTTTGTTGTTTTTTGTGACGGCCTCCGCCCATTATCAGAGCACTCAGGGAAACAACCAGCTGGTTAGTTCAGTTGTATTTCTGTCACAGCTCGTCATACATCGACGCCATTGCAGCAGCTTTTTTCTTGCTTTTTGGTTGTCTTTACTGGACTTTGGTGAAGTATATCACTTTATTTTGGTAGCTTTTGTCAGCTCATTAGTTTTTTTTTTTATCAGGATCCTAGTTTTACAGAGTTATGTCAGATTCTAGCTCTTCTAGTTTTTGCTATTGCAGTAAAGAATGCATAACTAGATTGACTAAATCATGTTATGACCCACTTTCTAGTGATTGTACGGGGCAAGAATGCAGTAAGGAGAAAACATGTAATGAATGTTCTGATTGGGATGAGGAGCAGTGGAAAGTGCTTAGATCTCACTTGGATAAGTTACAAAGGGATAGGAAGAGGAAAGCGGCTTCTAGAGCCGAGAAACAATCTCTTAGCCTAGAAACCACTCCTAAACCTAGTTTAGAAGTTAGTCTTGCTATTCCTTCTACTGGCCCTCCTACTATTCATCCACCTACTCCTGTGCCTGGCTCCATTGCTTCCGGCCCTAATGCCATTGCCAATCTTGAATCTAGGTTCGATAAGAAGATAGGTCTTGTAGTTAGTACAGTGGCAGAATTGGGAGTGTCACTGAAAGTGCTTATGGACAAAATATTCACAGAAAAATTGATCTGTGACAGCATAGTGCAAGTGGAGGAGGTGGCTACTCATCCCGTCGGTTCTCCTAGACAAAGGTCCCTGTCATACTCTCCTGAACCTGGGAGAAGACATACTGGAAGCCCAAGTGAGGCCGATGGGGTTTGCCCACAGGTAGTCACCCCCTCAGTCGAGCCTGTTGTGCGATCCTAGGTATTGACAGATAGCCGTCGGAAAGGCATGTCTTTGGATGTCCACCAGTTGTTTTCTAGTTACGACGATTCCAGTGCGGACAGGAGGCTCCTCAAGCGATTCCTAGATTTGTCACGCCTTCAAAAGCTCCATTCAGATGAGGTTGGTCAGTGTTGCAATCCACTTCCTGTTAAGCAGTCTAAGGAAACCAGTCTTAGCCCAGAGCCTTTGTGCAGTTGTGCTGTGGACTCTTCTGTCCCTGCCCCGGTTCATCATCCTCTTCCTTCTGCATGGGACAGTCCAGAGGCCTTCTCTCCCAAGTGCCCAAACACTGAGTGCTCTCACCTGGTCCCTAAGCTCCCAGCGAACTCTCAGGCACCCGACATCAGTGTCCAAACACCTGTCTCCTCTCAAGCCCTCGGCACCACTTTCCAAGTGCCTGACACCAGTTTCTGAGCACCTGATGCCAACTCTTCAGCACCGGCGCCCTCCTCTGAGTGCCAAGCTCCCGCTCCCAGACATACTGTATTGCTTCTCTTCAGTTGCCTTCTCCTTTAGTTCAAGATGAACCTTCATTGGTTCCCATAGCAGCAGTTGGCTGAGATTATGAGCTTGCTGAAGAAAGCTCCCTCTGCTTCCAAGACTTCTCTTGAGGCTACCCTGTCCCCAGTCTTCTCAGCAGAGGAGGTAGGTGATCAAGAGCCTGCTCCTCTGTTGGCCTATGCAGCTCTTCTGCTCTATTTGTTGGTGAATTTTCCACTTTTTTGCCCCAGCTGACCCGGTTTCCCCTGCCTCAACCCTTTTGATGAGGTCTCATCTGGATGACAGGACTATAATTCCCAAGATGGTACTTTCTTCGTCTTCCAAGAAGGCTCTTAAGGAAATTGAATATTGGCTTTCAGCTAAAAGGGAGCAAGGAAAAGCTTCTTTTGCACTTCCTCCCACATGCCTTGTTTGAAGGAGATATTTGTCTTATGTCACTGGAGAAGCTCCTCCTTTGGAAGTCGCTGCCTCCTCCCAAGAGGACTTCTTTGGTCTCATCGACTTGTCTCAGTGTTCTGTGTTTTTATCGGCGAAGATTATGTTTTCATCTATGGAACTAGATCACCTTGTCAAAGATTGTTCAAAGTGTTCAAAGTGTTTGGTTTCCTCGACTGGACAGTGGGTGGTTTCCTCGACTGGACAGTGGGGGGCATTGGCCAAGAAGATTGAAGACTGTCAAGTTTTTTTGTCCGATATTACCTTGGACTGGCCGGGGGGCCTTTCCTGCACGGACAAGGCTATTAGAGTTGGCTCTCTAGAGCTTGTCTCTTTTTTTCTCTTGGTGTCTTGAAGAAGAGAGATCTCTGGTGCTCCTTTACCACTAAAGGAGTCATTCAGACACAGAAGTCAAGCCCTGTTGTTTTCTCCTCTAGACCATCACCACCTCTTCCCTCGGGACAGTTAGGCAGATTGTATCTAATATGCAAAAGAAGTCCACACAGGATATGTTTTCACAATCCTCCAAGTGTCCTAAGGATTCAACTTCTTTTGCTCCTAAGACGTACTCTCCATTCCAACAGCAGCCCTTTCGTGGAAGTAGTAAATCCCCTGTATTCGCAGGGGATGAGTTCTGGACCCCCCCCCCGCGAATAGTTAAAATCCGCAAATACTTGCTACCCTCCCTCTAAAAATGCTTATAACTGCCTATCTTGAAAGTTCAAATACCAAATGTATACTTAAAGTATCATCCTACATCAAATATACCTTAAAATGTTATCCTATTACTGTATTAACCTTTGAAATTATATTATTAAAATATCATTTCAAAGTCATCTTAAATATTAGTACCCTTAAAAATGTATACATATGCACTTCTAAGCCTTCCAGCCAAAACAGAGAGAAAGAGTTACCACTACGACTTATATTCAACAAGGCTGGCTGGGGCAAAAGAGAGAGAGAGAGAGTTTATCTGTTTAATCTCTCTAACAAAACAAAAATTTATATGTATTTTTTTGTCTTCCAAAGATGTATTACCTTTACTACATATTTTTAAAACATTCTGAACACACACACACACACACACACTCTTTGCCTGAGAGAGAGAGAGAGAGAGAGAGAGAGAGAGAGAGAGAGAGAGAGAGAGAGAGAGGGCTGAACTAAGTATCTGCTGTATTTATCTATCTGTCCATTTCTCACATTTTACCCTTTGGAGAGAGAGAGAGAGAGAAAGGAAGGAGAATAACTCCTTGCGATATCAAAAGATTGAAATCCATGAGCTTCTGGGGGCAACACTTCTCACTTCTTCCCATCTGGCCACTATGTCAAACTGTCAAGTAAATTGACATTTACCCTCCCCCCTCGTTTCTCAAGTCGAGCATAAAGAGACTGGGAATTGCTATTTGTTTGTTTAAAATGTTAAATAATTTACTACACAAATGCATGGAAAATATTATATATTGTTACTTATTATTATTATTATTATTATTATTATTATTATTATTATTATTATTATTATTTAATCTTATTAATATTTGAAAATTAGTACTTGTTAGGTAAATGATCTATTTATCATACAGAAGAAACATACATACATACTACATGTCAAAAAAATTCTCTTATGTAAATGAGAGAGAGAGAGAGAGAGAGAGAATGATTATTTTTATTATCCAATGTTATTATATAATCTTTTTAAACTTAATATAAAATTTTTGAAAATTAGTACTGTAAATCATTATTTCATCATAATATGTACCCTCTAAAAATGGCTATACTATCATCCTGAAACACTTATATATCATTTTAATATAATTTCAATATTACTTTAATATAATCTTAATATTTCAATAGTATCAGTTCTGAGCATCTGTCTTCACTTTAATGAGGTCCAGGTCCATCCTGAATGGAGGGGAGAAAACCAGTTTCTCACTTCCTTTGAGTTACGTATTATTCAGTCTTACAGTATTATTATTATTATTATTATTATTATTATTATTATTATTATTTCTGGATTGGGGTCCCGTGTCACCCGGTGAAATAGTCCATTCAGCACTTATTTCTAGGTAATTCCGTTGCTAGATACCAGAGAAAGCTAAATGAAATGCTGGAGTTACTACCCCAGAGCGAGCTCCACTAGATGGAGTCGTGTATGGAAAAAGGGTGAACTACAAAAACACGGAACCTTATCCTATAGAGATTCCCAATGTCAAAAGTCCCAACGAGAGAGGTGCCGATACAAGCCCATGCACTACTCAAGGACTGTATACAAGGCAACACTAGCCGCATTCCATTTTAGCACGTTTTTTTTCGCTCACACGTAATTTCGTTGTGATCCTTATTTTGTGCTCTATTTTGGATTTTTTTGGCATCCTCGCAAGGTTCTTCTTCAATTACTTGAGTACCAGTGTTTTGTTGTTTTTAGGCGATTGAGGCTTTTATTTTCCTTTAGTTTAATAATTAAAGGAATTTATAACGCCCGTCTCGATCTCCTCTCACGTCGTCTCTTGACCTCTCTTGGTCTTGGCTCGGCATATTTGTTTTGTGTGTTTTTATTTGTATCCCTTTTATTTGGGATGTTTTACCATTAATGATCCCTATCTTTAGTGGGTTTGATTAATTTTTGTTTGTTCTGTACCCATTTACTACGAGAAGTGCTGTTTAGCGTTTAGGCTACGAGCTACCCCCTCGGCCCATTCGCTTTTTCATGACTTCATTACGTTATGGTAGTGATGTTTAGCGTTTAGGCTACGAGCTACCCACTCGAGCCCATTCGCCTTTTATCATGGCTTCTTTACGGGAGTGATGTTTAGCGTTTAGGCTGAGCTACCCCCTCGGCCCATTCGCTTTTATCGTGGCTTCAACACGAGAAATGTTGTTGAGCGTTTAGGCCACTTAGCTTCCCCCTCGAGCCCATTCGCTTATTATCATGGCCTCATTATGCTTTATTTTTGTCACTCACTTCTCTTAGCCTTTGGGGATCTTATTTTCATTGGTACTGTTACGGTTTTTACTTTGTTTTCATAATTTTGTTTATTTTGTGAATTTTGTGTTCCCTTCCTGATCAAGTGCTGTCTTGCTGTTTAGGCTACGTGGTTCCCCTCGGGCCTATTCGCTTCTTATTTTGGCTTTATTTTGCCTTGTTTTAGACTCACTTCTCTAAGTGTATGGGAACATGATTTTCATTGTTACATTTAATTTTTGACCTTGTGCTTGGTTGCTTTTGAATTTTGGGATACTTTCATTTAACTGAGGTCGGTCATGTCCTTCACGTCCATGTCGTGTTGGGCCTGCCTATCCTCCTACATGTACCTTACAGACAATTTTTGTTTTATTATGATTTTTTTTTTTTTGAGTTATTTGTAGCCTTTACCCCTCTCCTAGGCTTCCTTCCTTTACATCGCCTCAGTTAGGTTAGCCTAGGGGTTGGCTGTAACACTTTTTCCCTTCGGGAAAAATTCGTTTAAGGAGGGGACGATCTCGATCTGTACGTATGAGTTTCATGTCGGTGATCTCGTTCTGTACATGTGTGTTTTTTATGTCTGGTGCTTCCCTTTGTTTGGTTTTGACTTGGTTATATTGCCTACGTCCACCCTCTCTCCCTGTTTCGGCTTTTCACTTAGGCTAATGTTCCTAATACGTTAAGCTGGAATAGCGAGGGTTTACCTGCGTAGCCTATCCTAGTTCAATCCTTCTTTGGGTTGCTTACCAATGGTGACCGGGAGTGCTCTCCCACTCCTGTTCACACTTCTTTTACCGACTATATATGTTATTTTGTGGTTTCGAGAGTCCCCTTCTCTCCCTTTTATCCTTTGCTCTCTCTCTCCTTGGTTTGTTTTCAAGTTTGTTAACTTTCCAAGGCTTGAGAGCAATTATCCTTATTTTATGTCGTAGCCTAAATCCCCTCCCCTCTGCATTGATTGATTGTCCTTCGGTGTCTGAGTTGGCACTCCACCTGGACCTGGAGGTGACCAGGAGTGCTCTCCCCACTCCTGTTCACACTCCTTTATCTTTCATTGCTCTCCTGGCCGTAGAGGTTTTTGCCCTTCCTCTCTTTTTCTCTCGCTCTTGTCGTGCAACACAGCTTACATAGCGAGGGGATCTATGAGAATCTCTGGGCGCCCGGGAGTGCTGTCCCACCCTGGTCGCTGCTTTGGGTTACCAACCTCCTGGCCTATCCTTCCCCCTTCCTTTTACGTCGACTATTTCCCTTCGTGGTGCTTCCTACACGTTCGCACCTCACTGTTGGGATCTCATACGAGGCCAGTTAGCGTTCTCCACCTAACTGTCTTCCGCTTTATTTACTTTTCGGCGTTCCCCCTCCTTTTGCTACTACCTGTTCGGTGTTTCGTTATCTTGTTGGGCGCTCTCCTTGCTTACTGCTACGGCGGTTTTAGTGTTTAGCGGTCGGCGTTTATTCCCCACCGCTATCACTTCGTTCAGGATATCCTCCTCCGGGGTTTTCTCTTGGCTCGGAGTGCGCCCACACAACAGTTCATAACCTTCCCACATTTTGTTCAAACATGATCGCTTCGGAATGTTCCGTTGACTCTGTTTTTATGTCTATGAGTTTTGTCCTGTTAGCCCGGTTTTCTCTCGGTTTTCTCGGGGTTTTCCTGGTCTGACTAGGCTTTGGCTGCTACGGTACTCTGCTCCGCATCCGTTCCAGCATGCCTTTTCTCATACGTTTTCGACTGGTTTTGTCTGGTGCAGAATGCTCCGCTATCCTACAACAAACCAGCGGTCACGGAGTCTATAGCTCCCATTCCGGTGCGCAGTCTGTTTTGGATTTATAGTTTGGCACGGAAGGTTATGAAGTACGCTATGCTCTCCTCGAGCAGGCTTCTTGATGAACCCGTAGGTTTCATATATACCTGTCGGTTTCGTCTCCGCCAAACTCCGCCTCATGTGACTTATTCTTGACTCTGAAGGTTGTAAAGTACGCTATGCTCTCTCCGAGCAGGCTACTTGATGAATCCGTAGGTTTTATTTACACCAGTCGGTTTTATCGCCGCCAAACGCCGCCTCCTTTGGCTTATTATTAGTCGTTTGGCACCCGGCAGGTTGCGTTGTACGCTATGCTCTCCCAAGCAGGCTACCTGATGAATCCGTAGGTTTCATATATACCTGTCGGTTTTACCTCCGTCAAGCTCCGCCTCATGTGGCTTATTAATAGTCGCTCTTTCGAAACTCCGTCTCGGGCGGGATTCTCGTTAATTCGGTAGGTTTCATATAAACCTATCGGTTCTCCGCCTCTTGTGGCTTATTAATAGTTAATCTTTCGGTGTTTGGGCTCTCTCCGGGCGAGATTCTCGGTGGATCGGTAGGTTTCATATACGCCTATCGATTTCCTCCGCCAAACTCCGTTTCCGGGCGAGATTCTCGGTAAATTGGTAGGTTTCATATACACCTATCGGTTTTTCCTTCGCCAAACTCCGTCTTATATAAATTATTGATAGTTGTTCCTCCGGTGTCTGGGGTTCTAATTTTCCCCCTCCTGGAGGCCGGCCGTGAAGTCTCGTAACTCTTCGCTTCAAGTTAATTGGTTACGGAGAGTTTTCTGAAGACGCTTGCGCCTTCTGTCATTCTCGGACCTGTGAACATCGTCCCGGAGCGCGATAAGTAGGTGCGGGAATAATTGAGACAAGCCTTTTCCGCTTTAGCTCGGAATTAGGTGAGGCAAACTTTTCCTTTAGGGGATTCGTTACCTTCTCATCCCTTTTCGACGGTTCGTGGTCTACCGTCCCTAAGGTGAAGTCAGTAAAAAAAAAAAAAAAAAAAAAAGACCACCCTTTTTAAACCAAGAAGACCCGCTCCGGGGCCCCTCAAGGACGTCTCGGATCTCTAATCCGGTGCCATCTACGAGTTTGGCCTCGTCTTCTGGAAAGGGACCTGGCCCAAGCAAAGCAAGGTGGTTACCCCTCCTTCCTTTGTTGAAAACTCTTTTACGGGTCTCCTTATAAGGAGCTCGTTATGAGGGTCATTGTCAACCTATTAACTAACTATCTACGTCATGGTCCATGCCTTCCCTTTCCCAGGAGCTTAAATCCCAAGAGATTAATCTCAAGACTCATTGTCAATGGATCACCTGTTAAGTCCTGCTCCGTTCTGGAATTCTATCGTTCGGACATCTCCACCTCTTTCCCCTCCAGTCTGGGGAATCTTGGTGCCTTCCCTTTATGCTTCCCAGCATGAAGGCACCCTCCTGTCGGGGGGTGTGGGCACACGGAGGTTGGTGGAAGGGCATTTCTTCCCTTCCGGTCTGGTATCCTCTTATCCGGTTTTACCAGACTGTCAGAACGAGCATGGCATCTGTCTGGCAGGATCCATAAGTGAGCCCTCAGCTAGGGGCTGGACACATCGTCTCCCTGAGGACTCTAACGGAGTGGCAGGCGGAGAATTCCAAGTTCACGCCAGCTGTGGGGTCTTACCGTGCTCTCTTGGAGAGCCCTGTTTCTTACCCCTTGTGCTCCGAATGTAGCCCCTCTTATCAACAGGCTTGTTTTGAAAATGTATCGCTGAGGCATTTCCGGGAGACAGATATCACAGATACATTCACAGTGAATCTTCTAACCCTGGACTACGCTTCTAATTTATTCAGCGTACAGCTCCCTAAGCTTCCGGAGTCAATTTTCAGAAGCTGAAACAGGGTGTAAGTCAGGCTTGCCTGTCCGCCTTGAGCTGAAAAAATCTTATGAACGGTTTCACCTGGAGAATTAATCTTTTCCCAGGTGGGCTTTGTTACGGCCCATCTGGGGCTACTATTGTTACCCAGAGCCTCCGTTCTCATGGGTGTCTACCCTACGAGCAGAAACGGTCTGATCTTGCTGGGACCTGCCCTAAGTCCGGCAAGAAGTTCATGTAGTTCAAGAGCCCCCCTGCTCAGGCAGTGGTGCAGGCTCTTCAGGTCTCTGCCCCCTAGACAGCCGTCAGCTCTCACTCCCAGCCTCCACCTCGATGTGTGCGGGTTCAGCCAACACATCAGCCCCTTGTAACGCCCCCGTGTGTCTCTGCCTCCCCACGGGAAAGAGATAGCAATGCCCGCCGGGGTTTTCTTTGCTTCATACGAAAACCTAAGGAAAAAATTTTCACTAGACATTTGGCAAGAGGCTCTGACCTCGGGGTTATCATAGAGCAGGGATGCATCCTACTCCTCTCCGAGAAATTGGGAAGGCTTTCGCTTCACGGAGGCAATCACATCCTCCCTGTAGTATTTCTCATATGGGTGGGAGGCTGTACCATTTTCAGGGCCACTGGAACTTTCAGTTCCTGGGCCCAGAGTATAGTTATCAGGGCCCGGGGTGGAGCTGGACTGTTGTCCCCAATCAGGTTCAATCAGCCTCCGCCAGAGTTCTGGGGTCTTTGAGAATGGCCTGTCAGGCTTTTTCAGTCTGCCAAGGAAGTTCCCTTCCACTGGAAAATTTTTCCGGGCGTGTCCCGTTTGTTTTCCTTATTCATGCGGCAAGTCTCGGTTGCTTACAGTCTTGTGGGTTCGGATCCTACTGCGCCGTGGAGCCGTAACCACCTCTATAGACCTTTCCGACGCTTCCTTTCACATCTTGTTGCAGAAAGGTCCTATCCCTTCTTGGGATTCAGACTCGGGGAGCAGGCGTACCCCTTCAGGTTCATGCCCTCCTCAATGCGGCTCCAGAGTCTTTGCCAGTTTGAACAATACCGTAGTTCAACAGCTCCGGTATTAGGAGGCTATGCTAGCTGCATATCTAGTTGCCTGGCTCATTTGGGCACCCAGCGTCGGGAATTGCCTGAGGGCGCCGGTCATTATAATCGGTTTCTAGTCTTTGGGCTTCTAAGTAACCAGGAAGGAATCCCACCTGATTCAGGAGGGTAGCCTTCCGTAGTTATGAATCCAGTGGAAGTGGAAAGAGATAGCAAGGGCATCTTATCATTTCATCATCTCAAGTATACTCTCCCCGTGCCCAAGAAAAGGTCCTGGTTTTCTCCAGTTTGCTTCAGTGACGGTTCTCCTTCTGAAGTCAAAGCTGGAGTTTATGACCGGGGTATGGTGGAGTCAGGGGACGTGTCTCCTGATTCCTCCTACTTGAATAGTGGCCTCCGGCCTTGCACAACTGTCAAGTGCTTACCGAAGTCAGTTCCTCTCCAGCTTCCCCTCCGGCCTCAGTATTCCACACCGTCACCTCTCTGGCGGGTGAGGTGGTTATTTTTGGCCCAATGGAGTACATGGTACTTAGTCGGTCACGTTCGACAGTTCCATATCAACGCTTTGGAGGGCGGTGACAGTCTTCCTGTCCTTGGAAACTCCCCCAAGAGGTTTCCTTTTAGGCTGGTTCTGAACAAAACAGCAATAGTGCGCCATGTAAACAGGTGGTTTTGGACTCGAATTGCTCCCGTTCAGGTTATGGTTCATTCTTCTCCATAACCAACAGACGAGGTGCCTCTGTCTACCACCCTTCTCGTAGGGGTCCAAAAGGTCACTGCTTTTTCCCTATCCAGGGCCTCCCCCCTGGTGTCGGAATAGTCCTTAGGCGGAGCATCATTCAGGTAGTCTTGTGACCTTTTCCTGGGCCTGGAAGTAGGTCTGTTTGCAACCCAATTCAGCCACAAACTATCAAGCTGTCCCGTCTGGTATAAACTCAGCCTGCGTCAGCCCCTCAAACTCTGATGTCCTGGCTTTGTGGTCTTTGTAGAATCTTACAGTTGAGGAGGAAACTGATATTGGTCCTGTTATTACTGTTTTCCTGAAATCAGTTAAGGGATCCTACTCTACTGCAGTATGGTTCTGCAGTTAAGTAACTAGCACTCTTCACATAGTTTTCGAAGCTATAGTACTGATGCGACCGCATTGGCCTCGAGGAAAGTGTTTTGTTGGAACCAGACTCACAGGCCCTTAACTTTCATCCCTAAGGTCTGTGTTCGTCTAAGAACAGTACTCCGTCCACATTCGGTTTCCTGGTCTTTGAGTAATGTATCGGAGTTAGCTTCTGGTAACCAACAATCACCTTGTTCTTATCTTTCCTTGTTAAGGAAGTCCCAAAAATTTTTAATCAGCTTAGCTTCTAGTGTTAGTTTTCCTGTACTGTCTGCCCTGTCTGGCGGAACCAATCAGTTTGGTTTGTCTGGCGGAACCAATCAGTTTGGTTTCCCCTCTTCAGGGGTAGTGTTGTGAATTCTCACCCTAACTTTCTATCTACATTGAAGGTCCTCATTTTCGGTGGTCACCTTGGAAAGTACTCCTTTTACAAGGTCTGTTTCTGTGTCCAGTTTTCTCCTTGCAGGCTTTTTTAGACAGGACCTCGCAATTTTGTCAGGTCCTCTCCTTTAAAAAAGGGGGCACTGTCATTGGGTCTGCTATTAGGCAGGAAGTATTTTCTTAATACAAGCCTATTCAGGTGCTATTCTAAGCTCATGATCTTAGACGGTGACCACTTACATTATTTTCATTACATGAACTTAGAGGACCTTACTTATGTTCAGGGTAGAATTCTCCTAGTTTTCAACGTTTCTATTTAAGTCTTTAATAGCATAAGAATGATGTTTATTTCTCTGTTACTATTTCACGGGTGACACGGGACCCCAATCCAGAAAAAGGATTTTGACAAAGGAAAATCTATTTCTGGAGAGGGGCCCGTGTCACCCGGTGACCCACCCTGTTTTTCATTCTCTCCCTCCCTTGATAAACTTCATTCTAGTGAGGTGGGTGCTAACATGGAATGCGGCTAGTGTTGCCTTGTATACAGTCCTTGAGTAGTGCATGGGCTTGTATCGGCACCTCTCGTTGGGACTTTTGACATTGGGAATCTCTATAGGATAAGGTTCCGTGTTTTTGTAGTTCACCCTTTTCCATACACGACTCCATCTAGTGGAGCTCGCTCTGGGGTAGTAACTCCAGCATTTCATTTAGCTTTCTCTGGTATCTAGCAACGGAATTACCTAGAAATAAGTGCTGAATGGACTATTTCACCAGGTGACACGGCCTTCTCAGAAATAGATTTTCCTTTGTCAAAATCCTTTATTATTATTATTATTATTATTATTATTATTATTATTATAATCAGAATGAAGATGTATCTAGATTGACACATCATTTCTCACTAAAAATCAACCAGATTAGCTGAAAATCACCTATATGATGTAGATTGGTGTAAAAAATTGATTTTGAGACTATTAAGCAAGTTTGAAGTGAATTTCAATGAGTAATATTAATTTGAAATCTTTAAAAGCTTAGTACAAGTTTATTAGCTGGATGGTATTGACTAAACTTTCTGTAGATGTTTAATTAGTAAAATACTTTCAGAACAAGAAGGTAACTTTTATATTACTCTAAAAACAAGAAAATTAGGCTTTATTATTACCGGCCCAAAAAGTCCCTTGTAGATCTCATGTTCTTCATGGACTTGGCAGGCCAGCTCACGAAAATTTTTCAAAAATTCAAGAATGTGTGAAACATTTTAAAATTAAGTTAGAAGACTGAATATTTGACTGGTAGCTTTGCTAAGCAAGATTAATATATGTTTAAAATCTTAAAAAGATTGGTTAGGTTTTTCTATTATTACTTTTAAGTTTTAAGTTTGAGCACTCTAACTATTATTACTCATAAATGCCCTTTGAAACAATGGGAAATGTGTGAATCTAGATGCAGCGAATGTGCTGTTAGATACATTAAGCTCAAATAACATAGGGAACTTTTATTAAGCAAAAACTATAGATTTGGGTAATTTAACTGAAATTCCTGAATGTAGTCACTGGTGTTCCTCATAGTAATGCTTTTGGCTGAGTATTATTTTTGCTGTATAAGCAAAATATGAGGTTTAGCATTGAAGACAAGATCGTTACTTACACTGATGAAGCTAATCTATCTGTACCAATCCCATCTCATGCTGCTGAGGTATTTAAACAGTTGTAGTTAAAATTAGTCAAAACTCAAAGTATGCTTATTATTAGATCAAGAAAAGAGGATCTACCCCCACCTCACATCATTTTGTTAACATTGCTTCTTTTACTAATTGCAACTCATTTAGAATTTGTATTTTTCTTGACTGAAATTCATTTTTGTGAAAAATATAGTTTAACTATTATCAATTGCCTAAAAAAATTTTTTTAAGATACTTGTCTATCGTAGGGAAATGTTTTTATTCTTTTATTCTTAAATTTTATGAATATCGCTCCCCTGTTTGCATCTTAACTTGCTGGGCAAAAACTTGAGCTATATTTCACTTCTTATCACAGACCTAATTTTATTTGGCACTATTGTTTAATGAGGTCATTTTGGATGTTTTATAACATTTTTGTTTTTCTCCTCCTATAAAATTTTCCCAGTCTAGACTGTGCGCCATTAAGTAGAATAGTAGTTATTCAGTTAACTCTAACAGCCTTGCATTTTCTTCTGTAAGATTTAGTACCATGCAGTTATCTCTAAGTTTTGTGCCAGTTATGATCAAATTATGGTATGGCTCTCCTAATTACATGTAGTAGCTGAATCGTTAGAACTACAGAATTTCAAACTTGTTGCAATCTATTTTATTTTATTTTATTTTTTTTTTTTTTTTTTTGAGCAAGCTTACATGGGTTTCATTTAATTGATTGTTTTTTTATTTGGTTTTTAATATTGCCCTTACTTTATGTAGTTTATTCTTACGTATTATATTCATTACTTCTCATTTTCCTTTATCTGCTGGGTTGCTTTCCCTGTTGGGGGGCTTTGGCTTGTAGCATTTTGCCTTTCCAGATTCTACAAAAAGTGAGCATTGCTGTATAGGCCATTTAGATACAATAATAGTACAGTGCCAGTGCTGCAAGACAACATTTATAAAAATCCGAACACAATTAATTAGGCCTACATATGAAAATAAGACTTTTTAAGTCTTACAGAATAAAGAATTTTTATGAAAATCTTACATTCAAAATCAACACAGGAATCTAATTCAATTGTGTTATCAGATTTATACCTTAAACATTTTTGAAAGGTGGAAAGGTCTCTCTGTTTTTATGTTAACAATGACAAAGCCAGGTTAATATATGGTAGTTTGCATCCATTTGCAATCTGATGTGAGGTGCAAACTACTAACTTGAGTCTTCTTAGATTGAAGAGACTTTGAAAGTGATGTACTGTATTACACTCTCCTTGGAGAATTGTTATCCAACTATGTTCAGACTTTTGGGTTGTAAGAGTCATGAGATGAAAAATGTGGCTAGTAAAGGTTGTTTCTCAAAAATATTAAGTGCAAGGAGTCTGTATAGCAACTGAAGTTATATGCAGACAATGAACTAATCAGAATTCTAACTTTGACCAATATTTTTATTACAGAATTAGTTAGTAGGCTCAGCCAATGATTGCCGTGTTCAGTGAATAGGCAAGTTAGTCATAACATATGGCTAAAATAGTCTTAACGTAAGCCCTGACACAGTGGCCCTGACGCAGTGGAAGTTCAGTAGTTAAGAAATGACGAAAGAGAGGCTAGGCCTAACTTTGATGTATGCCTTCCTAATTTTAAAAATATATTTTGTGCACTGCTATTTTAACATCTACATTTTACTGTGATACAGTAGTGCATTAGGCTAAGTTACAGGGTATCAAAAACAATATACTGTAATGGGTTTCTAGAGTTCTGTAATCAAAAACATTTTAAACATCTGACTTAACTGGTAGTTTTATATATAGCTGACGTCACGGCAGAATTTCAAAACTCGCGGCAATTGCCGATAGGTAGGTCAGGTGGTCCACCTATGCGCCCTCTATCCAGGTATCTGGAACCACACCAGGTATTCCTCAGATCTTCCCTGCCGCCATTCCGGTGACATCGTATGGAATTTCACTCATTCAGCCCGTGTTTTTTCGCAAATTTTGGTGAAGTACACTTTGGCTTCGGCTTTCACTCGTTTTTTGAATTTGTCTTCTTGGATTTTCTTGACTAGTTAGATTTGGATTTGACCCTTAGACTTGTAGTTTGATCTCTCTTTGGATTTGCTACCATGTCTGACTCCTCGAGTGTGCGAATGTGTGTTAGGGGTGTAAGACTCAGCTTGCTAAAGCCTCTTTAGATCCTCATTCGGTATGTATGAAATGTAGGGGCAAGAGGTGTGAGCTAGGTGATAGATGCAATGAGTGCTTGGGTCTTTCTGAAAGGGAGTGGATTGAGTATAACCGCTACGTAAGGAAACTTGAAAGGGACCGGCTCAGAAGAGCCAAGAGTACTTTTTCTTGCTCTTCCAAGGGTAGCCAGGATTTTGATAATTCTTTGCCCCAAACTAATGAACCTTCTGATCATTCCCCTGTAGTGGTAGTTCCTGATCCCCCTACTGATTCAGGTAAAGACCCATCTCTCAAGGATATGATGGCGGCCATTCAAGCCCTTGGCCAACGTGTTGAATCCCTCGCTCAAGACAGAGAGAAATTGTGGTCTAACATGAGAGATCTTGAAAGTGCAAGTGTTGGTGATAAAGTTAGTACAAGTGCAGTGGAGGTGCGGCCGCTCCCGGATCTGTCGTGCTCCTAGCCCTAGACCTCTTCCAAGCTCCCCAACCCCTGGGAGAAGGAAAGTCGACAGGCGAAGGGAGGCGAAAGATTTTAGCTCCCGAGCCGTCGTCCCCTCGAGTGTTCCTGTAGACACTCCCCAGGACGCTCACCCTCACCATAGGAAAGGCAAGGTTAATATGTGCTCTTCGTCTTCTGATGACGCAGTTCCCAGACGGGGTTGGCGTCGGGCCTACGAATCTAGACCACTCAAGAGGAAGCTCCCCTATGTTGAAGGACGCTGTTTGGAGTCTTCTCAAGCTCCGGGGTGTAGCCATTGGAGCAGTCCGGAACGCTTCCCTTTCAGTTCTGAAGGTAGCTCTCCCTCCAAGTGCAGGCATAAATTGCCAGTCTCAACCAGGACGCCTGGCAGCAAGAAGACGGCGGACACTTTTCTTTCTTCTGTTCACGCTCCCCCTCCTCCTTCGAATTGGGAATCGTCCCCAGAGCACTCTCCTCAACCTGTTCAGTTAGTTGAGGGCTCGTTAGATCTTGCGGCTTCTCCAGTCGGTCATCAGCAGAAGGAAGTTCCACAATGGTCTCTGCTGAAAGATATGCAGCAGAAACTTTCTTCCCATATGCAAGCTTGCCAGCCTGCAGAAAAGACAGATAAATTTTCCCCTCCTTTGGCTGTTTGTCGCCCTGAGGAAACTTTTGCCCGATGTCGCACAGGCGGCCCGTGCTCAAGTGGCTTCAAGGAGCGGCGGGACAGCGAACGTGGGAAGAATGTTTCTCCTACTCAAGGGGCCTCAATCAGTTCTCGTCAACCTGAGGAAGCTTTTGACAGATGTCGCACAGGCGGCCAGCTCTCAAGCGACCTTAAGGTTGGACGGGACAACGATCGTCAGAAGTCTGGACGCCAGGACGCCCGAGTTGCGCAAGAGGATGGACGCCAGGATGCCAGGCGTCAAGAGCTTGGATGCCAGGACGCCGGATGTCAAGAATCTGGACGCCGGGACGCCAGGCGTCACGAAGTTGGACGCCAGGACGCCAAGCGTCATGATACTGGACGCCAGGATATTCGTGCAGTTGGGCGTCAGGATACCAAGCGTCAAGACCGTTGTGTACAGGACGATTTGGTCGAGGATTCTCTTGTTTTGGAAGCAGCAACTAGCAAACAGGATGCCACTACTTCGGTTTCCGTACAGCATTCGGAGGAAGCGGAAGGCAATGACGATCTTCCTCCCTCTCCAGATGTTCTCCTCGAGAAAGTTTCCAATGAAGAGGAACAAGAATCTCAACTTCCTTCCTCAGACTTGAAGAAGTTGATGAAAGTGTTTACGGAGCTTTTCCGACAACTTCGTGCCAGTCGCCCCCGTTCTCCTCCCTCGAATTTACCCTTGGGAAAACTCGAAGAAGACTATTTTCACTAAAATGATCATGTCTCGTTCCTCCAAGCGAGCCTTGACAGTTATGGAAGAATGGATGAACTCCAAAAGGATCAAGGACGAACAGTGTTCTCTTTTCCTCCAGCTAGACTTACGTCGAGGTCTAGCATTTGGTATGAGACCGAGAAGCTCCCGGCCTGGGAGTTCCTGCCTCTTCCCAGGGGGACTTCTCTTCTCTGGTCAACGCTTCTCGCAGAATTGCTATGGGTAAATCCAAGGCGAAGGAGATGGATCACATCCTTAAGGGAATTTTCAGAGCTTTTGAAGTCTTCAATTTCCTGGATTGGACTCTGGGAGCTTTGGGGAAAAAGACTGAGACCTTATTAGATTCAGACACCAAAGATCTTATTCATGTTATGTCCTGCATGGACAAGGCTCTCAGAGATGGAGCCAACGAACTGGCAGCTCTCTTCTCTGTGGAGTCTTGAAGAAAGGGCACATCTCTGCTCTTTTCTTGCCAATGGAGTTACGCCCATCCAAAAGGCAGAACTTCTTTATGCCCCTCTTTCAACGCATCTTTTTCCTCAGGAATTAGTGAAGGAGGTATCCTCAGCTTTAACTCAAAAAACAACACAAGATCTAATCACCAAAACTGCAAAGAAAGTTCTACCTTCTAGCTTCGCTTCTCAGAAAATTATAGGAGAAGCTCCTGTAATTCAGCCCTTTCGAGGCAGAACCCTCAGTAGAAGGAATTCAAGATCTACGATCAAAAGATCTACGAAGAAGAAACCATAGACAAGGGAGAAGCAGAGTCTGAGAAGACTCTCCTTCAGACAGCGGTTGAGCCAGACTAACACACTTCTGGCTGGAATGGGAGAGGAGAGGAGCGGATCCATGGTCCGTTCAATTAATCAAGGAGGGGTACAAGATCCCTTTCCTCAGGAAGCCACCTTTAGCTACAAGGCCGGTAGACCTTTCGGGCAATTACCGAACGAAAATAAAAGCGGACGCTCTGCAACAGCAGTTTGTTCTGCTGCTGCAAAAACAGGCTATAGAAAAAGTTCTGGACCCAGAATCTTCAGGTTTTTACAATCGATTGTTCCTGGTTCCCAAAAGTTCGGGGCGATGGAGACCGGTGCTAGACGTGAGCGCTGTCAACGTGTTTGTTCAAAAGACAAGATTCACGATGGAAACAACCAAATCCGTTCTAGCAGCAGTCAGACAACATGACTGGATGGTGTCTATGGATCTTCAAGATGCGTATTTCCATATTCCCATTCACCCGAGCTCCAGGAAATACCTAGGTTTGTGCACAGGGGAGAAACTTTCCAATTTCGAGCCCTATGTTTCGGCCTAAGCACTGCTCCTCAGATTTTCACGAGACTAATGAAAAAAGTAGCTGGAATGCTTCACACAAGAGGCATCAGAGTCTCCCTATATCTGGACAACTGGCTCCTCAGAGCTCCTTCCTACACTCGCTGCCTGGAGGATCTTCAGACGACTGTTCAATTATCGGAGAATCTAGGACTCCTTATAAACAAAACGAAGTCTCAGCTGATCCCATCCCAAGAGATTCAGTACCTTGGGATGAGGATTCAGAGTCAAGCTTTTCGGGTTTTTCCGTCAATATCAAGGACGGAACAAGCTTTAGAAAAACTTCAGAAATTCCTAAAGAGACGAACTTGCTCGGTGAGGGAATGGATGAGTCTGCTGGGGACCCTTTCCTCTCTAGAGCAGTTTGTCTCATTAGGAAGACTGAAACCTTCGTCCGTTACAGTTCCATCTGAATCGGAACTGGGACAAAGACAAGGAATTAGAAACAAAGTGTATTCCCATTTCACAACAAATAAGACATTACCTACAATGGTGGAACGATCCCCTAAAACTTCAAGAGGGACTTTCCTTGCATCAGAGGAACCCAGACCTAGTGTTGTTCTCACGCGCGTCCGGACTCGGGTGGGAGCAACACTGGGAAAGATGGAAGTCTCGGCTCTTGGACCAGAGATCAGATAGAGTGGCACATCAACCAGAAGGAACTGACTGCTATCCTTCTGGCTCTGATAGAATTTGAATGCCTAGTGGAGAAAAAAGTAGTTCAGGTCAACTCCGACAATACGACGGCGTTGGCCTACATCAAGAATCAAGGAGGCACTCACTCCTACTCTCTATACGAGACCGCCAAAAAACTCCTTCTTTGGGCAAAGGAGAAAGATGTTACTCTGGTTACCTGCTTTATTCAAGGCGAAAAGAATGTGAGGGCAGACATGCTGAGCAAAAGGAATCAAATTCTGTCGACAGAGTGGATGCTTCACCAGGACGTCTGCAAGAGCCTGTGGCGGATTTGGGGCCGACCATGCATAGACCTCTTCGCCACAGCTCAAACGAGGAAGTTGGAAGCTTACTGTTCTCCCATTCCAGATCCTGAAGCGGTTCACATAGACGCTTTCCTGCTGGATTGGTCCAACTTAGATGTGTATGCGTTTCCCCCGTTCGAAGTTATTCACAGAGTTTTGCAGAAGTTCGTAGCTCACGAGGGGACCAGGATGACCCTAATGGTTCCGTACTGGCCTACAAAGGAATGGTTCACAGAGGTACTGGAATGGATGGTGGACACCCGAGAAGACTACCTGTCAGAATAGATCTACTCAAACAACCCCACTTTGAAAGATATCACCAAAACCTCCAAGTTCTACAAATGACTGCCTTCAGACTATCAAAAAACTTGCAAGAGCTAAAGGTTTTTCGAAGGCGGCAGCTGACGCAATTGCAAGAGCAAGGAGGTCGTCAACAATCAAGGTATATCAATCCAAGTGGGAAGTATTTAGAGGATGGTGCAGGAAAAATTCTATTTCCTCTTCCAGTACCTCTGTAACTCAAATAGCAGACTTCCTTCTCTTCCTTAGAAGGGAACTTAACTTTTCTATTTCCACAATTAAGGGATATAGGAGTATGTTAACTGCTGTTTTTAGACACAGAAACTTAGACCTTTCCAACAATAAGGATCTCCAGGACCTTATCAGATCCTTCGAGACCATTAAAGAGAAAGGCCAGGATTCACCAGCTTGGAACTTAGATGTCGTTCTTAAATTTCTTATGGGAAATAGGTTCGAACCCTTACATAAGGCATCATTTAAGGATCTTACCCTAAAAACTCTGTTTCTGATCAGTTTGGCCACAGCTAAAAGAGTAAGAGAGGTTCATGCCTTCAGCAAGACCGTGGGCTTTAGACAAGGCAAAGCGATTTGTTCTTTGCAACTTGGGTTCCTCGCAAAGAATGAGATTCCATCTCGACCCTGGCCCAAAACGTTTGAGATCCCGAACCTGTCGGATATCACAGGTACAGAAATAGAGAGACTCCTGTGCCCCGTAAGGGCTCTAAAGTCATACCTGGAAAGGACTAAGGAATTACGAGGTAAGTCAGAAGCACTGTGGTGTTCAGTCAAGAAACCCTCGTTACCCATGTCTAAGAATGCGTTATCTTACTTTATCAGGCTATTGATAAGAGAAGCCCATTCAGAATTGAATGAAACTGATCTACAGATTCTTAAAGTTAAGACGCACGAGGTTAGAGCAGTAGCAACCTCGGTGGCTTTTAAACAGAATAGATCCTTACAAAGTATCTTAGACGCGACTTTCTGGAGAAGCAAGTCGGTGTTTGCCTCGCATTACCACAAACAGGTTCAGACCGTATATGAAGACCGCTACACTCTCGGCCCATTTGTAGCGGCTAATTCAGTAGTGGGTGAAGGATCTACCCCTGCTATACCATAAACCTATACCCTTTTCTCCTTTTCTTGAAATGGAGAAATTTTTATGGTTGTGTGCGAAGGCTGGACGCAGTCTTCCGCAATCATTAGCAAATGTTTTGTTTTTTGTTAGTTTGTTGTGTTATTCGGTCAGGTGGTCGTTTGTGTTCCTTACTAGTGCCCGGAACAAGGGTATATTTTAAGGAGGTCTAGTCACATAGAGGTTATACACCGGTTGACAGCCCCTAGAGATTTTCAGCCCCCTGGGTGGATCGCTGGATCTCTTAAGGAATGCAGACAGAATGAGGCAGGAAAACTTCGAAATCTGCTTCCTTAACAGGTAGGAACCTCGAGTTGGTTTTACAATTTTAATTTTGTCAATTCCAACGATGCTGGCTGTCTCTGACCCTCCACCAAAGGTGTCAATCAGCTATATATATAACTACCAGTTAAGTCAGATGTTTAAAAATGATATTTTCATAATAAAATAAATTTTTGAACATACTTACCTGGTAGTTATATATAATTAATTCCCACCCTCCTCCCCTCTAGAGACGAGAGGCATGGAAGATCTGAGGAATACCTGGTGTGGTTCCAGATACCTGGATAGAGGGCGCATAGGTGGACCACCTGACCTACCTATCGGCGATTGCCGCGAGGTTTGAAATTCTGCCGTGACGTCAGGGACTTGAGCTAT
The DNA here is from genome assembly GCF_040412425.1 of Macrobrachium rosenbergii. NCBI lineage: Eukaryota > Metazoa > Arthropoda > Malacostraca > Decapoda > Palaemonidae > Macrobrachium > Macrobrachium rosenbergii. The sequence continues at coordinate 27,897,272 of NC_089746.1, forward strand.
ATATATAACTACCAGGTAAGTATGTTCAAAAATTTATTTTATTATGAAAATATCATTTTTAATGTGTTTAGTGAGTCTTGGTTTACAATGGCATTTGCCATATGCAGCGAAAGATTTAATTAAAAACTAAGAAAGTGTAAGGGATTGAGTTTTGACAAAATGCTAATTGGGTTGCTGGAGTTAATGTGTTAAGGAAGATTACCGCTATGAATTTCAAATTGCATGGATAGGTACAGTTTACATTTAGAAATGCATACATATGCTCGATTATTGAGAAATATATCAAAGTTTGAAGTCACATGCAGGAACTTGGGAGTGACTGCAGGTTGGGGAGTACAGTATAAGTATGCATTTGAATAAAAAATTACCAAAAACACTTACTATATCCTATCCTAAACGTCCCTTAACCTAACCTAACCTAGGGCATCGTGCCCTGACTTCCAGTTATGCCCAGATTATGGTATGGTCCTCCTGATTATTAGCTGAATTGTTGGGACTACAGAATTTCAAACTGGGCATAAATGTGTGGTTTTTTTAACAAGTTCACTTAGGTCTCATTTCACTGTTTACAGTACAGTAATTAGTTTTCCAATTGGTTTTTCTGTGTATTATAGTATCTAGTTTATTCTTTACTTCTTGTTTTCCTTTCTCTGCTGGCTTCCTTTCCCAGTTGGAGGCTTTGGCAATTAGAATTTTGCCTTTCCAAATATCATAAAAAATATACAATACTGTACAGGCCTATTGGATATCGAAGTACAGTGCCATTGTTTCAATAAGACACATTTATAAAAAAAATTAAACACAAGTAATAAGGCCAGGGTGTGAAAATAACTGTCTTTTATGAAAATCTTATAATCAGAATCAATACGGGAGTCTAATTCAACTGTTATTAGATTTATACCTTAAATATTTTTGAAACAAGGAGAATTTTCCTATTTTAATGTTGACAATGATAAAACCAGGTTATTTATACAATAGTTTGCATCCATTAGCAATCTGATAAGTGAGACGCAAACTGCTAACTGTAGTCTTCACAGATTGAAATAGGACTTTGGAAGTGATGTATTACCCTTTCCTTCAAGAATTATTTTCAAAAGTACAAACTTTTAGGTTGTAAGAGTCATGAAATAAAAAATGTGACTATTAAAAGTTATTCATTATATTTCAGGGAGTTCACAGATTAAAAATTGCAAAAAAAAAAAAAAAAATTAACACAACGAACTGAAGTTATATGCAAATAATTCACTAAACAAAAATTTAACTTATACTTTAGACTTTCCTTAGAAAATTAGGTAGTAGGCTCAGCTAATGATTGCCATGTTAAGTGAATAGGCAAGTTAGTCGTAACTTATGCGGCTAAAATGGAGTCCTAGTCTAAACCGAGACAGTGGAAGTTCAGAAGGAAATTAAGAATTAACAAATGATAAAAGAGAAGCTAAGCTTAACATATGGTGTTTGCCTTCCTAATTTGGGAAAATTGTTTTGTGGACTGATCTTCAACATCCACATTTTACTGAATTTGGTACATATTTTAGTATTGTGTTTACTGAATCTTGGGTTTTACTGGCTTTTGCCATATACAGATAGAGATTCAATTGAAAATTAAAGTGTGCAGGGTCTAGTTTTGAAGAAATGCAAATTGAGTTGCTAGATTTAATGTGTTAAGGAAGATTACTGCTACGAATTTCAAACTGCATAGACACGTACAGTTCATAAAAAGAAATATACATGTGCATGCTCTGGAACCTCATAGCATAGTCTAGGCTACTCTAGATTCACTAGGTACAGTACTGTTAAAGATGGAGTGTAGTTAAGGTTAGGTTAAGTTTTTAAGTCCCTGGCAGAAACTGGGGAGTGACTGCAGACTGGGGTAGTATAAGTATGTGTGAGTAAAGTTTGCCAAAACACTTAGCCTAATCTTAACTAAACTTCAGTATATTAGAGTTTGAAGTCCCTGGCAGAAACTGGGGAGTGACTGCAGACTGGGAGAGCATAATCGTTGTTTGAGTAAAGTTTGCCAAAACACTTAACCTAACCTTAACTAAATTTCAGTATATTAGAGTTCGAAGTCCCTGGCAGAAACTGGAGAGTGACTGCAGACTGGGAGAGTATAAGTATGTGTTTGAGTAAAGTTTACAAAAAAAAATTCACCTAACTTTAACTACACTATATCTTTAACAGTACCTAGTGAATCTAGAGTATCCTAGGCTATGCTGTGAGGTTTCAGAGCCTGGACCATCTTAGTTGGTCGACACCCCAACTTAACCTAATGTAGGGCATCTGCCCCAACTTGGAAGGTGTGGGGGTTTCCCCTCCCTTGTTTTATAAAGATTTTCAATATTTTTGGTCAATTCCGAGATAACCCTAGTCTGCAGAAAACTCTGAGCAAGTTTAAAGTTATTACTCGAAACTGAGCAAATAACCATAAATTCTTTGCTATTACAGAACTCCAAAAATCCACATGTTTTCAATACCCTGTAACTTAGCCCAGGTCACTGAAAATCGTAAAATGTGGATGTTGAAGGACAGTGCTCAAAATATTTTCCCAAAGTTAGGAAGGAAAACATTAAAGTTAGGCTTAGATTCTTTTGTCATTTGTTAATTCTTAACTGCCTTCTGAACTTACACTGTGTTTGGGTTGAGGCTAGGACTCTATCTTAGCTACATTCTACTACGACTAATTTGCCTGTACTCTTAATACATTAGCTGTGTCTACTGCCTTATTTTGTAAAAAAAAAAAAACATAAGTATAGTCTAAGTTAAATAATTTTTTTAGGAAATTATTTGCATATAACTTACGTTGTACAGTATTCTCCTTGTGCAAAAAGATCAGCTCCACAATTCGTGTATTTAGATAAAACCAACTTCACGTCTGAGTGTTTCTAGATGCAGTGTCAATTTAGATCAGTCAACTACAGTACATGCAGACGAGTGTGTATTGAGAGTTGTTTGTCTAAGTAGATGCGTAGTCATTCCAAGAGTATCAGTATGGAGTCATAGTTGTTCATGAACGCTGTGTAAACAGATCCAATTCTGATTATGATTATTATTATTATTATTATTATTATTATTATTATTATTTCTGGATCGGGGTCCCGTGTCACCCGGTGAAATAGTCCATTCAGCACTTATTTCTAGGTAATTCCGTTGCTAGATACCAGAGAAAGCTAAATGAAATGCTGGAGTTACTACCCCCAGAGCGAGCTCCACTAGATGGAGTCGTGTATGGAAAAGGGTGAACTACAAAAACACGGAACCTTATCCTATAGAGATTCCCAATGTCAAAAGTCCCAACGAGAGAGGTGCCGATACAAGCCCATGCACTACTCGCGGACTGTATACAAGGCAACACTAGCCGCATTCCATTTTAGCACGTTTTTTTCGTTCACACGTAATTTCGTTGTGATCCTTATTTTGTGCTCTATTTTGGTTTTTTATGGCATCCTGCAAGGTTCTTCTTCATTTACTTGAGTACCAGTGTTTTGTTGTTTTTTAGGCGATTGAGGCTTCTTATTTTCCTTTAGTTTAATAATTAAAGGAATTTATAACGCCTGTCTCTCGATCTCCTCTCACGTCATCTCTTGACCTCTCTTGGTCTTGGATCGGCATTTTTGTTTTGTGTTTTTATTTGTATCCTTTTTATTTGGGATGTTTTACCAGTAATGATCCCTAACTTTAGTGGGTTTGATTAATTTTTGTTTGTTCTGTACCCATTTACTACGAGAAGTGCTGTTTAGCCGTTTAGGCTACTGAGCTACCCCCTCGGCCCATTCGCTTTTTATCATGGCTTCATTACGAGAGTGATTTTTATTACGGAAGTGATGTTTAGCGTTTAGGCTACGAGCTACCCACTTGGGCCCATTCGCCTTTTATCATGGCTTCATTACGGGAGTGATGTTTAGCGTTTAGGTTACTGAGCTACCCCCTCGGGCCCATTCGCTGATTTTTATCGTGGCTTCATTACGAGAAATGTTGTTGAGCCGTTTAGGCTATTAGCTTCCCCCCTCGAGCCCATTCGCTTATTATCATGGCCTTATTATGCTTTATTTTTGTCACTCACTTCTCTTAGCCTTTGGGGATCTTATTTTCATTGGTACTGTTATGGTTTTTACTTTGTTTTCATGATTTTGTTTATTTTGTGAATTTTGTGTTCCCTTCCTGGTCAAGTGCTGTCTTGTTGTTTAGGCTACGTGGTTCCCCCTCGGGCCTATTCGCTTCTTATTTTGGCTTTATTTTGTCTTGTTTTAGACTCACTTCTCTAAGTGTATGGGAACATGATTTTCATTGTTACATTTAATTTTTGACCTTGTGCTTGGATGCTTTTGAATTTTGTTAATTTTGGGATACTTTCTTTTAACTGGAGATCGGTCATGTCCCTTCACGTCCATGTTGTGTTGGGCCTGCCTATCCTCCTACATGTACCTTATAGACAATTTTTGTTTTATTATGATTTGAGTTATTGGTTAGCAGTGCCTTTACCCTCTCCTAGGCTTCCTTCCTTTACATCACCTCAGTTAGGTTAGCCTAGGGGTTGGCTGTAACACTTTTTCCTTCGGGGAAAATTCGTTATGAGGGACGATCTCGATCTGTGCGTATGAGTTTCATGTCGGTGATCTCGTTCTGTACATGTGTGTTTTATGTCTGGTGCTTCCCTTTGTTTGGCTTTGACTTGGATATATTGCCTACGTCCACCCCTCTCCCTGTTTCGGCTTTTCACTTAGGCTAATGTTCCTAATAAGTTAAGCTGGAATAGCGAGGGTTTATTCTGCGTAGCCTATCTTAGTTCAATCCTTCTTTGGGTTGTTACCAATGGTGACCGGGAGTGCTCTCCCCACTCCTGTTCACATTTCTTTTACCGACTATATATATGTTATTTTGTGGTTTTGAGAGTCCCCTTCTCTCCCTTTTATCCTTGCTCTCTCTCCCTTGGTTTGTTTTCAAAGTTTGTTAACTTTCCAAGGCTTGAGAGCAATTATCCTTATTTTATGTCGTAGCCTAAATCCCCTCCCTCTGCATTGATTGATTGTCCTTCGGTGTGTCTGAGTTGGCACTCCACCTGGACCTGGAGGTGACCAGGAGTGCTCTCCCCACTCCTGTTCACACTCCTTTATCTTTCTTTGCTCTCCTGGTCAGAGGTTTTTGCCCTTCCTCTCTTTTTCTCTCGCTCTTGTCGGGCAACACAGCTTACATAGCGAGGGGATCTATGAGATCTCTGGGCGCCCGGGAGTGCTGTCCCACCCCTGGTCGCTGCTTTGGGTTATCAACCTCCTGGCCTATCCTTCCCCCTTCCTTTTAAATCGACTATTTCCCTTCGTGGTGCTTCCTACATGTTCGCACCTCACTGTTGGGATCTCATACGGAGGCCAGTTAGCGTTCTCCACCTAACTGTCTTCTGCTTTATTTACTTTGGCGGAAAACCTCCTTTTGCTACTACCTGTTCGGTGTTTCGTTATCTTGTTGGGCGCTCCTTGCTTACTGCTACGGCGGTTTTAGTGTTTAGCGGTCGGCGTTTATTCCCCCCCCACCGCTATCACTCGTTCAGGATATCCTCCTCCGGGGTTTTCTCAGCCCTGGCTCGGAGTGCGCCCACTTCGAACAGTTCATAACCTTCCCACATTTGTTCAGACATAATCGCTTCGGAATGTTCCGTTGACTCTGTTTTTATGTCTATGAGTTTTGTCCTGTTAGCCCGGTTTTTCTCCGGTTTCTCTGGGGTTTTCCTGGTCTGACTAGGCTATAGCTGCTACGGTACTCTGCTCCGGCATCCGTTCCAGCATGCCCTTTTCTCATACGTTTTCGGCTGGTTTTGTCTGGTGCAGGAATGCTCCGCTATCCTACAACAAACCAGCGGTCACGGAGTCTATAGCTCCCATTCCGGTCGCGCAGTCTGTTTTGGATTTATAGTTGGCACGGAAGGTTATGAAGTACGCTATGCTCTCCCCTTGAGCAGGCTTCTTGATGAACCCGTAGGTTTTATATATACCTGTCGGTTTCGTCTCCGCCAAACTCCGCCTCATGTGACTTATTCTTGACTCGGAAGGTTGTTAAGCACGCTATGCTCTCTCCGAGCAGGCTACTTGATGAATCCGTAGGTTTTATCGCCAAACGCCGCCTCCTTTGGCTTATTATTAGTCGTTTGGCACCCGGCAGGTGGCGTTATACGCTATGCTCTCCGAGCAGGCTACCTGATGAATCCGTGGGTTTCATATACACCTGTTGGTTTTACCTCCGTCAAGCTCCACCTTATGGGCTTATTAATAGTCGCTCTTTTCGAACTCCGTCTCCGGGCGGGATTCTTGTTAATTCGGTAGGTTTCATATAAACCTATCGGTTCTCCGCCTCTTGTGGCTTATTAATAGTTAATCTTTCGGTGTTTGGGCTCTCTCCGGGCGAGATTCTCGATGGTTCGGTAGGTTTCATATACGCCTATCGATTTCCTCCGCCAAACTCCGTTTCCGCGAGATTCTCGGTAAATTGGTAGGTTTCATATACACCTATCGGTTTTCCTTCGTAAACTCCGTCTTATATAACTTATTGATAGTTGTTCCTCCGGTGTCTGGGGTCCTAATTTTCCCCCTCTGAGGCCGGCCGCAAGTCTCGTGAACTCTTCGCTTCAAGTTAATTGTTTACGGAGAGTTTTCTGAAGACGTTGCGCCTTCTGTCTCGTTCTCGACCTGTGAACATCGTCCCGGAGCGATAAGTAGGTGCGGTAATAATTGAGACAAACCTTTTCCGCTTTAGCTCGGAATTAGGTGAGGCAAACTTTTCCTTTAGGGGATTCGTTACCTTCTCATCCCTTTTCGACGGTTCCTGGTCTACCGTCCCTAAGGTGAAGTAAGTAAAATAAAAAAAGACCACCCTTTTTTTAAACCAAGAAGACCCGCTCCGGGGCCCCTCAAGGACGCCTCGGATCTCTAATCCGGTGCCATCTACGAGTTTGGCCGTCTTCTGAAAGGACACGGCCCAAGCAAAAGCAAAGCGGTTACCCCCTCCTTCCTTTGTTGAAAACTCTTTTACGGGTCTCCTTATAAGGAGCTCGTTATGAGGGCCATTGTCAATCTATTAAACTAACTATCTACGTCATGGTCCATGCCTTCCTTTCCCAGGAGCTTAAATCCCAAGAGATCAATCTCAAGACTCATTGTCAATGGATCACCTGTTAAGTCCTGCTCCGTTCGAATTCTATCGTTCGGACATCTCCACCTCTTTTCCCCTCCAGTCTGGGGAATCTTGGTGCCTTCCCTTTCTGCTTCCCAGCATGAAGGCACCCTCCTGTCGGGGGTGTGGGCACACGGAGGTTGGTGGAAGGGCATTTCTTCCCTTCCGGTCTGGTATCCTCTTATCCGGGTTTTACCAGACTGTCAGAACGAGCATGGCATCTGTCTGGCAGGATCCATAAGTGAGCCCTCAGCTGGGGCTGGACACATCGTCTCCTGAGGACTCTAACGGAGTGGCAGGCGGAAAATTCAAGTTCACGCCAGCTGTGGGTCTTACCGTGCTCTCTTTGGGAGCCCTGTTTCTTACCCCTTGTGCTCCGAATGTAGCCCTCTTATCAACAGGCTTGTTTTGAAAATGTATCGCTGAGGCATTTCCGGGAGACAGATATCACAGATACATTCACAGTGAATCTTCTAACCCCGGACTACGCTTCTAATTTATTCAGCGTACAGCTCCTAAGCTTCCGAGTCAATTTTGTCAGGAAGCTGAAACAGGTGTAAGTCAGGCTTGCCCTGTTCCGCCTTGAGCTGAAGAATCTTATGAACAGTTTCACCTGGAGAATTAATCTTTTCCCCAGGTGGGCGTTGTTCTGACCCGTCTTGGGCTACTATTGTTACCCAGAGCCTCCGTTCTCATGGGTGTCTACCCTACGAGCAGAAACGGTCTGATCTTGCCGGGCCTGTCCCAAGTCCGGCAAGTAGTTCATGTAGTTCAAGAGCCCCCTGCTCAGGCGTGTGTGCAGGCGCTTCAGGTCTCTGCCCCTAGACAGCCGTCAGCTCTCACTCCCAGCCTCCACCTCGATGTGTGCGGGTTCAGCCAACACATCAGCCCCTTGTAACGCCCCCGTGTGTCTCTGCCTCCCCCACGTGCCCGCCGGAGTTTTCTTTGCTTCATACCAAAACCTAAGGAAAGAATTTTCACTAGACATTTGGCCAGAGGCTCTGACCCTCAGGGTTATCATAGGAGCAGGGATGCATCCTACTCCTCTCCGAGAATTTGGGAAGGCATTCGCTTCACGGGAGGCAATCAAGCCTCCTCCCTGTAGTATTTCTCATATGGGTGGGAGGCTGTACCATTTTCGGGGCCACTGGAACTTCAGTTCCTGGGCCCAGAGTATAGTTATCAGGGCCGGGGGAGCTGGACTGTTGTTCCCCAATCAGGTTCAGTCAACCTCCGGCCAGAGTTCTGGGGTCTTTGCGAATGGCCTGTCAGGCTTTTTCAGTCTGCCAAGGAAGTTCCCTTCCACTGGAAAATTTTTCCGGCGTGTCCCGTTTGTTTTCCTTATTCTTAAAATGCAAGTCTCGGTTGCTTACAGTCTTGTGGGTTCGGATCCTACTGCGCCGTGGAGCCGTAATCACCTCTATAGCCCTTTCCGATGCTTCCTTTCACATCTTGGTTGCAGAAAGGTCCTATCCCTTCTGGGATTCAGACTCGGGGAGCAGGCGTACCCCTTCAGGTTCATGCCCTCCTCAATACGGCTCCAGAGTCTTTGCCAGTTTGAACAATACCGTAGTTCAACAGCTCCGGTATTAGGAGGCTATGCTAGCTGCATATCTAGTTGCCTGGCTCATTTGGGCACCCAGCGTGGAATTGCCTGAGGGCGCCGGTCATTATAATCGGTTTCTAGAGTCTTTGGGCTTCTAAGTAACCAGGAAGGAATCCCACCTGATTCAGGAGGGTAACCTTCCGTAGTTATGAATCCAGTGGAAGTGGAAAGAGATAACAAGGGCATCTTATCATTTCATCATCTCAAGCATACCTCTCCCCGTGCCCAAGAAAAGGTCCTGGGTTTTCTCCAGTTTGCTTTAGTGACGGTTCTCCTTCTGAAGTCAAAGCTGGAGTTTATGACCGGGTATGGTGGAGTCAGGGACGTGTCTCCTGATTCCTCCTGCTTGAATAGTGGCCTCCGGCCTCGCACAACTGTCAAGTGCTTACCGAAGTCAGTTCCTCTCCAGCTTTCCCCTCCGGCCTCAGTATTCCACACCGTCACCTCTCTGGGCGGGTGAGGTGGATATTTTTGGCCCAATGAAGTACATGGTACTTAGTCGGTCACGTTCCGGCAGTTCCATATCAACGCTTTGGAGGGCGGTGACAGTCTTCCTGTTCTTGGAAACTTCTTCCCCCCAAGAGGTTTCCTTTTAGGCTGGTTCTGAACAAAACAGCAATAGTGCGCCGTAAACAAGTGGTTTTGGACTGAATTGCTTCGTTCAGGTTATGGTTCATTCTTCTCCATAACCAACAGACGCAGGTGCTTCTGTCTACCACCCTTCTCGTAGGGGTCCAAAAGGTCACTGCTTTTTCCCTATCCAGGGCCTCCCCCCTGGTGTCGGAATAGTCCTTAGGCGGAGCGTCATTCAGGTAGTCTTGTGACCTTTTCCTGGGCCTGGAAGTAGGTCAGTTTGCAACCCAATTCAGCCACAAACTATCAAGCTGTCCCGTCTGGTATAAACTCAGCCTCGCGCCAGCCCACTCAAACTCTGATGTCCTGGCTTTGTGGTCTTTGTGAATCTTACAGTTTAGGAGGAAACTGATATTGGTCCTGTTATTTCTGTTTTCCTGAAATCAGTTAAGGGATCCTACTCTACTGCAGTATGGTTCTGCAGTTAAGTAACTAGCACTCTTCACATAGTTTTGAAGCTACAGTACTGATGCGCCGCATTGGCCTCGAGCAAAGTGTTTTGTTGGAACCAGACTCACAGGCCCTTAACTTTCATCCCTAAGGTCTGTGTTCGTCTAAGAACAGTACTCCGTCCACATTCGGTTTCCTGGTCTTTGAGTAATGTATCGAGTTAGCTTCGGTAACCAACAATCATCTTGTTCTTATCTTTCCTTGTTAAGGAAGTCCCAAAAATTTTTAATCAGCTTAGCTTCTAGTGTTAGTTTTCCTGTACTGTCTGCCCTGTCTGGCGGAACCAATCAGTTTGGTTTGTCTGGTGGAACCAATCAGTTTGGTTTCCCCTCATCAGGGGTAGTGTTGTGAATTCCTCACCCTAACTTTCTATCTACAATTGAAGGTCCTCATTTTCGGTGGTCACCTTGGAAAGTACTCCCCTTTTACAAGGTCTGTTTCTGTGTCCAGTTTTCTTCTTGCAGGCTCTTTTAGACAGGACCTTCCAATTTTGTCAGGTCCTCTCCTTTAAAAAGGGGGCACTGTCATTGGGTCTGCTATTAGGCAGGAAGTATTTTCTTAATACAAACCTATTCAGGTGCTGTTCTAAGCTCATGATCTTAGACGGTGACCACTTACATTATTTTCATTACATGAACTTAGAGGACCTTACTTATGTTCAGGGTAGAATTCTCCTAGTTTTCAACGTTTCTATTTAAGTCTTTAATAGCATAAGAATGATGTTTATTTCTCTGTTACTATTTATTTCACGGGTGACACGGGACCCCGATCCAGAAAAAGGATTTTGACAAAGGAAAAATCTATTTCTGGAGAGGGGCCCGTGTCACCCGGTGACCCACCCTGTTTTTTCATTCTCTCCCTCCCTTGATAAACTTCATTCTAGTGAGGTGGGTGCTAACATGGAATGCGGCTAGTGTTGCCTTGTATACAGTCCATGAGTAGTGCATGGGCTTTGTATCGGCACTCTCTCGTTGGGACTTTTGACATTGGGAATCTCTATAGGATAAGGTTCCGTGTTTTTGTAGTTCACCCTTTTCCATACACGACTCCATCTAGTGGAGCTCGCTCTGGGGTAGTAACTCCAGCATTTCATTTAGCTTTCTCTGGTATCTAGCAACGGAATTACCTAGAAATAAGTGCTGAATGGACTATTTCACCGGTGACACGGGCCCCTCTCCAGAAATAGATTTTCCTTTGTCAAAATCCTTTTTATTATTATTTTTATTATTATTATTATTATTATTCTTATTCTTAGGAATCTTAATATGTAAAATTAGTAAATCATTTTTTACTTATAGGACTTACCTGGTAGTTACATATAGCTGTCGTCTCTGACGCTACTGCAGAATTTTAAATTTCAAAAGCGCTAGCGCTAAAAACACCTAGGTGATCCCTCTACCAGCGCCCACTATAGGTAACTTTTAAGGAACTATCCCAACAATGTTCTAGAACCCATTAAGTTTTCTGCCGAGAGACCAGTAACACGGTCTCGTTTTGACAGTTGAATTTTTTGTCTGCAATTTATACTTAAGTATTTCTTTGTGGTTTTTGCTAGCTAGCGCTTTGCTTTTGTGGTCAGAATCAATTCTTTGTACAATATGTCTGATTCTGGTTCCCAGTATAGATATTGTGCTTTAGGCTGTAGGACTCGTTTGCCCAAGGCGATTTATCGACCCCATTCAGTTTGCTCTTCATGTAGGGGTAAATTTTGTAATTCAGAGAATACATGTGAGGAATGTATGCATCTAACAACGGATGAATGGTCAGCCTTAGAGAAATATCTACTGGAAGTTAGAAAAGGACAGAGTTAGGAAAGCTTCGCAGAGGTCATCATCTGCTAAGTCTGTAGGGCAGGTAATTCAATCTGTTAACCCTCTCCTATTAACTCTCCTTTGTCCGACCCTGTTGATCCCAATCCTATCACCGTGTCAGAGTTAAAAGTCCAAATGGACACTAAATTTTCAGCTGTGCTTTCAGCCATCCAGACGATGGGCCAAGCCATTTGAAAAATTGGCTCCTCGAAGTGAAGTGTTAGTGGAGGAGGTGTCTGTTTATTTTTCGTTCTCCCAGGTCTAGACCTCTGTCGGACTCCCTGGTTCAGGAGAGGGCATGTCGAAAACCGAAAGGAGGCGAGTGGGGCTTGCTCAGAGCAGTCACCCTCAAGTATTCCTGTTGTGCATTCCCAGGATGCTTCCCACGCCATAGAAAAAAGGCGCTGCTGGGGATGTGTCTTCTAGTGGTGATGATTCGTTGACTCCTCCTCGAGGTGGACGCTTCAAGCATTCTTCTCGCCCTCTCAAGAGGTCTCGCGCCGTCTCTGCTGCAGCGATTCAAGAAAAAGATCGTTGACGGGTCCGCATGCGGGCTAAAGCTTCTGGGAGGATCCTGAACCTTTTCCTCCGCCTCTTCAGTAGATCAGCCCCTGCAGATTCGGAAGGAACCTACGCGTACTATTGCCCGTATAAGCGTGTTTCCGTTCCAGGAGCGTCTACATCTCGTCCAGCCTCATCGCAAATAGTGCCTCCTCCTACTACATAGGGGTCAACAAGATCCCCGTTTTGTCGCTCAAGTCACGGACAAATTGACGGATCTTATTCAGTTCTTTGTGGCGCCGTGTTGCTTTGGGAGCACCTGTTGCGGAGACACTTCCTTTGAAAATTCAAGTCTTGACTCAAGAGCCTCCCACTTCGCATGCACCAATGAAGAGGCTCAACCAGGCAATTTTCAGCATTCTTCTCTGGCCCGGATTCGCCACGTTCGGTTGATAAACGCCACTTCAGCATGGCGCGGCGCCACTTCAGCTTATGGCGCGCGCCACACTTTGACGGATTCGGCGCCACATCGGCATGGTTTACAAGACTTTAGATTCCGACAACCTACTTTTCGTCAGGAAACTGTTCCTGTGCACCAATTGTCTCCTGTGTCTTCTGTAGACGAAGAAATCAAGAAGATGTAGAAATAGAAGAGGACTTTCCAGGAATCAAGGAGAAATCTTCGGGTTATAAGGAGTTACTCAAGTTTTTCGTGGAAAACTTTGGGGACTCTTTTTGCCTTCGACTAAAAGCTTCTCCCAGATCGCAGTTTAAGAGGGATAACGCCTCGGATCCAGCTCCTTTTACGCGCCTAGTTTTGGCGATTTCGGCCAAGAAGGCTATCAAGAAAAATTAATTCCTGGCTCTCAGACAAGAGAGAGCAAGGCAAGAGTATGTTTTGTCTTCCACCCTCCAGATTGGCTCATCGCAGCCGCATGTGGTACGAGACTGGTGAACGTTTTTTCTTTGGGTGTGTCTGCCTCCGCTCAAGGAGACTTCTCCAGTCTAGTGGATTCAAGTCGTCACACAGCTCTTCAATCAGCGAAGATCTTTTTCACGCAGTCAGAGTTGGATCATCTTCTCAAGAGTATTTTCGCTGTTGTGGAGGTCATTAGTTTCCTTGATTGGTCAGTGGCGGCTCTGGCTAGGAAAGTCAAAGAATTCGGACTTTCGGATGCGCAGTCGACGGATTTCACTGTAGTCGACTGCATAGACAAGGGGGTATGCGATTGTGCCTTGGAGCTAACTCGGTTTTTGCAACCGGAGTTCTGAAGAAACGACAACTCTGGTGCTCTTTTTGGCGAAGGGTGTTTCCTGCAGCCAGAGGTCTGCTCTCCTCTTTGCTCCCTTTGTCGAAGGACCACTTGTTCCAGAAGGAATTAGTTCGAGAGACTGCTGAAGCTCTCACACAAAAAGCAACACAGGACCTGTTGGCTCAGTCAGCAAAGAGGCCGAAGAAGACTACTCCGTAGCTACTTCCACCAAAACTTGGTGTTTTCGACACTTCAAGACGTTCAGGGGCAAGTCTGCTTCTCGGCCCTTTTCCAAGTTTCGTGAGAAAGGAAAATCTTCTACTCGACCTTCCAATTTTCAACAAAAGAAATGAGTGTGCTGTCCTCCACATAGCAGTAGGTGCCAGACTCCAGTCGTTCTCGGAAGCCTGGCAAAAGGTCACTCAAGATCCTTGGACCTTACAGGTGATCCGAGAGGGGTACTCCATCCCATTCCAACAAAAGCCCCCTCTATCGGACGCTCCAGTCGTTTTTCCAACATACTCCAACGACTCTCAGAAGTTTTGCGCCCTTCGAGAAGAAGTAGAAGCACTACTAAGGAAACAAGCCATCGAATTAGTGCCCGACCCCATGCTCTCCGGGTTTTACAACCGTCTCTTTTTAGTTTCAAAGGTCGAGGTTGGAGGCGGTTCTAGACGTGAGCGCATTGAACGTTTTCGTAAAGAAGACGAAATTTTCGATGGAAACGACAGAGTCGGTGTTAGCATCTCTTCAACCGGGTGACTGGATGGTCTCGATAGACCTCCAGGATGCGTACTTCCACGTTCATATCCATCAGGAATCAAGGAAGTTCCTGAGGTTTGTTTTTCCAAGGCAAAGTTTTCCAGTTCAGAGCTCTTTGTTTCGGACTGTCAACTGCACCTCAAGTGTTTACAAGAGTTCTGTCAACGGTGGCAAGAATCTTCTCTTGCAAGGAATAAGGATGTCAATGTATCTGGACGACTGGCTTCTGAAAGCACACTCCAAAGCCAAATGTGTGGAGGACCTTATGAAGACATTATCTCTGGTAAAGGAACTAGGCCTACTAGTCAATGTTCCGAAATCGTCCCTGTCACCATCACAGCAGATAGTTTATTTGGGAGTGAGAATGGACTCTCTGACTTTTCAGGCTTCTCCATCAATACGGAGAGTAGAGTCTTGTCTAAACATGATAGACGACTTTCTACATCGCGAGGTTTGCTCAGCCAACCAGTGGATGAGCTTACTGGGGACCTTAGCCTCGATGGAGAAGTTCGTAAAACTGGGGAGACTCAAGATGAGGCCTCTGCAGTTTTATCTACAAAGCCAATGGCCTTACCAAAAACCCATCCAGTTCCTTTCTTTTCAAGATCTCAGATCAGATCAAGAAGGAGCTGTTCTGGTGGAATTCAAGGGAAAGGCTACAGGAGGAATTTCTCTTTTATCAAGAACCCAGACCTCACACTCTTGTCAGACGCTTCGGATCAGGGGTGGGGAGCGACTTTAGACAACAAGGAATGTTCGGGCCTGTGGCAGGAAGAGCAGAAAGAACTGCACATAAATGTGAAAGAACTGAAAGCGGTACATCTAGCCCTGATGCAATTTCAGCAAGAAGTAAAAGGCAAGGTTATTCTAGTTCAGTCGGACAACACGACAGCTCTTGCTTATATCAAGAGGCAAGGGGGCACTCATTCCTTCTCCCTGTATCAGACGACCAAGGAACTTTTAGAATGGTCGGAAGAGAACGAGGTCACGTTATTGACCAGGTTCATAAAAGGCGAGAGGAATGTAACAGCGGATCTTTTAAGCAGGAAGAATCAAGTCTTGCCCACGGAATGGACCTTACATCAGCAGGTTTGCAAACAATTGTGGAATCTGTGGGGTTGTCCGCTAGTAGACTTGTTTGCAACAGACAGAACAAAAACGCCTCCCAGTATATTGCTCCCCAGATCCGGACGACAAGGCACTTTGGGTGGATGCAATGACAATGAGTTGGGATTGCCTAGATCTTTACGCTTTTCCACCGTTCAAAATTATCAGGAAGGTCTTGGAAAAGTTCAGGAACCACAAGAACACCAAGATGACTCTAATCGTTCCTTTCTGGCCATCGAGGAATGGTTCCCAGATCTTCTCCTCCTCCTCGCAGATTTTCCGAGGATCCTCCCGTCGAGGAAAGATCTACTCAGACAACCCCACTTCCTGAGGTTCCATCAGAATTTGTCCGCTGCACGGCTTGTCGCCTGCAGACTGTCGAGCGACTCCTCAGGAAGAGAGGTTTTTCAAAGGAGGTTGCAAGCGCTATTGCGCGACCCAGAAGAAAGTCTTCGGACGCAGTATACCAGGCTAGATGGAATCAGTTTAGAGACTGGTGCAATAGACATGGAGTTTCGTCTTCTAAAACCTCTCTAAATCAAATAGCGAAGTTCTTGCTATCCCTTTTTCAGGAGAAAGGATTGTCTTTGAGCACGATTAAGGGGTATCGATCAATGCTTGGTCGGTATTTAAGCACAGAGGTCCAGACATCTCGAACAATCAGGATCTAACAGATTTACTTAAGTCTTTTAATACCTCGAAGACGAAAGTTCCTAAACAAATAGCATGGAATTTGGACATCGTTCTTAAATGGATTTGTTCAGATCAATTCGAGCCTTTGGCAAATGCATCGCTGAGAAACTTGACTAAGAAAACTATTTTTCTAGTAACACTCGCAACAGCCAGGAGGGTGAGTGAGGTTCATGCCTTGGACAAAACTATTGGTTTCTCTCAAGGAAAAGCTGTATGTTCTTCCTCTCTTAGGTTCTTAGCGAAGAACGAAGATGTGTCCAGACCATGGCCGAGGTCTTTCAGCATTAAGAGCCTTTCAGATCTTGTGGGGAGAAGGAGAACAAGAGAGATTGTTGTGCCCGGTGAGAGCCTTAAAGTTCTATATTCACCGAACAAAAGGTATCAGGGCTCTTCGGAGAACTTGTGGTGTTCTGTGAGAAACCCGTCAAGACCACTTTCTAAGAATGCTCTTGCTTTCTTCTTAAGAGAAGTTATTTCAGAAGCCCATGTGAATTGTCAGGACTCAGACACGGAACTCTGAAAGTGAGAGCACATGAGATAAGAGCTGTAGCTACTTCTTTGGCTTTCAGGCACAACCTCTCAGTGCAAAAGATTGTGAATTCTACATTTTGGCGATGTAAGTCGATCTCATGATCGCATTACTTGTCAGAATTGAAGACTGATTTTGACAATGGCAGTACCTTAGGGCCTTCAGTAGTTACTGACACGGTGGTGGGTGAGGGAGAAAGAGGGGCAACCCTATCCGACTAACATTTTCTCCTTGAAGTTGGAAATTGAGTTTGTTTGCGTCGTTTGTAGGTACTATGTTGTTGGTTTAGGAGTACCTACAATCTTTTAATTTTATGGTTGAAAGTTTTTAATTTTATATTTTGGTGATAGAGGTGATCCCTTATTGTTAATTTGGTTCTGCGCCCAGAGCAAGGGCATACTAAGTCTTGTCCGTCACGGCGTTGTCCTCTACAGCAAGTACTAACAGATTGTATCTGACACCCGGATCCTTTATATCCTGTCTATACAATCGAGGGATAAGCAGACTACAGAGGCAGTAACCGCTGAGTCAGCAATCCTTCAAGGTAAGGAACTAAAATTCATGTTTTTGATTTCTAACAATATATGTGGCTGACATGATCCCACCCCTCTAAAGGTGCCAATCAGCTATATGTAACTACCAGGTAAGTCCTATAAGTAAAAATGATATTTTTATGATAAAATAAGGTTTTACTTATACTTACCTGGTAGTTACATGAGTAAACCCGCCCACCTCCTCTCATGTCAAGTGGGCTTAAAACTTAATGGGTTCTAGAACATTGTTGGGATAGTTCCTTGTTACCTATAGAGGGCGCTGGTAGAGGGATCACCTAGGTGTTTTTAGCGCTAGCGCGAAATTTAAAATTCTGCCGCACGTCAGAGACGACAGCTATATGTAACTACCAGGTAAGTATAAGTAAAACCTTATTTTATCATAAAAATATCATTTTTATCATAAAATGTATTTAGTTATGAAAATAACATCAAAATACACTAATTAGTGAATATTTCTCAAAGAAAAAATATGCGAATTGCCGATTTTTTGTGAATAATTTAGACGTTACACAGAAAATCCTGCGAATTGGTGAGTCCGCGAATTGTGAGAACACAACTAAGGGGGACTTACTGTAGGCCCAGATCGCAGTCTAGGACCTGCTCCTATGTCCATTTCATGACCAGGTCCATCAAAAAGGGCCCAGCCAAGACAGTCCCCAAAAGGTGAGATGGAAGTCCTTTATTCACCAGTAGGAGCCAGACTTCTACAATTTTGGGAGAAATGGGGTGATTAGAGGAGCAGAGCCGGGGGGCATCAAGGTTCTAAAGGAGGGCTATGTCATCCCGTTCCTGGAGAGCCCCCCATTAGTCAGCTCTCCCATCACATTGTCGGCTTACTCAAAAGGCCCAGAGAGACATTTGGCCATTTTGGAGGTGGTGTCCTCCCTCATCCAAAAGAGGGCCATAAAGCAAGTTGAGAACACCAACACAGAGGACTTCTACAACCATCTCTTTTTGGTTCCAAAATCTTCGTGGGCGCTGGAGGCCAGTCCTGGATGTAAGCACCCTCAGTTGCTTTGTCCGGAAGATGAAATTCAAGATGGAGGCAAACCATTCAGTCCTCTCATCCATTCACAGGGGCAACTGGATGATAACCTTGGATATGCAGGACGCATACTGTACCTCCACATCCCGATCCATCCTGACTCCAGGAAGTATTTAAGCCTCATCTTTCAGGACAAAGTATTTCTGGTTGGGGGTCATTTGCTTCAGCCTTTCTATGGCCCCTCAGGTGTTCACTCGAGTCCTTGCTCCTCTCACAGAATGGCTCCATCTTATAGGGATAAACGTCACTCTGTATCTGGGTGACTGGCTGCTTCGACCCCGTCAAAGGAAAAGTGTATGAAGGACATGCACAATATTCTCCTCACACAGGAACTGGGTCTTTTCATCAATCCCCAGAAGTCCTAGTTGACCTTGTTGCAAGAGATTCTCAATTTGGGGATGACTCGACTGATTTTTAGGGCTTTTCCATCGCCCAAGAGAATTTCTGGCTGTTTTCAGACTGTCCGCAGCTTTATAGCCCTTCCGTCCTGCTCAGCTCAGCAGTGGATGAGCCCTCTGGGGACTCTAGCATTCATCAAGTCGTTTGTCAAGCTGGACAGCTTACACATGAGAATTCTCCAATTCTTTCTGCAGGCCAGCTGGGACAGGAAAACACAGCCAGACTCCTATGTGTTTTCAATCACCCAGAAGATCAATCGGACCTGCAATGGTGGTTGTCCAAAGAAAGACTATCAGAAGGGAAGTCTCTTCAACCTCTGAGCCCTGACCTAGACTTGTATTCAGACATCTTGGACCTAGGCTGGGAGCCCTACTGGCGAATCAGGAGGTATCCAGTATGTGGACCCCAGAGCAACAAAGTCTACATATAAATGTCAGAGAAATGAAGGTCGTTCATCTAGGCCTTCAGTATTTCTCGAACATGGTCTGCAAGAAGACAGCAGTAGTGCAGGCGGACAATACCACGGCCTTAGCCTATATCCAGAAACAAGGCGGAACTTTGGGACAGACCAACATTAGAATGTAACTATGACCCTCGTAGCCCCAATTTGGCCCCTGAAGGAGTGGTTCCTGGAACCTCGACGGTTATTTCCCAAGATTTCTCCCCCAAAAACTGCATTTATTCAAACAGCCCCACTTCAGGAGACACCACCAAGGGCTGTCTGCTCTTGCTCTGACAGGCTAACGACTGTCTGCAAGCTTGTCACAGCAAAAGGTTTTTCAAGAGGAGCTGCGGAGGCTACTGCAAGATTTAGATGTCAATCTTATAGCCGCATCTACCAGGCTAAGTGGACAGTTTTCCGAAGATGGTTTCTCAGGCATAATGTCTCTTCTTCTGAAATTGTGGATTTTCTCCTTTATCTGAGGATCTCTAGGGGTTTGTCAGCCTCCACCATTAAGGGGCATCGAGCCATGCTTAGCTCTGTGTTTGAGCATAGAGGTCTGGATCTGTCATCAAATCCGGATCTTAATGACCTCATGAAGTTATTTGACACTTCAAAGCAGGAGGTCGATCTGGTATCTTGGAATGTAGACGTTGTATTGAAATGGCTAACAGGCCCCTCATTTGAACCTCCATTCTGCTTCTCTGGGGACTTCTTGGAAGACCCTCTTCCTTGTGGCTCTGGCTACTGCCAAACGCGTTAGCGAGATCAGGCCATTGATAAGAGGGTAGGATTTTCCGAAGGAGATGCCGTTTGCTCCTTTACCCTAGGTTTCTTAGCCAAAAATGAGGACCCATCCAAGCCCTGGTCCCATTCCTTCAACATTAAGAATTTAATGGAAATCCTAGGCCCTGAGGAAGAAGAAAGGGTTCTTTGCCCTGTTAGAGCCCTGAGCAGGACCAAAAAGATCAAGAGGGCCATCCAGCAACCTCTGGTGTTCTGTTAAGAACCCTTCTCGCCCTCTTTCTACGAAAGTATTGTCGTTCTTCCTGGGGGACCTGATTTCTGAGGCGCATTCTCGGATTCAGGAAGACATTTTGCCTACTTTCAAAGTGAAAGCTCATGACATCTGAGCAGTCACTACCTCTGTTGCTTTCAGGCACAATATGTCCCTCACTTCCATTCTGCAGTCGACCATTGGAAGTGTTTGAAAATTGCAGTACAATACCTTGGGGCCATTATCAGTGGCTAGCATGGTATTGGGGAAGGAAGCTCTTTTTCTCCTACTATCTCTTCGCCTTGAAGTAAGGTGTCAAGTTTTGGGGAGCCTGGGGGTACAATGTACCCGGAGTACCCACCAATCTGAGTGGATGGGTTGTGGTTTTTTTTGGTGTAGGTAACAATGTTGTCAGGTTGTTTTTTATGTTGGTACTGCACGCAGAGCAAGGGCACTTGTATATGCTTTGCCAGTGATCAGGGCTATCCTCTGCTGCAAAGCTCCCACAGGTCAAGATGAGCACCAACCGCATGATGTCTGAGCAGTCATTACCTCTGGTGCTTTCAGGCACAGTATGTCCCTCACTTCCATTCTGCAGTCGACCTGTTGGAAGTGTTTGAAAATTGCAGTACCTTGGGGCCATTATAAGTGGCTAGCATGGTATTGGGGAAGGAAGTACAGGAAGCTCTTTTTCTCCTACTATCTCTTCGCCTTGAAGTAAGGTGTCAAGTTTTGGGGAGCCTGGAGGTACAATGTACCTGGAGTACCCACCAGTCTGAGTAGATGGGTTGTGGTTTTTTTGGTGTAGGTGACAGTGTTGTCAGGTTGTTTTTTTATGTTGGTACTACACCCAGGGCAAGGGCACTTGTATATGCTTTGCCAGTGATCAGGGCTATCCTCCGCTGCAAAGCTCCCACAGGTCAAGATGAGCACCAACCGCATGATGTCTGAGCAGTCACTGCCTCTGGTGCTTTCAGGCACAGTTTGTCCCTCACTTCCATTCTGCAGTCAACCTGTTGGAAGTTTTTTGAAAATTGCAGTACCTTGGGGCCATTATCAGTGGCTAGCATGGTATTGGGGAAGGAAGTACAGGAAGCTCTTTTTCTCCTACTATCTCTTCGCCTTGAAGTAAGGTGTCAAGTTTTGGGGAGCTGGGGGTACAATGTACCTGGAGTACCCACCAGTCTGAGTGGATGGGTTGTGGTTTTTTTGGTGTAGGTAACATTGTCAGGTTGTTTTTTTTATGTTGGTACTACACCCAGAGCAAGGGCACTTGTATATGCTTTGCCAGTGATCAGAGCTATCCTCCGCTGCAAAGCTCCCACAGGTCAAGATGAGCACCAACTGCATGATGTCTGAGCAGTCACTACCTCTGGTGCTTTCAGGCACCATATGTCCCTCACTTCCATTCTGCAGTCAACCTATTGGAAGTGTTTGAAAATTGCAGTACCTTGGGGCCATTATCAGTGGCTAGCATGGTATTGGGAAAAGAAGCACAGGAAGCTCTTTTTCTCCTACTATCTCTTCGCCTTGAAGTAAGGTGTCAAGTTTTGGGGAGCCTGGGGGTACAATGTACCTGGAGTACCCACCAGTCTGAGTGGGTGGGTTGTGGTTTTTTTTGGTGTAGGTAACAATGTTGTCAGGTTGTTTTTATGTTGGTACTGCACGCAGAGCAAGGGCACTTGTATATGCTTTGCCCGTGGTCAGGGCTATCCTCCGCTGCAAAGCTCCCACAGGTCAAGATGAGCACCAACCAGAGGCAGTATTCACCTGCAGTAGCTCTCTTGCCAGGTAAGAAAACAACAAGCATTGTATCAATGCTGGCCAAATTTTCTATTTCAAAGTCATTACCATGCTTTAATGTTTTGGAGTAGAATATGTCCATGTATCCCACCTCCATTCATTGTGGGATTCAGCTATGTAATGACAGTAAGTTACTTATTTGAAAATTATATTTTCATAATAAAATTAAGTTTCTTATATACTTACCAAGTAATTACAGAATTGGAACCCACCCTCCTCCTCTCATGGACATAAGGGCACAAACACAATTGAACTAACCTGCCGGTTGTTTCCCCGAGTGCTCTGATAGTGGGCGGAGCCTGTCACTTACACAAAAAACAATAAAAGTGCTACCGCAAATTTTTTAAAAAATGCTGCCACGTGAATAGAAACCTTAGCTATATAATTACCTGGTAAGTATATATGAAACTTAATTTTAGTATAAGAATATTTTTCATATTAAGCCTTATTAACAGAATTTTCCGAGAACATATCTTCCTTAAGTTTTTGAGATGTTAATATTGCTGCCATTCGTGAAAGCAGGGAAAGACCCATTCAATGCAGAGAATTATTGTCCTATTGCACTGACATCATGTCTGTGTAAGATCATGGAAAAAATGGTGAACACATTCTATGTGGTACTTGAAACGTGGAAAATACTTGTTGCCTGCTGTGTGGTTTTCGAAGTATGCACTTCATAACTGATGTATTGGTTAGAATGGAATCTTCAATATGTGAAGCTTTTGCTAACAAGCAGCATCACATCACTATTTTCTTTGATTTTGAGAAGGCTTATGATACGACATGGAGATATGGCATTCTGAGGGTTCTTTATGAATGTAACCTGAGAGGCAATTTGCCTCTTTTTATCAAGACATTTTTAAAAAATAGGTTATTTCAGGTTCAAGTTAGAGCAACAATGTCAGATGTATTCAACCGAGGAGTGCCACAGGGATTTTTGTTGACAGCCATTCGATATCTTCTGCAGCAACAAGGATGGCAGTGGCTGAACACCACCTTCAACTCTGCATTGATAATATAGTATAGTGGGCTGAGGTGAATTGTTTTAGATTTTAGCTAGTAAAATGGTAACCATACACTTTTGCCATATAAGAGGATTCCATCCTGATCCAGATTGTTCATACATGGGCAGAGAATCCCATTTGTTGGTGAAACAAGGTTTCTTGGGTTGATTTTTTACAGCAAGCTGACTTAGGTTCCACATCTGAAATATAAAAAGACAAAATGCTTGAAAGCAGTGAATGTGGTGAAAGTTCTGTCTCGCACTTTGTCAGGTGCAGACTGAACTCGGGTGTGGGACTATATAAAGCCTCGGTCTTTTCAAAATTAACTAATGGGTGTGAAGTGTACACTTCAGCAAAGCCTAATAGCCTTAAAATGCTCAATTCAGTTCATCATGGAGGAGTAAGATTGTGTACAGGAGCATTTAAATCTTCTCCCACTGAGAGCATGCTTTTAGATGCTGGTGAGATGCCTCTGGATCTCCATTACCAGCATCTGCTGGTTCAGAGCTAGTACAGATTTCAGAGGCTTTGTAAGTCTTTAACCAGCATTTGTAAAGCAGGCAATTAAATATGCCAAGGATGGAGATTTTACCAGCAAAGCATTCTGTTAGTCCCCATAGATAAAATTTTGTAGATATTCTCATTTTACCAAGGCAGAAATGTTCAATGAGGCAGTGCAGTCAATATTTTTAGATTCCTTGTAACAAGATAACTCCACTGCAGTTTTCTTGGATGGTTCAAAGTCAGATGCAGGCATTGGCTTTGGAGTGGCATTCCTTGATATAGAAAGAAGCGGGAGATTACCATCTGTTGCATCTATCTTTACAGGAGAACTGCATGCAATTTTAAAGGCCTTGAAGGAAATTAACTCAGAAGGGAAATAGTTTTACTATATATATATATTGACTCGAGAAGTGTCCTTCACTCGTTGGAATGTTGTAACTCTTTAAACCTTTTGATTTTAGAAATATTGGAATGGCTGCTATTAGTGACAAGAAGATGTAAAGAATTAGATTTTTGCTGGGTGCTTTCCCATGTTGGGGTGGTTGGGAACGAGCAAACAGACCAACTAGCAAAGTCAGCAATCACCTCCCCAG
Organism: Macrobrachium rosenbergii; assembly: GCF_040412425.1. Lineage (NCBI taxonomy): Eukaryota > Metazoa > Arthropoda > Malacostraca > Decapoda > Palaemonidae > Macrobrachium > Macrobrachium rosenbergii. The sequence goes on from NC_089746.1 coordinate 27,921,116, forward strand.
AACCGAGATGTCTACTACCATATCAGGATCCATATCCTTTAGTAGATCAGAAAATTAAAAAGTTCTGGCAGTCCTGGTACCTATATATCTGCTGCTTTTCTGACCAATTGTTCCTGTTTTTTCACATTTCCAAACTATCTGTCTTTTGAGATTGTCTTTTCTCCAGCCACTTGATATACTTCATCTCTCCACTAATTCCTCATTCTTAATATCATCTTCCGTTTACTGTAGCCGTGAATTTTATCATCTTATGATTACTATATGTAATTTTCTCCATTTCCATTCTTGGTGGCCATGTTTCTGCGGCTAGGATTACAGTACTGTACAGGCCTTATGTATGATATATCGAATAAGATCGATCTGTTCAGATTGAAACCCCCTGGAACAGCCCTGTGAGTATTGTGTTAATATTGTAATAATAATTAACAGTTGTGTAAAGTAGCCGTTACATTAGCATAACCCTTAGTACTTTCAAAAGTATATTTGTTCCTACACGTATACAAACCTTCAGTCTTTGCATATGGGATTTACTTTCAGCACAATCTGGAACAGGCCATTAAATATTTCTTTTGGCTGCAGTCTGAGACAGACATGTCTCTTCTGCTGCCTGCTATTTGACTTATTCATTTTCTTTTTGCTTTTTTCTTTTTTTGTATAATTGTTGTTTTGAGATATTTTGCTTATTTTGGAAATACTGTACTGCAACCTTACAACATGTCTGCTCATTTTACTTTTTGTTTTATTTGCTCCTTGCTGCATAGTTGTTTGTACACAGTTATGCTGCGCAGTTGTTATCATCTCATTTTAGCCTTCTAAGCATTTCTCTTTGATATTCTCTCTAACTTGCTTTGCCTTTTGATTTAATGCAAACCCAACCCTTGTCTTAACCTTGGTGTTTGTTCTTTATTCTGTTATATATGTCTATTGTCTCTTACGTTTCCAAGGAGAGAGAGGGAGCCCCTCTCCTCCACCTGTTCTATTTTTAGATACCTTCCCAACCACGTTTTATCGAACATCCTTATTCTACATCTTTCCTCTGTTCTGAAGTGTTTTCTCTCTGAAACAAACAGGGCTTTTATTTCAACTACACTATTATTTGGAATGTTGTGCAGTAATATTTTAGTATTTCAGATGTTGTTGAGATCGAGAGGCTTGAGATGGAAGAGGGTTCTCTTGCTACAGTGCGGTGGTGTCGTAACACATAGTAGGAGAGCTCTACTGCCTTCAAGCATGGAATCCCCTCTCTTCACACAATGAGGAAGCAGAGGTTGATGTTGCAGGACCCTTAGACCAAGTTTATCGGTTTTAGCAAATTGTCTCCAAGACCAGTAGCTGTTCCTTTCTATGGTTCAGTTCCCATCTGATGGTTCGGGCTCCTTCTTCCCTCCCCTCCTCTCCTTCCTGTTCTGGAGGACTGAAGTCCCAGGACAGCTTTTCATGATGATTTTCATCACTGCCCTTTCTTCATTGTTGTATGCTGTATCACAGTCTTTCTGGCTTCTTCCTTTTTTGGAAAGTTGCACAGTATCTGTAAGGAAGACAATCCTTCGGAGAGACAGCCTACAAGCCTTGCTGAGCCAGTTGACTTCAGTTTGGGTGTGTGTCTTTGCTGTGTGTCGTAGCTTCACGAGGTACTTCAACCCCTCCTGCATTCATCATTGGTTGTGCAGTAGAAGTCGAGCCTTCACGTTTGTCTTTTGCTGTACATCACGTCCATGTCTTCCCTGGCGGTTCCTCCCCGACTGTACGTTTGCTGTCAGTGCAACTCCCGCCTGGATTATCGTCTTCCCCTTCCTCCCATTGTCTTTCAGGGTATGGATGAGCTTTTCCTCAGTTCTACAGAGTTCCTGGCATACTTGTGCTTCTCTTCTTGCAAGTTTCCCTTCATGAACAGTTCCTGGTTGCCATTTTTGGTGATGTCGCTGCAGTTTTCTGGATGTTTTAGCTGAAGATACACTCTCCAAGGAAGGCAGATATGTGGCTGTGCAATTTTGCACTCTAGTGTCTGTGCTTCATGTTGTACAACCAAGAGGAAAGAGAAAAACCTGAGTAGGCAGATATAAGCTTTGCCTTTGCCACTATGTTGCATGTCTGTGACATTTTGACGTTTTTAGTCGAAGCTTCATTCGCCAAAGAAGACAAAGTGCAGCTGCACAGATGTTGCACAGCTGTGTCCTTTCTACAAATGATACACAATCGAGAAATAACTATCTTGGTTGTTTTCGCTGATTTCATCTACCTCCTTAGGTTCTCCCCTGTCAATGGCCATAGATTTGGAGCCCCTTATAATTAGCCTGAATGAGTGTCAAGTATATGGGGAGGTTTCTTCACCCTTGCTCATTCCCAATCGGAAACGTTACCATGGCAGAGCACATCTGGGGCTAGACCCACAACAAATTCACATAGTGGATGGATCGCTCTTCACAGAACATTTCCCGCCACCACAACATGTGGACAGTTGGCTGACATTCAAAGGACATCTGTAACAGCCCCCTCCCCATTCTCTTTGTTGATGACAAGATTGTCAACATTTCCATGGCACTGCGGGCAGCTCCAGAGTTCCATGGAGGCAAATGGAATCACTCAGCTCCCCACCAGATCGCTCTTCCAAGAGTGTTTCTTCTTCTGCAGTCGGGTGGGGTCATCAATAACACTTCCATGGACATCTGGAGCACAGCTCCCTTCCAAGTTCATGTGATTTGGGGGCATGTCCATGATTTTGGGGCCATGTCCTCCTCCCCTCCCATTCACGTTCATGAGTTTGCAGCAGTCTCCTGGAAGCAGCCAACCTCCATTTCAGGTAACGACTGCATCCAGTGAATGAGATCATTCTACCAGACCTTCATGACCACGTTCATCCACGGCAACTTCGACATTCTACTGGTAGGATCGGAATTTTTGTTTAGTTGTTCCTACTCAATAGTTCAAACCTTCAGCTTTACAAACCTTCAGCTCTGGCTCTGTATCTCTTCCAGTTTCGACAGCATAGGTTTCTTCGGATCCCTGTACATTTCCAATTGCAGTTTGTTTCTGTACATCTTATGGAAGGCCGTGCCTCTTGACAGGCAACTTGACTGCATGTCTTTGGGTGTTTTGTTGATAACGACTTCCACGATCAGACTGCTTTCATCGAGAGTTTGCAGTTGCAGTCTTCTTCTGCAGGTGCTTTTCTTTGAAGATTGAGGCCACGGTTGCAAAGAAAACAGTCCCAGGATGAAGATTGGCCCTGGTTGCAAAGAACACGTCCGGTGTCTGAAGGGCAACTCCGACCTACCTTGCATGATTGGGACGTGCCCTTCATATGAGAAATGTCCCAGCACTGGATGGCCGCTTAGCCTAGTAGCAAACCAGATTTTCAGCACTGGTAAGCATATGACCATTCTCTGGGACCTGTATGGGTGTCGTCTCCTCTCTCCAAGGATCGTCTGCAGCCTTCATCTACCATCAAGACTTTTGTCTTCGGATCAGCTCAAAAGTTTATTAGACCTCCCTCTCTGGTTCTCTCAGCCTTTCTCGATGACTCAGTTGTTAAGTCTACTGGATTCGGTTAAGTTTTTGTTGAGTTCAAGACTCGTCAGTACCAATCGATTTATTAAGTGTACAGAGGGAACCAAGTGTGAGCCAGGTAGAAACGTCAGAGCTAGGACTGATCCTCCTCTTTTCAAGTCAGTAGGGCAGCATAATCGAGTGGTCATACTTCTCTATGCATCAGAATAGGACCCAAGAGTTATTGTCTCCTCTGCTACCGTTAAAGTTCGAGTCTCTAGTCAGCCAATGAAGAGTTAGAGGAATTTATTTCTGGTGACAGAAATTCGTTTCTCTATACTGTGGTTCGGATTCCACAAAAGTTGTAGGTAAAACATTGCTTGTAACCAGTTGGTTCTTAGCCACAGGGAAAATAAGTCTAATCCTTAGAGGCAAGAGCCAGGAGAGCTGTTAATCAGCTCAGTGGTCTGGTTAAACTAAGGTATACTTAACTTAATAAATACTGATTGTACAGGACTTTCCCTTGTACCATCAGAATTTCATTTTATTTTACCCTTAGAACGATATGTTCTGGGATCAGTCACAGCATTTGGCCATCATACACCCAAGTTTTGCAATATATTCGAGAGATGTCGATGTACTTTTGGGACCACAGAAGCAATTGAATGTTTCCCTTTTAAACTCCTTCCCTTTCCAGACGATGAAGTTGGGTAAGAAGGAAAAAGTAGATGCTAAGACTGCTTTCCTCTCCACGTGCAGCCGCCAGTGGGGGAGGTCCCGTAGCTTTATGCATCATTTTATGGTGGCCGAAACTTGGGTTAGTAGATGTCCTTTGGTAGGATATCAACTTCCCTTTGAGTTCCTACCATTCCTCATCAACCATCTGGTCCATGTCCTCAGTTCATTCCCTCTCACTGAATAATCTTCCCCTGAGGGGAAATCAGGGCTATGCTGAGTGAGTATGTTGTGGAAATTGTTACAGTCTGGTTCCCAGTTTCTACAAATGTCCCTCTCTGGTAGAGAAAGGACGGGTAATTGGAAACCGGTCATAGTTCTTCCTTCCATAATCGTTTCAACAGACTTGGTTCAAGATAGAAATGATACGTTCAATACTTGCAACCATCAGCAGGTCCGACTTCATTCCTGCATTGGGTTTGAGGGACAAGTATTCCAAATACTCACCCCTCAATCCTTCGTCAGTTTCCCCTCTTCATTCCCCGGGAGACTTGTTACTCCTTCAGACAGATGGCTCCATACCTATCTCTGTTGTGAGCCTCTGACCTCTACCCAATATTTACTTGACTTCTTGTCTTGGCTTCGACTAGTGCACGTTCATTCAAGGTATGTCTCCTGATGTATATTGATTGGTCCTAGCAAGCTCTCACGCGCAGCATCTTTAGGACAGGTCTGACCTCGGATTTGGTCAGAACCTGAGAGTTACATGAACTTGGGGAGTCTGAACTTTCATTAAGCAAGATAAGTACAGTACTGTATCTGTGAGTCTAACATATACAGCAATGAGGTTGCCCTTGTCATGACAGGTCTAGACAGATACAACCAGCTGGGCAGTTCTTGGTCACCGTTGTTACCAGGGAGGCCAGTTCTTCATGGGCAGCTTCTCCTTCATTCCTTTCAGTGCAATTTGAAGGGGTCCTGGTCTTCAACAAGGGACTCCCTGTTCCTTTCCTTCCTCTCTCTGAGAAGAGAGAGACAGGACTTAGCCTATGATTAGACAACAGGAAAAAGCCAGTGATTAGACGACAGATATCTCCTCTGGAGTGTCTCTACACGATTCCCCTCCAAGGTTACTTCGTGCCTCAAGGCATTGACTAGAACAGTAGTCACTTGCAATTCAGTAGGTCAGGTTGAGTTACGTTAGGTTTGCCAGCCTAACCTAACCTAACCTGCACTTTAATATTCTGGAACTTCTTAGCTTTCAAGCCTCAGGATCTGAGGATAGGCGCTCCATGGTGTTGATAAGCAACGGTACCAAGGTAGTTCCTTAGCCAACAAGAAGGGGGCTAGTGTCCTTTCTTCTCCTCAGGTTGACAGTGCAGATGCACGGGTGGGTAGTAGCACATTCAACACACTGGTCAACCAGACACATTCCGGACCATGGGCATAACAGCCATGTTGAAAGCACCACTTCTCGTCCGATCAGCTTAGTTTAGCAACATTGGTTCTGATAAGTACTTGGATGGGTGACCTTCTGGGAACTCTAGATGCTGTTGGCATCTTGAGATGTCTTTTGCATTCTTGGTACAAGTCTTGAGGCTTACACCTTGTCGTTCTGTCTGATTCACCAGGTGGTCAATAGGGTATGATCATTCCGAAACCAAGGACCCTGGTGGCTTCCAAGTGACCGAAGTCATCTGCATTACCACCTAAAGGACTTCAAGACTGAATGCCGATAACTTCTTGTTAGTTCCAGCTCAACCAAGAAGCACCATTTCTTTTCACTTTGTGTAATGATCAAACGGGCATACTTCACAACAGATGTGGTGGACAATAGTGCGTTCTGGGCAAGATTTCACAAGGTCAGGGGCATTGGTCTTCCCCTCACATTCTGGAAGAACCTGTTGGACAGGTACTAAGAATGGGAATGTGGTCATGACAGACACAAATTCCCTTTTTTACCTTGAGGACATTGTCCATAGATTGTCCATAGATCCTTGGACTCTCTTTCCTTGGGGTCTGTTGTGGCTGCTCAGCAGTTATGTAGATCACCCATTTCCTTTGGGGACAGGTGTCGTCTTGCCTAAGTTGTACGGCTGCAAAAGAGAGGGTGTGTGTGGGACTGGCCTCCTACTTTTCTCTTTTATACCCTTCCTCTCCCAGTGGGCAGAGGTGTGGTTTGCAAGCTGTCACGTGCTGGACAGGCATGCATGCAAGTTTTCTAGATAATTGAGTATCCTATCTATAATCTAGCTCATTTGGATTATTAGATGCAAGTCCTTCCCTCTCTCTAGCAAGGGGAGAGAGGGACTGACAATTAACAAACCTGTTGGTATCTTCAGTTTTATTGTCCCTGACAATATGGGTTCATTCTAGCCATTCTTCGAATCAGTGATGCTACATCCATTAATTCGAAAGGCCCAGAAGTCTGGCAGTTGAACACTCCACATGTTCAACAGATTGGAGGTTGGGTCTCCTTCCTTTGCTCTTGCTTGACCGGGAAGAGAGACCCCAGGTGAGGCGAACTACCTGTCAGTTCAGAGATTTACCCAGAATCCTCCCACCACCAAGTAAGTCTCCCATATGGAAAGACCGAAGGTTTGTATACTTGTAGGAACAATTGACAAATTTTTAAAGTAATTTTGTATTTTTCCTAACATATAAACCTGAGGTCTTTACATAAATAGCCCATCTCTATCACCCCTCATTCCTCTACCTGGGCCAAAAGGTAAAGTGAAAGCGTACTGGCTGGATGGCACGTCTTCCTCCCCTGCCATCGATGGCCAACTACAGAACCAATAATTGTCTTACTTTAGGTTTAACGGCTGGTTCCAGCTTGCGCTGAAAGTAAATCACAAATGTAAAGATCTCAGGTTTGTATGTTACGAAAAATACAAATACTATAAAAATTTGTCATTTTAAAATTATTTTTATACAATTTCAATAGAACTGGTGTAATGATAATTCAGTTTTGTAGAACTGCAGTTCCATTAGCATACTTTTAGTATACTGTACTGTGCTTTAAAATTAGCTTATATGATTTCAATAAAACATTTGCAATTATGAACCAGAAGCAGTTTATGATGGGTTCAAAGCAGTTGCCATTAGATTTTAACTGAGAGCTAGATAATGAACGGGTTCAAAGCAGTTGCCATTAGATTTTAACTGAGAGCTAGATAATGAACTACAGTACCTTGTACTCGAGTAAATTTCAGTGTCAATTTCCATAAAGGTATCTGAATACACCTGCCAAGTGTTAAAAAAAAATAAAACCTTTAATATCTTCAGTTTTTTGTTTATTGTATAAATACCCAATACAATATCATTAACTAGAAATCCTTTGTTACTGAATACTCAAGTACTGTATGAGAAAAATAAAAATACTTGTTTAGCAATATATAAACCAACATAATAAAATGTAAAGCAACCATCAAGGCAAGACAGAAACATGGATCTGTGCGAATTATGCAATTTGTTGTCACTGCTATACAGGTAAAATGCAGTAAGCTGCTGAAAACAATGTACAGTAAATGCTGCTTCTGATGGAAGTGTAACAACAGACTACACAGGACATAGAAGGAAATATTTAAAGTACAAAAATTAGAATATTTGTAATTACATCAAAAATGTCTAAAAGAGATGAATGTTTTTACTGATAAAATGTAATCCCATTTTCCAGCTGGTCGTTCCAGCTATACAGTCTGACATAAACTGCACTATACTGTCTAGAATCTGCTAATGAAAGTACAGTATACACAAATGGGCAAAATTTCCTGGCAAACTATGAGGCTCTGGCTGAGCTGTTCTGATGCATGCCATTGGAGCTGTCTGGAATGGGTGTCGTGCAATGGTTGGTGGACTGACAAGAGACACCATCAGTATAGCAGGAAAATGGCCATGAAACCTGATTCCTTAATTAGAGCATTAGCACAACACAGGAGGATATCCCAAAAGCTTGACAAGTTGCAGAACACTGAACGACACATACAAACAACCTCCTGTTGCTGCTGCTTCTGCTGCTGCCCAGTGTCCTGCTGCTATCTCAGCCACACAACACGACACTTTATTTCAGTGAGGAAAAAAAAATCAAATAAAGTCCCTTGTTTACACCTACCTCTGAAGTGGAGTGTGCATTACCTAAACTACTCCTGGAATGTGTAACAGCTGAAAGTAAGCTGTTCAGATCTGCCATGACTCATAAGGCTTTACAACAGTGTGATTTTAATGTCATCAGAACTATTCTAAAATTTATGCAACAGTTAAGTTTTTAACAAATATTAAGATGAAGAATGTAAGTAGGCTTAGGTAATCCCTAGGAGTCATTACAGCCTGATTTCCCCTTATTTTTAATTTTCTCTTTATTATGTTTTTTGTTATACATGGTGAAGGGTGCCCTAATTCAGAAAGGGAAGGAGGGAGGTTATTTATTGGGATCACATTGCATGACAAATGTCACTGCTGCTAAATAATAATAATATTAAAGATGGTAATAAAATACTGTAGTAGTAATGATAATGAACATAATAGTAATAAAGATAACTTTTTAAAAAGTACACAATATATTGCACATGCAACAGAATTCTTTAAAATAAAAATGAAGCTTATGATATACAAATTTTTCAGGTAAAGTCAAGTATACTGTTCAATACAATAAATTAAAAAAAGTGACCACAAGCGCACAAAAATTATAATTTTTAATAATAGCTATGGCTATTTCATACAATATATATTACACAAGCACAAAAGAGCACAGTAGCTCCTTAAAATCAGCCAGCCCCGTGCAATAAAAAATGGTTCGATTATAAAACCTAAATGACCGTGTATTATACAAAGCAAATTTTCTTTATGGAAAGGTTATCAAGGAACTAGTTGTCTATAGCTGCTGTTTCCTACCAGGGAGAATTGTTTTGGATACCTGGAAGAAATTAGGGAGGTAGAAAGGTATTTGTGAAGGTCTTGTCGTCAAAAGTGTAACAGTGACCTCTGACAAAGCATCAGACTCCTAGGACCGGCAGGAGGCAAGGCAATACATTATCTAACCAATAAACCTATTTGCTAAATAGTATGACCAAAACTGGTTGTTGATGTAGCAAGAGGGGTTCACACTGTATCATCAGTCAGTCAAGCTAAGCCACAGCATCACAAACTGAGTCCTCTCTTACCTCCATTCATTCATAGTTTCCTGGCACAAGTATGAAGCACTTTTCCACTTTTTAGGTTGTACACTATCATTTTTGTGCTGATAATACACCTGGCCCAATACAAAACTACAATGTTAGACGATGACACTTCAAGCCCCTCCTCCTCCCATCCTTATCCACATATTTTAAATGTGGTAGTATTTTGGTACTAGGGAAACACTTGTACCAGTACCTCTTGCAGTATATAAACACATTGGTCACTTTGGATTGTCTAGTATGAAATGGTAAAAAATGAACTGTCTTTCTATGCAGAGCAGAAATAGGCCTTAACTGCTCCAGGCATTCATCAGCATTTACAATATCACCTGGATATACATATATATATATTTATATTTATATATATAAACTCTCAAAGAGTAATGATTGATATAATGTCTTTACAAGTTATTAAAGTAATAAAAATTCTTGGCACCATTTGTGTGCATTTATAAAATATAGGGATCCTTATCAAATTGAGCTTTGCCTTCTCCCTAATAATGTATAATACGTAAGAAAAACAGAACTTATTTTTCACTAACTAGTGTTCACATAACATGCACAACGAGTGTCAACATCAATATAACAGACAAAACATCAGTACCGTATGCAGACTTAATTATTCACTTATATAACACAGTGAAAAGAATCAATATACTGTACAGTATTTCTGATTTAAGCCATTTGTTCTCCCATCTCATCAATTGCAATGAATTTCATGTCAACTCCAAGTGGATTTACATTTATTCACTGCTTTAAAGAGAGGGACAGAGAGAGCACAGCAGGACAAAACATGGAAGAGCAACACCAGATGCCTCCATGATCCTCTCCCAAGAGATGGGAATGAGCAACAGGGATGAGGAATAAGCTTCACTCCTTGCCAGTTTCAAACCCATGAATCACCCGCTTGACCTTCCCCATTGTCTAAAATCACTCCATTATTATTAGCATTATTGTTGTTATTGTTGTTGTTGTTGTTGTTGTTGTTGTTGTGGGAGCTGCTGTTGAAATTTGGAGTTGCAGTGGGAGAGCCAGAATAAACTGGTCCACCCCAGTCATCCGCTCCCAGTGTTCCATACTGTGGACCCATACCGTCATATTGCCTGTTGCGCTTCTTGTCTCTATTCACCTTAGCATACACTGGTTCACCTGGTTTACCCTAAAAAGCAAAAGGACATGATTTGCTAATATATTCTTTTACTTAATTATATAAAACAACATGTACAGTATATCCAGCTTATTTTCAGGGTATAATACTCTAGGGCCATAGTTATTAAAAGTAAACAAACAAAAATAATTGTCAAAAAAGTTACTGTTAAATTGTAAACTTAATTTGAAAAAATAGTATTAGGTAGAAAATGAATTTATTCTTTAATAAACTGCAAAGCTACTCTACTAAAGACAGGCAAAGGCAACTTGCTATAGTTTGAAATAAAAAATGTACAGGTACAGTTCAGTTTAGTTAATAAATGATTAAAAGTTTAGGTTATAAGATAGCTGATTTATGCAATAGAAAACAGCCATTATGAATATAGAAATAAAAATATTAATATATGCAAAATAAAAGCAGACAGTCTTAATGAAGGGAGAAAACGAAAGAAAGGGCAACAAGTAGAAGCTAACCAACAGACCATTCAACTAACCAACCAATACATGAGCGCTGGGTTAGTGCTGAGGTACTCCAATACCCTATTGAGGAAGAGAGAGAATATATGGGTTAAGCAAATACACCAGATGGTGTATAAAAACTTCAAGCAAATTACAGTGCACTCAAGCCTTACCCATTTAAGGAGTCCATTTTCATAATCACTTAATTATTTATATAATCATACACTTATAAAACATTTAATTCCGAGTTTACAAGAGTTGCCATATAAGAGCACTCTTGCAATAAGGGATTTAAATGGAATGCTACTACTACGCAGAAAATTTATATGAATATGTCAAATATTCACTGATATCCACATAACAGATTTAACAAACTATGGTTTAATACAGCTAGTACTAATATCACTTGCTTAACACTATTACTCCTTTGAAGTCAGTTTTAGAGATATTTCACAGTCTGGACAAACTTTTCCATAAGAACCTATTTCAGTAAGAATTCACAATGAGGAAAAAGCTATCCCTAAAAACATGCTTCACCAGAAACAATAAGACTCATAGAAATCTATCTTGACTATACTGTCAAGTACAGTGAACATTTTAGGTACATTCTCATAAACAGCTACCTTTATAGCTACTAAAATCATGAAAGGCAACCTAACCTTTATTTACTCTTTACATTTTCTGAGCTGGTGGTAAATATTTGCTGCGAATCTCATTAAAGTTAACTTTGATTACGGTTATGGAACTTAACACACAAATATTCATGCACCTAAATATCTTGATATATTGCTAAAGATATACAGTACTGAAAATTCATAAGCTTTACAAGGACTATGGGCTTTATCATTAGAGAGAATGTTACTACATCAAAATTTTCATGTAAACAGGTTGTTTGTACCAGGCTTCTGCTTCACCACCTTCTGACAACTTGACCAATCTGGTTTGTTGCAGTTATGTTCCCCATCTGCTGCTCAGTAGGGGTCTTATTGCAGTTATGTTCCCCATTTGCTGCTCAGTGGGGGAGCATTAATTTTAGGGATGGATTAAGACTGTCTTGATTTTTGCTTACCTGACAAATCTGGAGAGTTTAGTTTCTCTAAGAACATAGCTGGCATTAATTAAGGCTAACTCCACAACCCTATGGCGCTTTACATTATTGCTTCTGTATAAAAGTTTACTATCCTTAAAATTAATTCTGCGATTAATATCTAAAAAATGTATGGCTTGTGCATTATTTCTATCATTAACAATCATGGCTTATTTTGTGCTCCCTGGTGCATTTTTGTTGATTTCTTCCAGTATCCCTTATGTAAGCCAAATTGTAGTACTTACAACCAATAAAGTATAACCTGGCTTCATCCTTTTCCTTCACTTCATGTTTTGTTTTTACAAAGGATTTACAATATAGTATTGGGAAATTGAAAAACAAAATTTATCCCTAAGATTTTTGAGGAGTTATAATTAAAAGTTAATTAGTTATGAAAATCTCGAGGATAAACAACATACAGTATAAAGTAAATTTGTTTTCCAGTTGGCATTACTATCTATAAATCCCTTTGCAAATACAAAACTGCCACTTGGCTTAAGTGGGTAACTCAAAGAAATATCCAAAATGGATCGGGAAAGCACTAAAGCACCATTAAAGTTAGTGACAGAATTAATGAACTAGCCACATGTCATTGGGATTTTAACCAGGGAATGAATTTTAAGGATAGCAAACTTCTGTACAGAAGCAGTAATGTAAAGCACAGTAGGGTTGTGGAAGTCTTCATTACTTCAATATCATTAGTGTATACTTTAGGTAAGATAGACGTCAGCCATGTTCTTATATAACCTGTGCTCTCTAGGTTTGTGAAACACAAAAACCAGATTTATTTCCTGGACTGAGGAAAAGCAAAATACTCGCCTTTCTTGGTCCACACCCAGTATGAATGCTCCCATTGAGCAGCAGATGGCAAGTATAACTGCAACAACTAGATTGGTCAAGTTGTCACAAGATCAGGCAGGAAATTATATAAATATCCTGTCTGTGTAGAAATTTTGATTTAGTTACTTTCCGTCTGACAATGAAGACCTTAAGGATTTTCAGCGTATCTTAAGCAGTATACAAAGATGTAAACTCTTCTTTAAGAAGTCTAGTCTATCCTACCTTTAAGCACCATGGCTGTTCTTCTTAGTCTGCTGAATTTATTGCTTTGCTTTGTTATTTAGCAAGTTTTAGCATGATGCTAATGCTCAGATGAAATTTTTGGAGACAGTACAGTACAGTATTTAGAAATATATTTCTACTAATGCAAAGCATCATCAAATCAAAAGCAAGTTATAAGCTTTGATAACATATCTGCTGCAGATACTGGCAGCTCAACCCCTCCCCCCCCAGAGAGAGAGAAATTGGTTTCATACCCAGAAACTTTGTTAAATAATTTAGTATGCAGTAATAGTATATACCCTAGCAGTGCATACATAGATTATGAAAGATTATGCTGTACACTTTTTTCATTAAACATAACCCTGATTTATCTAATTTCATACAATAAACAATAACACACCATACTTATACCAAGTTGAATTATTCCAAGTCTTTTGAAACCCAGGGGTTGAAATTAGAAAACCTGTACTTTACCATATTTTTCTTTCACTAATGTTATCCCTAACCTCAAGGAATAACAAGAGTCACTCCCCAAGTCTAAAATTTTTAGGAAAGCTTTATGCTTTATTTTAATTCATTCTAAATACCCTTATAATATTTAGAATGAAATACAAAATAGATTCTACCCTTATGATGTAGAACCTATTTTGTATGCACAACTATTTATCCATAAATTTACCATCAGCCACTTATCCATTCACAAATTTGAAAAAATAATTGTATCAGCGTTCCAAACAAAGTTTGAAAATTTATATCTCAGACGTGTCGATTTTAAAGAGATAAAAGCTTTTACAGTGTTTTGGTAAGTCATTATAATGAAAAAAGGTCTAATTATTCTGGCCTTGAATACCCCAAGCTTTTCTGCTATATTAAATACAAGCATTTAACATGTTGAAGGCAAGCTCTGCAATTACCAAAGTAAAAGACAATTTTTGGAAATAAAGTTTGTTTCATCGGCTTTTATTTCATTAAATAAAAAAAATGCTGCTAATTGCCATTTTTTGACAATAAAATGCTAAGATAAAAAAATTTTTTTTTTTTTGCACATAAAAAATGAAAAGACAATTGACTAGGGTTAATAATCCAATCTACTGCAAGGTTTCTTAATTAAAAATTTATTGTAAAATGTAATAAATAATGGAAGTTTTCAGGAAGGATATTAAATATTTCAACATGGCATTTACTTCAAAATGCTGAACTGAAGGGTTTGAATATGGGCATTACCATATAGCAATCCTATGATTGTTTAAAAATTGAAACTAGGATAAATTTAAGCATTTGAAAATTTGTAAATGGTGTTAATTTAACTGAGCACTGTCACATAACACAGTTCACTCAAGCTGCACATTCTACACATTAATCTGAGTTAAACAGGGTATTCATCAAATATCCACAGGTCAGATAGGTGTGACCCATGTAGATCAAATGGCATTTTATTTTAATACACCCCTACCTTAAACCAAAAAGGGTTTAAATTCTCTTGTTACCATTTGCCTTATTTATTTTGTAAGAATACAGAGTTCAATGTTGCTAAATAACCAACTGCAGGAGCAGCTGTATTTGAATAAGTCCTAGTATATTGAAGCTTTGGTCGCCTTGTCAGCATCCTCATTGTAACAATGTAAATTAAAATAAGTTGGTTATCTCAGCTCCTATACATTACACCAAATTAAAAAGAAATTTTTATTTTTCCTAACATATGATCAACAATTTCCTAGCTACTGTATACATATTCTAATTCAAAATCAATAATTTTGATTAAACTTCGACAGCAAAGGTAAAGGGTCAACACATTTCATCAAATCTTCTTGAATGTTCTATCCAAATAAAACACTCACAAGACTGGGGTATAAAATATGCACTAACAAAACATACTGTAGTTTGAATAAGAAAGGGAGGCTCATGAAAAACTTCACCCTGTTGAAATAGCCTTGCCTATTGTTTCAAAGACATAAAATATTTGCTCAAAGAACAAATGCCATTATAAAAATATTCTAAATTTACAGATCAGAATATCAATCTTTAGGTTCTAAAATATGAAATATTCTGAAATACAGTTTACTACAAGGAATGGTTTGATATACGTACTTGACATTCAAGAAAAGCTAGTTATTAAAAACATGCATTCTGCCAACCATGTAGCTTATACTTTCAGTACAACACTTTGGTAACAAAATCCAATGATGGATTCACTACTGCCCCTAGGGTTACTGTTTCACAAACAAGCAACAACTTTTACTGTTACAATATATGCAATGAAAAAAAGCAAAGCTCATTGTAAATATGACTACTACACTGTACTAATTAACTTACAGAAGATTTTTTGTAAACTAGCTGATATTCATGTTAAGTCAATCATATGAGGATCTGTGGTTACTTTACAGTATCCATTGATATTTTAGATAATTGTAGAAAAATAAATATTTAATAATACGTAATATATATACTAAAATAAAGAAATCTACTAGACTATACTAAAGATTTCCTCATTAAAATGAGGGAAATTCAATTTCATAGTACTCTGATAGCAATGTCACATTAACTCCCAGTTCATAACAACACTGTTTACTAATTCAAGTGAAAATTCTAAAATGCACATTTTTCATACTTAAGGATTTTCTGAGTTATGTGGAATGGATTGTACCCTACTTATCTTGAATGTAAATCCTACATCTCAAACAAACAACCATGTTATAGACTAAAGAAACAAGAGAACAAACTAAAATACACACACTGTAAACACTATCAGGGAATAACTAGACCTACAAAAATGACTGCTCCATAAAACAACCTGGTTAAGACATACTATAATTTTAGGGCATCCTATGACCAGCACTAGCTTCCAGTTATTATGCCTAATAAGCATTCTCAATTCTATGCACTATGATCATTCTATGATGATTTCAGCTCCCATTAATTGTTCCTTGGGCTAGAACAGCTCACCTAAAATAGATATTTTTGGATGGATAAGTTTTACTAGTTTCCAAAGTAAACTAGAAACTAGTCTACTAGTTTCCAAATGTAACCTAGTCACTGAAAGGCAAGCTAGCCAAACCCAAATAAATAGGGAGGGTTAGAGCTGGGAAGAGCATTTCCCCATGAAACATCTACCAAAACCAATTATGAAATAAGCCATTTAAGATATATAAATAGCTGGAGGTTGATTATTAAAAACAGCATTCCAACTAGGGATTAAGATGAGAGTAGAATCTAAATGTGCATACGGTACAATTTTTATTTTCAGGTCCTTTTCAGATACTAATTTAAAATTTTCATTTTCTTACCTACTGCATATGAAGGTTGAATTGGAAAATTTCACATCATCAAAACATAAGAATTTACAACTAAAATATTCGGCCTCTTACATTTATGACTAAGTTATCCCCCCCAGACCTGAATGCATTAACAGTAATAGGAATTTTTAAAAATACAATAAATGTCTTTAATGGAGTCTACCTAAAGCAAAGGTGATTATTATTATAGATGTTAATAAGTAGTTTAACCAGAGGATGAGTGTTGGGCATTTCCCTAAGTAACTTCATAGGGGAATTACAGATCCCCATTAGTGAGGCAAGACCAATGCATTACTTGTCTCTTCCTATTCATGATAAAACTACAATCTTATTTCAACAGCACACACTTTCAAACTCCACTTATCCTTCTTTTCCATTCCTTAGGGAGCTTACCCTTCTTCATTCCTGTCTTAATTGCTGGCATACAAGACAAGATTTATTCTTAAAATCCTCAAGGAAATTCATGGTATGCCTTGTAAGGTGAAGGTCAAGTATAAAAGTTTAACCTAGACGCAATGAGTAATTAGTTTTGATGACAACAAATCCCACCATCAGATATAAACAAAACCTACTGTGGTCTTTACTTTGTCATTAAAGACAAAGTTAGACTGCCAAATATAAGAGTAATGCAACAAAATCCCTTATTTTGCAATCTGGTAAGTTTTATTCCCACTGCTAATATTTTTAAAAAATGAAATACAATCCAGTAAATTCAAATACAGTACTAATTTACAAAAGTTCCATTTCAAGAGAAAACCATTTTATCAGTTTTTTATATATTTTTTTATTACTAACTACCATACTTTACAGTTCACTATTATCCAAATAAAGTAACAATACACACTATTCATCTGTTCTTTGTACATATGTCTAAGCATTATGGACTTTTATATATTACCTTACAATTGAGCATGCAGCTTCAGCAGTTTTAAATTGCAGTCATAATGATTCTACTAGATGATGGATTGTTTTTTATTGTTAGATGTCAGTATTTTTTCTAAGGAGGTGATAAATACTAGTCCTTTTTGCTTCATACAAATGTCTAATCCTCAGGATTTTATACAATACCAACGTAATAAGCAATCAGCTTCAGTATTAATAAATGCAGCCATTACGAATCTGCCAGTCTCCACTGATGATAGCAATTTGTTAATTTCCAACTTTGCCTCCAACACAATATCCAACAACAGGCATTAAAGTGTACACACCCTATTGCTGCATCATATATTTTACTTTGCATTAGGGTTGCAAAATATAGTTGGTACAGTAAACCCCCAGTATTCGAGGGAGATGCATACCACGGCCCCCAGCGAATAGCTAAAATCTACGAATACTTAAAACCCCTCTAAAAACACTTAGAAATGCCAATTTTGATAGTTCAAACACAAAAAAAAAATCTCTAAAAAAGCTTATACCTGAGTATTGTAATAGTTTTATCACAAAAAGTGCATTGTCATGAAAATTATGTGAAAATACAGTAATTAGTGAATATTTCTTAGTGAAAAATACCGTGAATGGGTGAATTTTCCAAGAATAATGTGTAATACGTTCTATACAGAAATCCACGAATAGGTGAGTCCGCAAATCATGAGACAGCGAATACGGGGGGTTTACTGTATATTTAAAATTAGAGCATCTGTGATATACAGAGCAAGAGAGTGAGAGATTGTAGTCTCACAAGATATTTGTATGGTAGCCTAACAGGTTTTGCACAGTGTAATGATGGCCCAAGTTTTCATGTAGAATACTATTTAAGAATACTGCTGTAAAATGCAGTACTATATCTTCAATAGTTGTGTGTGAGAGAAAGAGAAAAGAATTATTTTCTTTAGGATAGTCAGGCATTTAAATGACTGCATAAAGATCAAGTAACTTTGATACTTGTCAAGTAACTTTGATTACTTTTAACACTGAATGATGATTTTTTTTATACCATACATATCAGTGTTATAAGGTATCTGTGATAGACTTGAAATCACAGTACGTATCAATAATATACATGCGTAAGGGGGGGAGGGGGAGAGGACTCTTTTTGGACTAGCCAAACAAATGTCCAGATATTCATATGATGTTTTAAGTTCTTAATGTATCTTTGCTTAGTTTAAATACCTCCAGTATGTTTGCTTAGCTCAAGTACCTCCAATGTGTTTTACACTGTTTATACACAGACAAAGAACACAAGAGATGTTGGCTAGGCTTGTTCTAATCACAGTGCTAGGCAAGGGCCAATACTATAATTTAAAATACCTAAAATATACCTAAAAATACAGGTTTTATCTTGACAGTAATATGTGAATACAGATTGTAAGAAGCTCCAAAATAACTTATTGTTGGAAAGGCTTCACCGTGGTGGGATAGACTATGTAGACTAGGGAAATGATATGTATTTTTAATTTTTCTAAATTGAGGTGCATCTTATAAGCCAGCAAATACTGTTCATACAGTATACAGAAAAAACCCTTGGTCTTAACATATGGGGATTTTCTCAAGTGCCTAGCTGGATACCGGTTATTAACAGTACAAGGTTTTGGTGGCAACACAAGATAGCCAATGGGGAGTTCTCTCTTAACCGCCTTCCAAGCAAGAAGATCTCTGTCTTTCTCGCTCAGAAGCTACTTGTTTTAAGCTTTTCCTGCCTATTCTGGTTGTTCATTCTCTTTTCTTTTTTTGTTGTAGGAGTCTGCATTATATTGTGCTATCTGTGTGTTTTTGCCCGTGAATCATCTAAGCAATCCATGCCTCAAAAGATGCCTGGGCATTGGAAATAACCCATGCTCTCATTATTTAACCTCCTTGGATACAGACCCATATACCATGTGTAGCAGATGCAGATCTAATGATTGTAATGTAAGTAATCCCTGTTCTGAGTGTCGTAATTGGTCTCCAGAGCAATAGAAGAATTTTGGTACGAAAAGGAGATATGAGGAAGTTGGTTGCTTTGTCTTGGGAAGATTTCACACCCCCATCGCAGCAGATGCCTCCATTCCTTGTTCTACCTCTTCCATGCCAAAACCTCCTCTCATAGCATCTTCTCAGGAAGATTTTACTCCTCGTTCTTCTATTGCTTCATCTTTAGATGATTTGCAGAGGGGTTTGGGAGATCTTGCAATTGATATAGCTGTTCCTGTTCTTTTTTTTTCTGAGGGGGGTTTATTGTTATTCCCCCACACATGGTGGGGGAGGATCCAGCTCCCCCTTGTACAATCTTTTCAGGCATGGATACGCAGAAGCTTTCCGAGTGTTGGGCGTCATTAGGCCTTCCTTTGGGGGCCTCCTGTCCCACTTCATTTCTTCCTGCACCCCAGTGTCTACCACCGTGACGGTTTCCAAAGCTACGGTTTCTGTGACCTCTTCCTGTTTCCATGGCTGCTCTTCCCTCGTCCTACACCATACTGTCATCAGCCTTGCCACCTCCGTTTTCTTCCATTCCTGGGCCTTTTACGTCTGCTGCTTCTGACGCTCTTGTTCAAGCCCTGTTGGATAGAGTCGAAGGTGCTCTTTTGAAGAAAAATCAAAGAGGAGGCATCATAGATCTCCCTTATGTTAAGACTTCAGGTTTGTTTAGTTATGAAAAATACAAACTGACTTAAAATATATTTTATTTTGCTTCATGATTAAAGCTTGCCTTTGGTTGGTACTCATAAAAATCACTATTACTTAAGAGCTCCCAATATCTCTGGGATTTTTCATCAGGTTTCATAATGTTTTATTGTTGAGCAATTCAAGGCAATAATTAATAATTCTCTGTTTCTAATACTGTTGAATGTGCACTGTAACTAATAAAAGGGTTTGTAGTTTCTGGGTTGTCATCAACTCTGTTCATTCTCAGGGCTTGAGAATAAATGGGTAACAGTGTACTGTGGGGGTTGGTAAAAGTTGTGTAGTTCTACCAGGGTTGTTGTTCATATGAGAATGCTAAAATGGCTCAATTCACACTTCAGGGGCTGTAGTAGGGCTTCCAGCTCTTGTATGTCCTCCCTGGGCAAAGACCTTCATCTTTGGTAGACATCTTGATGTAAGCAGGACTGTTTGCTTAAGATGACTTGTGTAAACAAGAGTTTGAATATCATTGGTTTAAATTTGCATAGAAGAGATCCTATAAGCGACAGGCAAACAACACTGGCAGCTGTATCATTGGATTTTGTGGCTGGTGGCAGATCACTGCTGTCCTCATTACCTTCCACAGTGATCAAGGAACGTATGTCACTGGACGGACAGCACATTACTGCTTGTGGTGGTGGTGTATAACTGGAAAAGAATGAGGCTTGCAACATGGAGTACAGAAGACTGTGGCCACAGTGTGTGTCATCGGACAGCACATCATTGCATGTGGTGGTTTATAACTATGAAAAAGGATTTGACTCGCAACTTGCCATACAAAAGACTATGGCCACAGAGTCACCATCAACACAACCTTCACCTACTGCCTCATTGCCCCAGAGAGAGAACTCGACCATCCTATAGATGGTCTGCCCACAACCCTGGCCAAGACATCTCTTCACTGCAGTATCTGAGAAAGCCTGTTCTAGCATTCATTCCACCAACCCCCTACTTTTACTATGGTCTTCTCCTATAGCCCATGCCTTTTCCTTGTTTCCTCCAAGCCTCAGATGATGTCTGCATGGAGTGCATTCCAAGCCCATTGTTTCAGCAGTCCAAACACAACTCTGGTCTCCCCTGTGCTAGACACAGCCACCCAGTTCAAGACGTTGTCAAAACTCAGATATATCTTGCTCCAAGCTGGCAAGAAGAGTTAATTCCTTCTAGGCTAGTCAGGGCTTTGAGATTAAGCACCCCTGATACCTACTACCAATTCTCTTCTGGCAGATCTAGAGGCATGAGTTCTTCCAGTTCTTCCCAAGGGGTTCAAGAATGGTGTGTTCCCCTCCCTGACCTCAGAACAAGAGAATGAAGTTTGACTCCTCTCAAGACCAAGCTGCAGGTAGAGGATTCAATAAACTACAATTGATCTAGGAGACCTGCATGGTGAATCATCCTTTGGGGAGTGTCGAGTTTTCAGGCTTCAAGGAAACCTCAAGAGTGGAACTCTGTGGGTAGAAAACTGGCTCTTTAGCAAGGAAGTTTGATTTACCAATGGCAAAATCTCCCCTGACCATCTTCAAGGATGTCATGCTTATGATCCAAGGCTGAGGTACAGGCAATCCCCGGTTATCGGCAATCCGGTTTTACAGCGCTTGTCTAGCGACGAAAATCGCCGATTTCCGCTTATTGGCGCCGATACATTCATAACAGAGGTGCCGATCTCCGGTTATTGGCGCCGATGTGCCGAAAATTGCCGATTTTCAGTTATCAGCAATTTCCCGCTTATCATCACGCTGTTGGAATGGAACCCCGCCGATAACCAGGGACTGCCTGTACTATGAAAGTGTTAAGACTGATGAGCTGGCACTCCACATTGATCCCCTTCCCAAACCAGTTGAGGATGTTGTGCAAGATTCAAAGCTGCAACTCAGAAAATGCTCCAGAACAGTAGACATGATTGTCAATGGCATTCTACCCACCTTTAGCTCAGAGGCTTTTTGTCAAAGAAATGGAATGGTTTCAAGCATTTCTACATGGAATTGATTGTATTTTTGTCAAAGAAATGAAATGGTTTCAAGCATTTCTACATGGAATTGATTGTATTTTTGTCAAAGAAATGGAATGGTTTCAAGCATTTCTACATGGAATTGATTGTACTCTTGAACTGGCAGGTGGTTCCTTGGGGGTACAACTTCCATCCTGGCAATAAGGATTCATCAACGGACAAAATAGCTACAGCAAGAAGGATGACTTGCTCCCTAGGAAAGGTGGCGATCCTGCAAATCCATGTCTCTCTACCTACTGTCCAGCTCAACTGCGGCAAGGTCTTTAGGTCAAAGCCATCTCAGTGGCATCCATCATAATAGGGGCTAGAAGCCATCTTCAGGTCAGGAATGTGGTGCCATTCCACTTTCTCCCAATTTTATTATAGATGTTTACTTATTTGGCCCTGTAATCACTGAAAAATAAATCATCTGAGGGAATGGTGCAGGGATTATTACTTTTCATTGCCCTTAGCCTTTCCCTTTTTCTGGCACTAAAATACCAATGAAGGTGCCTCAACCCCACATTGCAGTTGAGTATTTTGAGCTGGCGGATCCTGCTTCCTGTGCAGAATACAAACCATTGCTTTTAAAGGTCAGGCACTCTGCTTACATTAGCCCCATCTAAGCTGAACCTCTGAAAGAAAGGGGAAAGGGGTTCTACTTATGGCAAATCCACCCTCTGGATCTCAACTACTACTGTGCTCAGGGGATTTTCTCTCTTTTGGTTCCCTCTTGAACAGCAATTGAAGCACCTAGCTACTTTTTTAAATCATAAAAAAACTTGCGAATTAAGGGTTGAAACTTCACACACTACAAGTTATGAGTATAATGTCCTAAATTATGATGTCATAACATTAATATAGTTTTTGTTATAGCAGCCTCAACATTTAGCCCATTTTTTTTTTTTTTTTTTTTTTTTTTTGTGAAAAGTTCGTCTAAATGCTTTGCCATAAAGTTTTCCTTTATTGTCTAAATGGTCTACAGTGTGGCCACACTATTATGCAAGCCCACATGATGTCATAAAATATTCGGTTACAGTGCATTTGTATTAATTTTCTTTTCAAATTTGGAAATATCTGAATGTGACCAATCAGTTGCCTGCAGTATCAACATAATGCGAAAGTTTCAATAAAATAGAGGAAATATTGAATTTTCTGTGCGAAAAAAACTTGAGATTTTGGCCCGTAAAGTTTAAAGGGACTTGATGAGGCTGGCTATGGAGTGATATACTCTCTCTTCTTTCTGAGAGCAACTGAAGCATCATTTACTGAGTGACTCTGTGTTTCTACAGTCATCGTAGTCACTAGAGTTGCCAAAAGTGCTAATTCCATGCCATGATCACCTATTTTACTGGGTAAAATGAGCATTATGGTTGAGTAAATAGGGATGGTTTTTGCTATGCAGCAGGCCAGCTACACCTTACATCCTCGGTGCTCCTACAAACCCATTAATCAATGTATGCTGCCCATTTCCCATCCCAACTTTCATTTGAGTCCCAGATCAGGTACAAAAAAAAATGAACATACGTGTGGAGCAGAAAGAGGTGTCAGGTTAGTTGCGTAGACGCATTCTTTTCAGGATTAATCTGATGCCACTAGGATGAGTTCTGCTTGGAACAAGGCATTTATGGTTCATGCATTTGTATGAAATGTGTTTTATTGTATAATAAAACATCACTGTGCATGCACAGATTTGGTCATGGGCATTTCATCAAAATATCCATGGGTCACAAAAATAAGACAAATTTACATTTTTTGGCCCTACCATTCATTATATTTTGTTATTGTGAGTGCCAAGCCTCAGTGAGCAGCAAAAAATCATAAGGCAAAAGTTTTTTCAAACAGCTCCAGCATCATTAAATTTGATCCTAGAGAGCTTATTTTTTTTTTGGCAAATGACTGAACTTCATCCTTAAATGAAAATTTGTATATACTGTAACATGTTCTTACTTATCTTAGCACAAAAATTACTAGTGATGAGAATTTGAAATATTTTTTATTGTATAGCTGATAAAATTTCCTTTCCATTATATATAGTTTTATAAATTTTGGAAAAAAATATTGATAGAACACGAACCAAAATTTTTCACGTTGCCACGCTAGTTACTGCTAGACTATGCAGGAAAAAGTTTTTGTAATCTCTCTAGCATCATTAAATTTTATCTTAGAGAGCTCACTTTATCTTATTTTTTTTCAGCAAATGATTGTACTTCATCCTTAAATTATCAAAATCCCCCTAATGTGTAAAAAAATAAAAAATAGTGTAGCTGAAATTAAAATGTGCATACCATGTTTTACATTACTTATTTTTATATAAGTAATTTACCAAGTAATTACATAGCTATAGTTTCCACTGTAATGGCAGCTTAGATTCAAAATTTCGCGGGTAGTGCTTTAATATAGTTTGTGTAGGTGAGCAACCCATCCCACTAACGGAATATTAGAACGACCTAGCAGACAATTCTCATTTGTTTCCTGCTGTCCGTGGTGGCAACACCTGGTCTGGCGGTAGCTTTTTTCATTATTTTCTGGTTATTTTACCGGATTCCAACGGGGGATTCTTTAAATCAACCATCAGAACGCATATATTGTAGCCTTCAAGCTGAAATCTTTCAGGATGAGTTTTTTCTTATTTTGTTTTATGTTGATTCAGTCATCATCAAGCTGCCAGTAAATGACGCCATTTGCGTTGATGGTTTGTTTACCGGTTAGGCTTCTGGCGGCATCAATAATAGTTTTGCATTATTAAAAGTAATTCTCGGATGTTATGACATTCCATTATAAAAGTAAATTGTATGTTACGCATTTTCAGTAGGCAGTAACTTTGGCAATTCATAAATTGTTTTCCAGCTATAAACTAGTAGCGAGCCACCTATAATAGTTTTGTTTTTAAAGGTACAGTAATTCTCGAGTGTTACGACACTCTGTAATAAAGTAATTGGTCTAAAATGATTGGTGTATGTTAGGCTTTTCATTAGGCCATAACCTTTGCAATTTATGAATTGTTTCATGTCCATAATATACTAGCGAGCTGTAGATAATAGTTTTGCCTTAAAAGTAATTCTCAGATGTTACGACATTCCATTATAAAGTAATCGGCGTGTGTTACGCCTTTTCATTAGGCATTAGCTTTTGTGATTCATGAACTGTTTACTGATCATAGGCTACTGGGGAGATGCCAATATTGTTTTTCCTTTAAAGTAATTTTCAGATGTTATGACACTGCATTACTATCTTTCATTAGGCCACAATTTTGGCAATTTATGATTTGTTTATCAGCTATATGCTTTGCGCAAGCCAATGATAATTGCCTTGAAAGTAGTTCTTGGATATTTTGCCATTTCATTAAGCCTGTAACTTTTGCAATTATGATTTATTTACCGGACCTATCTTCCTGGAAGCCTCCAGTAAATAAATTTTTGACATAACCATCACACCTTCCTTTGCATTACTATCTTTCATTATGCCATAATTTTGGCAATTTATGATTTGTTTATCAGCTATATGCTTTGCGCAAGCTACCAATAATTGCCTTGAAAGTAGTTCTTGGATATTTTGCCATTTCATTAAGCCTGTAACTTTTGCAGTTATGATTTATTTACCGGACCTATGCTTCCTGGAAGCCTCCAGCAAATGAATTTTTGACATAACCGTCACACCTTCCTTTGCATAACTCAAATGTTAGGCAGAAAGTAGTAAGGAGAGAATTGGGGGTTTTTGTTGGCGGCTACGAGTTGACGTTCTCGACAGCAGAGAACCAGCTCGCTACGAACCTTGCTGGCACCAATCTCAGGTGCCAGCTTCGCCCCCAGCACCCTCTCTCATGTGCTCAGCGCCAGCACTAGCACCCTGGCACCAATTCTCTCCTACTAACCGTCTTACCACATGCTCCCACACCTGGCTCCCTTGCTTCCCTTTCCATACCTTTGCCAGTCTTGTCTTGGTTAACAGATGTTAACCTTGTTATAATGAAGTGTAGTGCAGTGTACTTGTACCCCAATGCTCCTAGACAGAAGGTCCCTGTCAAACTCCCCTGCAAACCTGGGAGGAGGCAAACTAGAAGTCCAAGGGAGGTTGGGGGGTTTCACACGGGTTGTTGCCCCCTCAGTTGAGCCTTGTGCAGTCCCAGGTATTGGCAGACAGCCACTGGAAAGGCGTCTTGTTGGATGTGAAGTGGAGGCGGCAACTATCCAGCCCTATCAGATTTCATAAACCCAGTCCTTGTCAAACTCCCCTGCAAACCCGGGAGGAGGCATACTGTCGGTCCATGTGAGTCCGAAAGGGTTTTGCCTCGGATTGTTACCCCTCAGTCAAGCCTGTTGTCCACAGGTCTCAGCGGACAGCCATTGAAAAGGCATCCATGAAAATGTGGTTACCTTGGCCGTAGTGACGCCGATGGCATTTTTTTTTTTTTTTTTTTATACAAATCCCAGTGTGAACAAGATTACGATTCCAGTGTGGACTAGAGGCTCCGTTAACACTTTCGGGATCCCAATGTGATTAGTTATCGATCAAAGTGTAGACTAGTGATGCAAATAGCATTTTTTGGGATTTATCTCAGCCATTGTAAAGATATATTTCCCAGTTTTGGTGCATCAGTGGTTGTCATCATTGCTCTCCGAATCTGGACAGAGTCAGAGAGTGCCCAAGTTCCAAGCTACTTAGTTCCGAGCTTCCAACTTTCAAGCGCCCAAATTCCCAGCTCCCAACTTCTGAGCACCCAAATTCCTAGTTCCTAAGTTCCGAGCTCCCAGGTTCCAAGTTCTGATCTCCCAGGTTCCAAGTGTCCAAGTTCCAAGCTCCCAACTTCCGAGAGTCCGTCTGTGTCTCAGTGCCCAGTGTCCAAACTCACGTTTGCGCGTCCACCTGTGTCCTATGTCCACTTGTCCTCCTGTCCATTTCGAGCCAGCTATCAGTTATCTGACACCACACTCATGAGTGCGGACGCTATCTCTTCACTTTTCTACGTCAGTTTCGTCCAGTCCTTTGCTTCGTTAGAGACCATTCGGCACCAATTTAGTAATTTGTTGAGCCTATTACACCATCCACTGAAAGTCTAGTGTCAGAGTGTCCAGTGTCAGAGCACCCAGCACCAGAGGCTCGGCGCCTTGGATTGTTTCTGTGCCCTGTCACATACAGACTTGGAAGAGTTTTTCTCGCTCTTGTTTTGTATTCTCTAGAAGGAGATCTCTGGTGCTCTCTTCCACTGTGAGATTCACACAGTTGCAACAGGCTATCGCGCCCAAACTACGCCATTCCGACACTAGTTTCAGAGCGCTCGACATTTTTTCTTGAACTCTGCTCTTGACGATGGGCTGCATGACCACAATTCTTCATTTCTCTCTCTTAGACAGTAGATGAAGGTCAAGAGGGAGATGATCCAGATAGTTCTTTCACCCATTCTTCAGGGCGATTGGATAGGAGCTTGGATATGCAGGGAGCACTCTTCCAGATCCCCGTCCTAACCCCAGAGTTTTTTAGTTCTGCCTTTCGGGACAGGGCTTCCCAATCAGAGTCTTTGCTTCAACCTCCCGATTACTAGCTCTTCCTGCATTTGACTTCCCCTTTTGTTTGGGCATTACTTCAGTCTTTACACTTCGACTGACTCCTTCATTATCTTCGAAGAAAAGGGGTTCGGAAGCTCTTGACAGTAACCTTCATCAGGACAGGGAAACACAGTCGGACACCTCCGTGTTGTTTCTTAGCCCAGGTTTCTTGAGTTGGATTTCCAGTGGTGGCTGTCTGAACATGACTTGTGCAAGGGAATTCCTCCTTCTGCTGAGCTTAGTTCTAGTCTTCTTCTCAGCACCTCAGATCTAGGTCAAAGAAGCCCATTTGAAGAACCAGGAAGATGTCCAGGACTTGGTCCCCAAGAAGAACGGAACCTCACTTATACTCTGGAGAGCTAAAGTGTTTCTCTTATGGCCCTAGTACTGCTTGACCCTAGCTCTATGGTAGTGTGTTTAGATTAGACCTCAGTCCTAACACATCTACTTAAGCAGGGAAGCTGGATCCAGCATTTCCCTCGACCAATCAGCAGAGTTCTTACTCTGTTGACAGATCAATCAAGTCTTCAAGGCATTTGATTTATTCAGGAACTAAGCGTCGAAGGAGGTACTGGGCCGTCAGAAGCTTGCCGTTCCCATCATGGCCTTTTGATCCCCTGAGTTGTAAGAATCTCTTTATTGTATGAAGCAGGCCAACCTCTTCAAGGAACCTTCTACATGGTCAAGGAAGCGCTGAACAGTCTCAGGCTCAGTTTCCAGTTACTGGTGGACTCTTCAAGATCTTTCAACAAAGCTGTGTCTTCTCAGACAACCTAGCTTCAGAGGTACTACCATGGGGGTCCACTCTTGCCCTGACAGGTGCCGGACTGTCTGTAGGATTGTCTTTCGAAGAGCCTTCAAGACGTGTTGCAGAGGCTATTACAAGATTCAGAAGTCTCCCTCTTCCTCCGTCTCCCAGACTTAGTGGTCGTCTTCCAAAGCTGGTGTCTCAGACTCTTCATCTCTTCTTTTTAGACACCTCTGACCCTGATGCAGATTACCTCTTTGTTTTTGAGATGATCTAGGTTCTCTTGCTTTCCTTGAAGAGGTACCAATCTATGCTTATCTCTGGTTAAGCACAGAGACCTGGATCTTTCATCTTCTCAAAGACCTCACAAGCCTTTTTCACACCCAGCTAGGAAGCAAGAGATGTGTTATCCTCATTTTTCCTTTGATTTTAGCCAAGAACGAGGATCCATCCGAGACCTGGATCCATTCTTTCTCCCTTTTAGCTTAAGGGACACCCTTGGCTTCCAGGAGCTCTGGCCAGCTCCCGCCTGGTGCCCAGCTCGCCTGACACCAGCTACAACCTGGCGCCAGCACATGCTCCAGGCACCCAGGAGCGCTCACCAACTCTGAGGGAAAAGAGTGACCTCTCTGTCCAATTGGAGTTTTTTAGGTATTTACCTGAACAGGACTTGATAATCTAGAGGGCTTTCTTGTCCTTTGATGTTTGGTCAAGAACCCCTCTCCCTTGGATTAAGATCGCATAGTCCTTCATCCTTAAGAGAATTTCTGAAACACTCAGACTCAGAACAACAACTTTGCCTTCTTTTAGTGAAAGCTAAGGTCATCTCAGCAGCCTCTACTTCTTTAGTTTTCAGCCACATATGTCCCTACTTCCATTTAGAATTAGCCTACTGGAAGTATATCGTCCTTCATGTCTCACAGACACATATGGCCATTACTTCCATTCTGCATCGATCTACCGGAAGTATAATCGTCCTTCACATCTCACTATCTTAAGAAATGAAACATGAACTTCTAGCTCTGCTGGCACCCAGCTCTTCGGGCACCAGCTACTGTCTTTCGCCAGCTTTAGAACTTCCACAGCCTCAAGCTGCTAGCTTGCCTGGCATCCAGCTTGCCTGGCGCCAGCTACAAGTCTGGCCCCAGCTATAGAACCTGCAGTGCCCAGAGCCTCGGGCTCCCCTGGTGCTCAGCTTGCCTGGTGCCAACTAAGTAGCGTGTTAATTCTGCAGTACTACAGGATAGTGACTGGCATGGTATGGCAGGAGGAAGCATAAGATTTTCTCCTATTATCTCTTCACCTTCTGGTGAGGTATAAAGTTTTTTAGGAGCCAGGAGGTACGAAGTACCTGGAGCACCCACCAGTCTCAGTAGATCGGTTGTGGTGTTATTTCAGTATAGGTGACAGTGTATCTGGTTATTTTTACGTTGGTACTGCGCCCAGGGCAAGGGCACCTATTATAAAGTTTTGCTAGCTATTGGAAAACTCCTTAGCTGCATAACTTCCACTGATGCTTTGGAAGCCATCGGAGTACTCCTTCACTACAAAGCTCCCACTTAAGTAGAGGCGACCCTTGGCTCTACCACCATGCCACTACAGGTTAAGTTGAGCGTCAACCATTTGCAGTTTTATACTGCAGGCTCTCTTAACTAATAGGGAACAACACGCTTTGTATTCAACGCTAGCAACTTTTCTGTTTCAAATTCATTACATGACTTAATGTTTTCCCACCTCCTGTCAATTTGGGATTCAGCAATGTAATTACTTGGTAAGTTACTTATATAAAAATGACATTTTTACAATAAAATAAAGTTTTATATATAATTACCAAGTAATTGCAGAATCGGAACCCAACCTCCCCCCCTCTGATGGACATAAGGCATGAAACGAATGAGAATTGTTAGCTAGGTCGTTCCAATATTCTGTCAGTGGGACGGGCTGATCACCTACACAAACTATATTGAAGAGCTACCCGCAAAATTTTGAATCTAAGCTGCCGTTAACGTGGAAACTATATCTATGTAATTACTTGGTAAGTACATATAAAACTTTATTTTATTACAAAAATGTCATATTAGCACAAAAACTATTAGTGCCAGGAATTTGAAATAAGTTTTACCATATATAGCCAATAAAATTTCCTTTTCATTATATAGTATATAGTTTTGTATATTTTTGACAAAATAATATAAAAGAAAATATTGGATAGATTTCTGAGTGAGACAGATGGGTCTTGGTGACAAGGAAGGGAAGTACAGCAAACCTCCCATATTCACAGGGGATGCATACCCCCCCCGAATAGCTAAACCCCGCAAATATTAGAACCCTCCTAAAAACACTTAGAACTATTTTGATAGTTCAAACACAAAAAAACCAAAATGCTTATACAGGAATTATCCTATTTACGATGGGGTTAGGTTCCAAAACAACCATTGTTTGTTGGAAAAAAGTATCTTGAATATAGCCTAGCCTACACTAGAGTATTCGGTACCATGTACAGTAATACATATATGGTAGCCTAGCCTACACTATAAAGTATACTCTATACATACACAGTATAGTAATTAATAATATCAGCTAATTCTGGAGGTTCATGCAGAGTGACTTATGATGATTCAATACAAAGAGAAATTGAATAACACACAAGAATTAGCTTAGCCTACACTGTGGTATATCATATACTTATACAGTAGCCTAGCCAACATTATACTGTACAGTACTCTATATTCACATATCGTATTATACAAACATCAACATAACGAATATGCATCTTTTCCATGGATCTTTTAAAATGTTATGCTTTAATTCACTGTATCCAATAATATTGTATATATCCTTATATTGCTTTTGCATTATACATTGCGATCATAGCGATCAATGTTTTGGTTTGGAAATCGATTACGCAGTAAGTTTATTTTGCTTTATTTAACTCAGTTCAGAGCGCTTTTCTTGCATCTATTTAGCGTAAATGAATCTCTATATACTTTATATGGGGCAAGGTTATTTTTCGTTATACGATGTGTTTTTATGTCAAAATATAACTGAAATATGTCAAAATATAACTTAAATATGTCTCGTTGTGAAATTAACTTAGCTATTTTTTTTCGTTAACAGACAACGTTGACCATTTGGGGGCGTTTGTTTTGTGTAAAAAAAATCAAGATTCCTTTCACTATTTTCACTTGATTTCATCATAATACGAGCTTTACGTATTCATCATTTATCGGCATAAAAATAGCAGTAAAGTGTTCTATCATGCCCAGTAGTTTTGATTAAAATACTTTCTCTCCAATATTAATTACGGTTGAGTTTCATCCATGTTGCCGATGCAAGATAATTTATAGTGATTAGCAGCTTGAACATTGTTCTCTCAGCTTCAGCTACAACTCGAAGCTTAAAATTAGCAGTATATTTCCTTGCCGATCTTTTATCCATACTAAACAAGGGTATAATGTAAAAATATATCAGTCCTATTCTACTTAACTTCATTTGTACTAAAACTACGGTAATTGGGTATTACCATACGATGGTTGAAATACAAGCAAAACGGCTGTTGTTATCCAATTCGGTGATAAGCAAAACAAGTTTCTCAAGTCGGTTGTTTATGACTGTACGCATTTTCGCAGCAGTGTAATGTTACTGACAATACTTTTATCATTCTCTTTTACTTTTTTAACTAGAAGATGGGATACAGAGATGGAGGAAAAGAAGGTGGTCTATTGTAATTTGGTCTCTCTCGCTGCCTGATTGTATGCTGCTGCCTGCACCCACGGGAAATTTAAAAACAATAAATACTGCCGTATCGGTATTAATTGCTTACCCATTGCAAAATCGAATTATCGTAACTCGAGCACTACCTGAGTATTTTAATAATTTTATCACAAACAGTGCATTTAGTCATGAAAATGAGATGAAAATACAGTAATTGGTGAATGTTTCTCAGTGAAAAATACTGTGAATGGGCGAATTTTCAGCGAATAGTGTATATATGTTCCATAGAGAAATCCGTGAATAGGTGAGTCTGCGAATCGTGAGACCGCAAATACGGGGGTTTACTGTGTGTGTGTGTGTGTGTGTGTGTGTGTATGTTAGTGTAACATCTTCCTATTCTATGATATTTATATATACCGTAAAAGTATATAAATCTTTCATGGCAAAAATTAGAAATACAAAAATGTGAAAAAAAAAGAAACATCAAGATGACTCACAGCTTTGCCCCTAGGCACAGCCCCAATAACACCTTTGGGCATCTACAATAAACTAAAACCAAATTAGATGCTTCATAAATTAACATAAAATTTTTCAGAAAAATATACCTTCAAATAAGAGTTATAACTAGCAAAACTTTGACAATACGCAATGGTAATTGTTTATAATACATTGGGTCCCCGCTAGATAGCGGATCAGCAATAGCAGGTTTTTCTGTGGAACTTATCTCCAAATATATCACGGAAAATTCACAAATGTTTTCATGGAGCAATATTCACTAATTACCGTATTTTCATTTTATTTTCATAACTAAATACATTTTTTTATGATAAAAAATTATTTACTAATTTTTAAATATTAATATTAATATAAACAGCTTACCAATGTACATAAACACCTCAGTTGCTCTCTCTCTCTATACATATCCTTTAATGAAAAAAAAAAAAGCAAAATATGTTATTCACTTACAGAATCCATTTTTATACTTCATACTGGTCTATTATCATCGTAACATGTATAAAAAAAAAAAAGATCGTTCCAACATTTGTAATTGGAATGGAATATGAAATTTTGGCCCAAAGCCAAGAGCTGGGACCTATGAGGTCATTCAGCACTGAAAGGGAAATTGATAGTCGAAAGGTTTGAAAGGTGTAACAGGAGGAAAACCTCGCAGTTGCACAATGAAACAATTGTTAGGAGAGAGCGGAAAGAAAGATGTAAAAAAGAGAATATGAATGGAGACATGGTAAAAGGAGTGAAAGGGGTTGCAGCTAGAGGCCAAAGGGACGCTGCATCGAACCTTAAGGAATGCCTACAGTGCACCACATGAGGTGCACAGGTAGCGCTAACTCTTACAGGGCAACATTTGTAATTGTTTTTACCATAGGTATGTGTTGCCATATTTTTTCTTTCTCTGATTTACTGGAACCATATTTCATTAAAAGTTTAGTTGACTCTATGATTATCACATCCATTATAACAGTACACAAAAGTATATTTTATCACTGTTGATGCTTCATCTCTAATCACCGTAAAAATATTTAAAATCCAAATTTCATACGAAAGCAACACACTGTTAAACTAGCTGAGGAGGAGAGTACTACAGAGTCTCATCCCCAGCTACTGTACTGAGATTTCAAATGTAAACATCAGTTTACACTCTCTCTCTCTCTCTCTCTTTTAATGAAATATGAATTAATGTATCATGAACTTTTATGTACAAAATTCAAAATAATAATTCCATTAATACATTTGTAAAGTCCCTGCTAAACGGATTTTCTGTGAAGAACCTCCTGTTTTCTATGGTGCCTTCACACCTGACCCTAGGTCAGGGTAATCAGCCCTATTTTTCATTATGTAATTGTACATTCAGTATCTATTCATTTTTGCCCTTGTATATTGTGTATGTGTCAGAGTATCTTTGTGTCTAATCTACTATTTTCAATTGTCACGTTATCTGTATGTACCTGTCTTATTTTACATAGAGAATGATTGACCTCGGGTCACTTGTATGTCTTTGTACTGACGTCCGCACACCGCTTTATAAGCGGGCTGTTTCCTCAAACTAGCAGTACTTGTCTACCTGCTCTTTCTTTCGCACCCTCTCACAGTGGTGACCCCCGGAGTGGTTCCCGGAGCCATTAACGGACCCAAGCGGCGACTTAGTCTTGGCCCCATGAACCACCCCACGCCCCTAACGGACTAACTACGGTGTCTAACAAAGCGTTTGGGCGTTACCGACCCTCATCGGTAAATCACCAGCGTCATTAGCGGACCCATATGGCACACTCCCAAGTGTGTATTGATGCGAGTGTTAATTCACACTCCAAGTGAGAGCATGGAAATGAGCATGGATGCGGACATTCCCTCCACATACAAATAACTGCAAACCTCTTGGAGATAGATATCTCCCTCACGCAACCCCCACTGATGCCCTCCCCCACACCAAAACCCGCACGCTCCTCCACGCCAGTACCCACTCCTCGCGCGATGCCCCTCCCGACAGATCAACCAAGCACCGCCTCACCTTAAAGCTGCCTCCATTCACCCATCACAACCCGACATCATGGCTCTACAGGGTCAAGGGGCAGTTCAGGGTGGCAGGCCTGACCGACAAGGTGCTGCAGGCAGACGAAGTGATCAACGCCCTACCGGAGGAGATATACAGGAAGGTCGGCCCGTGGGTGATATCAACTTTGAGCCCTGCCACCTACCAGCAACTGAAGGCCTCTCTCGTCGAGACCTGCTCCCTGCTGGTCTCCGAGAGAGCAACCCGTGCCCTCAACCTTGCCATCAACCCCCGGCAGGACACGAACCTCCTGGAGATGTGGCACGCCCTCCAAGGCCTCCTCCTCCTCCCCGAGACGGACAGCAGTGGCAGGCACAAGGAGATCAGCCTGTCGAGGGAGATCCTCCTGCGGCAGCTCCTCCTGGAGGTTTGGGGTCAGATTGAGGAGCCCTACACCCTGCCGGTCGAGGATCTCATCAGAACGGCGCAGCAGCTAACTGACTCCACGAGGGCAGTGAAGCGGGCATCCACACCCGCACACCCCGTCAACTGCCTCCAGCCGGAGGAACCCAACACAGAGGAGATCAACGTCGTCGCCAAGAGGCAGCCAACCCATCACCGGAATAAGGAAAGGCCGGGGCTTTGCTACTACCACCGGAGGTTCGGCAAAGACGCCTGAAATTGTGAAGCCCCCTGCCTTTTCACCCATCCAAAATACGGGGAAGCGGCGGCCACCCTCATAGGCCGCCATGGCAGCAGAAACACCCAGGAGCCCCGCACCAGTGGGGTTCCACGTCCGCGACACCGTCTCCGGCAGAATGATGCTGATCGACACGGGGGCTGTGCGGTCAGTGTTTCCGCCTTCCAGAGAGGACCGCAAACGTCCGCTGGACCCAGCTGCCTCCCTGATGGCCGCCAACGGGTCCCCCATCCTCTCCTACGGCACCAAGCTCCTGTCGGGCTCCATCCTGGCCAGGAGATACAAGTGGAACTTCATCGTTGCGGACGTGAGGACCCCACTCCTGGGTGCGGACTTCCTGGCCCACTTCAGACTGGCAGCCGACATCGGCCGCAAACGCCTGCTGGACACCAAGTCCTGCCAGTCCCTGCCCCTGGCACCGGGCCCCAGCTCACCCACAGTATGTTCCGTCGCTCCCCACCTATACGCCTCCCTCCTGAAGGAATTCCCCGAGGTGTTCAGGCCCGAACTTCATAAGGTGCCTGGGGCCCCCGCCAAACACGGAATATACCATCACATCAAGACGAGGGCCCCCCAGCGCATGCAAAGTTCTGGAGGCTTCCCCCTCAGTGCCTTCAGGAGGCCAAGAATGCTTTCGCCGACATGGAGCGTATGGGCACATGCAGAAAGCCCCCAGCCCGTGGGCCTCTCCCCTTCACATGGTGCAGAAACCGGACGGCTCCTGGAGACCCTGTGGCGACTACAAGCGGCTCAACCTCGCTACAGAACCAGACCACTACCCTCTCCCAAACATGCAAGACCTCATGGCCTCTTTCCACGGGGCCAAAATATTTTCAAAATTAGATCTGTTAAAGTCCTATTTCCAGGTACCAGTAGTTCCAGAAGACATTCCCAAAACTGCCATCATCATGCCCTTCAGGTCCTATGTCTTCGCCTTCTCCACCTTCGGCCTGAGGAACGCAGGGGCGACTTTCCAGAGACTGATGGACAGCATCCTGGGGGAACTGAACTTCTGCATCTGCTACATCGATGACATCTGAATTCTTTCCAGGTCCCACAAAGAACACCTGCGGCACATCCGGGAGGTCCTGCAGCGCCTGCAGGAGTACGGCCTCGTCATCAGGTTCAACAAGTGCAACTTCGGCGTCGAAAGAGTCGACTTCCTTGGCCACGAGGTATCCCCAGGAGGCGTCTGCCCACTTGCATTGAAGGTCGAGGCCGTCATCAGTTTCCCCACCCCTACCTCTGTCAAGGGCATACAAGAATTCCTCGGGATGGTCAACTACTACAGGAGCTTCATCCCCGGGATCACGCGCACCATGGCCCCCCTGACAGAGATCCTGAAGGGCCATCCAAAGTCCTTAGTGTGGGGTCCCAACCAGCAGTGGGCCTTCTCCCTGATGAAGGCTGCCCATGCCAAGGCAGCCTTGGCACACCAGGACCCCAACGCCCCCCTCCAGCTAACAACGGACGCCAGCAACGTCGCCTGTGGGGCCGTCCTGGAGCAGGTCGTCAATGGAGCCCCTCAGCCCATCGCCTTCTTCAGCAGGAAGCTCAGCCCCACCGAGTCCTGCTACAGCACCTTCGACAGGGAACTCTTCGCGGTGTACCAGGCAGTACGCCACTTCAATTCCTCCTGGAGGGTACGCCCTTCACAATTTGGACGGACCACCAGCCGCTGGTCCACGCCTTCACAAAGCTGGGGGATGCATGGTCCTCGTTGTCCTGGGCGAACTCATCACGCAGGACCAGGACATCCTAACAACACAGAGGCTCCACGACAGGATCGGAAAGTTCGCCCTCTGCCAGCGGACGTATACCGACAGGACGTCCCCCTTCATGCCTCTCGGTCTGTCCTCCAACACCCACATCTTCATCAGGAACGACGTTCCTTGTGCTGGAGAGAAACAAAAAGGCATTCCGGGTGGCCATCCAAGGGAAGGACGACTGGGTGTCGGTAGACCCCCTCAAGCCCACACTCCTGGAGGACGACATCGGTGGCACTCCCCAGTCCCCCTGGAGACATCACCCCTCAGCCCACCCCGCCCACAAGAAAGTCGCGTGGGCACCCCCGGAAGGCCCCGGGCCCAGGCAGGGGAACAACCAACCACTCCCATAAGCAACGCACCAAAGTCGAACGCACCCCCCAGCTGACATCAAGGAGCCGCGCCCCTCTCTGCCGCCCCGGCAGATACCTGCCTTGATCAGATGTTACCTACGTCTTGGGGGAGGAGTATTGTAAAGTCCCCACTGACCCTAGGTCAGGATAATCAGCCCTATTTTTCATTATGTAATTGTACATTCATTACCTATTCATTTTTGCTGTTGTGTATGTGTCAGAGTATCTTTGTGTCTAATCTACTATTTTCAATTGTCACGTTAGCTGTATGTACCTGTCTTGTTTTGCATAGAGAATCATTGACCTCGAGTCACTTGTATGTCTTTGTACTGACGTCCACACACCACTTTATAAGCAGGCTGTTTCCTCAATAAACTAGCAGTACTTGTCTACCTGCTCTTTTTTCGCACCCTCTCACACATTCATTTCTTTTAGCAACTAAAATATTATTTTCCTAATTCTTTCGGTAGTATCAATCAGCTGATTCTCAGAACGTAAACATTACAAATGTCGGGATGATTGGTTTTTTATCATACAGTATTATGATAACAGATCAGTATAGTATGTAATACAGTATAAATGTATTCTGTAAGTGAAATAACATTTTATAAACATTTTGCTGTGTTTACATTAATATTATTTGAAAATTAGTAAATCATTGTAACGTACATACACAAGAGAATATTTTATCACTGTTGATTGCATTTATGATTTTGTATTTTTTTAATGCATAGTTAAATATAAGTACTGTACAGTGTTTAACCCTACTAATGAATTCCCAATGTTTCCCCTATCTGAAAAAAGCAAATGGGACAGCTTCAATACTGTATGAGAGAAAAAGGCTGTGATTGAATGTAGGGGGGACTTCAGTTTAGTTTTCACACTGTTAGGAACAATCGTTTGCCGATTGTTCCCTTAGTGGATTGTTGCCTCCTTTTTTTTTTTTTTTTTTTGTTTTTCTTGCTGGCGAGTTGACGTCTGTTGGATGGCGTCAGACTTCGTCAGTCAGGTTCGTAGCAGCAACGAATCGGGTCCAGGGTCAGTTGGGGTAGCAGTAGCAGCAGCAGGTATCCGTACCTGCGAGTCAGGTCCTGGCAACAGAGCAATGGGGAGTTTTTGAGGACGAGATGGTTGCCGTGTCGGCTCTGTCTTGGTCATCGTTATTGGAGGAGGACGTCAGCAGAGCAGCGGAGAGTGTTTTTGGCCATGATGGTTGTCGTGGCGACTCTGTCATGGGCGCCTGGAGGACTGTGCTTGAGGGCTAGATGGTTGCCGTATCGGCTCTGTCTTTGTTGTCCTGTAGTGTTCCTATGTTGCAGCTTTCGTCTGTAGATGTTTATGTAACTCCGGCTGTTCGTATTTTTCATGTGATTGTTTATTGCTTTGCTAAATGTATTTTTCATGTGATGTATATTGCTTTGCTGACTGTTTAAGATAGCCTATCTAATTTTTGACCATTTATGTACTGTTTGTTTTGTATATTTAAGCTTGCCTTATGAGTGTTATAATTCATGTGATTTATTTGGACTTGCTGCTTTCAGATTCAATGTTTTGAATTATTTTTGCAGACTCTCTTAAATGTAACGTTTGTGCTGTTAATGGTCTTTCATGTTTATTTGAATATTGACCTTTTAAAGTAATTTGATTATGCTGCTGATTTGTTTAAGGTATATTTGGTGTTGAGAGGGGTGGTCTTTGGTGTTTAGGATGATAGTTTAAGGTATATTTGGTGTTGAGAGGGGTGGTCTTTGGTGTTTAGGATGATAGTTTAAGGTATATTTGGTGTTTAAACTATTAAAATAGGCATTATAAGCATTTAGAGAAGGGGGGGGTCTTTGGTGTTTGAACTATTAAAATAGCTAGTTATAAGCATTTTTAGAGGGGATGCCAACTTAACGCAGATTTTTGCTTAATCCCCGAGATTACGGTGGACATACTGTATAACACAACTATACAATAAACTTCCTGCAATGTCATGAGACTCTGAAGTAAACCAACTCTGTACTGGGGTCATTCGGCGAGTATTCTACATTCCTCTAACATGCCTGGCAAGTACGTTGGGAACTATTTTTCCCCATGACGTATTTTACCATATACAGTATAATGGTGCTGAAGGAAGTAAAAATGCTCAAATGCAGAATATGTCCCATGGCACTCAAAAGAGTTAAAAACAAGATAAAATAGTTTCAAAGTGGTGCTATTTTCAAACAGTTTTAATTAATTGATATCAGATTCATAACTATATTTTATGGTCTCCCATTTACTTAAGATGATGGGTTTTAGAGATGTTAAATAATCACTGTCAGAAGTGGTTACATTTTATCTGATCACAGTGAATGAACATATGAAATTTGGGTCACATAGCCCAGTACTGGAGTCTGAGAGACCATTCACTGTTGATTTGATCATAATAGTTGTAGTTCTGTCTATTTTAATCCTAAATTAAAATAATATAAATATAATTTTTCCTGTCCAAAATGCAAACGATTCTCTGGGGAATATAACAGTTAAAGCCAAAACCCTCCCCTAACTGTGATAAGAAATTTAAAACATTCCACTCCTTTATCTTACTAACAAGAATTCACAATCATGTAATAATCAAGGTCAAACACTTAGAAACAGCAATCTTTTGCAAAAAAACTCTGGCAAAATTATATTTCTGATGTGAATGGATGTACTGAGATTTTCAAGTGTTACACTTTTTATGTTGTACTTATGCCATATATAGATAACTTTCTTAACCTTATTATAGATAGGCCTGAAAAATGTTTAATGTTTAAATATGTACATTTCTTCATGTGGGTGTGTAAATAATTTACAATATAAACATGCATAGAGAATAAATAGTTCTCTATAGCTTATGATTGCAACCCTAAAAATTATAAACAGTATTTAAATGTTGCTTTAGAAATGCTGGGAGTTAATCTAACATCACCATAATAATGATGCTTATACCACATAATTTACTAATAAAATAAATATACTGGAATACTTATAAGTGCATAGTAAGAGTGACCTCTGACTGCTAACATGCTCTCTTGTGCTAAGATTTTTATTGTTTAATGATGTTACCCCATTCTAAAATTAACAGTACTTACAAATGATCATCATCCTCCCAAAACCAAAATTTGGTCCTTAGGAGACAACTCAGCGAGACTCCTGCAGTGCACATTGACAGGAGACCTTGAAATATATCCTTCCAAACTTAAAGTAAACACACAATGAAAAAAATGAGTGCACCAGCTGGGGTCATGCAACAGTGCAGGCAACAATGTTAGTCACAGAGAGCATGCAATGCATCTGGATGGTGTTTGCACCATCCGTCATGCACCACACACCAACACAATCTTATTAACAACAAAGTGATAGAAGTGTCTCTTTGAGTATGTATAAGGCAAGCCCTAACCTTAGTGCAGTTATCACCCATTAAAGGAAAATATTTTTTTATATATACAAAGCCCTGAATTTCAGATCTAAAAAAATTACTCAAGATATATAATTTAATGTGCACATTACTAAAGTCTATAGGAGTTAATCATTCATTAGACTTAACTAGTGTGAACCAATATGTGCTCCTAAATCACCATATCACTGCAGCATATTTCAACTGAGCTTACTTGAGGATACTTAGCCTTTGGCAACAAAAAACAAAAGCATCCACCAAAAATTTTCACAAGAGTAGTAATCATGCAATTTGGAATATTCATTAAAAGTTGTATTGAATATGAAGACCTTTCACTGTAAAACATGATAAATCCAAAATGAACCTGCAGTGCAAACATTTTCAGACAACTAGATTGCACAAAGTTCAGTTGGGAAAAATTGCTGAAAAATGTAAGTACTTGGAAAGAGACATGAAATGGTTAACACAGCATAACACCTAAAAGAAGTCATCATGGGTCATTGGAGTGCATATTTTGAAAATTTGTTTCAAGTGGAAGATGGATGCTATTTAGAGATGAATGATGCAGCAGTAGAAAGCATCAGTGTAAATTTGAGAATGCTTTTCAATGAGGATGAAGAATGGAATGACACTATGAGTTGATGGAATTACAAGAGACAAGAGATGCTGAGGCACACTGCCTGGCGAGGGTGTGTATGTCTGAATAAGTGAAGGGTTCTGAAGAAATGGCTAACATGTTGTCCCGTTGTTTGAAGGTAAAGGTAACGGGTAACTATAAGAATTATGAGGCATAACATTACCTAATATACCAGGTGTAGGATTTTAACTGAGAAAATAAGACATGACAGAATGGTTGACTGGGGAAGAACAGTGTTGGTTTAGACAAGAAAGGTGTATGAATCAAGAGTTATGGAACAGTTTTGTAGGAAGCCTGAAAGTTAAATGGAAACTATGTGGTTGGTATACATGGAGTTAGAGAAATTTATGATGAAAACAATAGCAAAGATGTAGGTACAAAGTTGCGGTTTATGAAAATAAATCTTGAATGGAGTGTGGGATGGTTGACAGTTGCAAGTCATACAGTACTGACTGGGAATAGTGAGGCTAAACTACAAAACCTTGTCGAAGTCTGAAAGTGCGTGAAAGTAAGGTTATGAAGCTAAATGGTAACTGGGTAGATGGAGTAATGAATGTTAATTTGGGTGGCAGAAGAATGGAAGGAGTTTAACCACACAGACATCTAGCAGTAAATATACAAAATGATGCTAGGATGAGAGAAGAGGTATCACAAATAGGCAAAATATGGCAAATGGTAGTGGTATATGAAGAGAAGACAGGGAAGAGACTTGATTTGTCTATGGATTTCAAGGTTAAAATATAGGAAGAGGTTGTTGAGCCAACGCTAATATGTAACGTGAAGTATGGGTTCTTAATCCCCTTGGGATGGACTATTTTTGCAATATATGTGGAATAAGAATTGAAATGGTGAGAAATGTGGAGATACAGAAGAGGTAAATATGGTAGTGTAGGTAAAAGGATGGATCATTGTTTGAAGATGGTTTGAGCTTGTGGAAAGTTTGGAGATGGTTTGAGCTTGTGGAAAGAACTGAGGACTAAGGTTAGTGAAAAGGTATAATTTTGAAGTGCTAGTAAGAGGACACGAGGAAGACTTTGAAAGTTAGGATAGACATTCCAAGAATTAAGGGAAAGCAAGGACAAGAGTGAATGCTACATAAATGTGATCAGTGCAGTGTATGTAAAGAGGTTTGAAGCACTGCAAATGAGAATTATGAAAAGGAACTTTAAGCAATTACTGTCATGGAAGTTTTCTGCACAATTAGTTTACCATCAAGTATGAAAGTAGTAATGTCCATTGTATTTTATATCAAACCTATCCGTTACTGGAGAAAATGACTTGATTTATATAGGTTTGTCCGTATACAAGTGCTCACACATCAAGTGATCTCCTTCAAGAGGGGGTGACAAAAAAAAAGTCACAATGATCACTACTGCATTCATACAGTACTTTAAACTTATTATTACTGATTTGTGAATCAACTTCATGCAGAAAACTTAAACAAAATTAGCAGTTTCATATATCTGAACAGAGGTCTCATTAGCAGTGCTTCAAATCCACTACACACATTAATCACATCTATCTTACATGCACTGTTGTGTTTTATGGATGTTAAGCCCATAACTTTCCAATATCTCTTCACTCCATCTATCCTACATTCTTTGCATCTTCCTTCTCCTCTCTTTTAATACCTCCAAATCATACCCTTTTATTACCAAACTATCCTCCAACATTCATGACAAAATCACCTTGAAAAACTGATCAGTTCTTTCATTTAATGCTACTATATGAAACTTCTATGTATATCCACTTTCCTCACTTAAAGTTTTTGCACCACAGACTAAACACACCCAGTTCGTCTCAACAGCTTCAACCTTTTTTATTTCACTTCTATTCAAAATCAGTCTTTATGCTTATACTTTTATTCAACATTCAGACTTATTTTCAATAAATGAGTTGACCCCACAGACTTCCTTGGACACACTAAGACACTTTAAAAACTTTTGTATGATTTGCCTCTCCCCTCATCTGCTTTCTTTCTATACCTACAAATCAACCAGCTTTTTTTTCTACTAACTCTATTAACATTCACTGCCCCATCTTCCTGGTTTCCATTTACCTGCATTACTTCTGCACTTTCTCCTCTTGCAAACTAAAACTATCACTAGTAATTTCCATAATTTTTCCTTACCATTCATAATCATTACTTATAATACTATATCTACAATATCAACCATTGTACTCTCTCTCTCTCTCTCATTATCATAATCCACCTAAGCCTTCTCAGCTCTCTTCTAATCCACAGTGACCTACTGAATGTTCAGAAGATGCATGCAATGACCATCACCAGAATTATGTAAAATACAATACCAAGTTCATCCTCTTAGTGCTTCCTTTGCACTGAAGACCTCTTCATCATGACAAATAACATTACATAGAAACTTAAATAAATTATCAGTTAACAGTACTTCATCTGTAGTATTGTAAGCTTAAATCTTTAATAATATTTACCATGATCTTTACTCGCATATCATTTATATTCTTAATGCCTAATTAGCAATGCTTGTTTCCAAGAAAACATTTTGTAACTAATCTTTATTGTAACAAGTAACTTTAATTTTACCAATAAAATTATTCTGAGCAATAAAATTCACAAATGTGAAATGTGCATAAATATATTTTTTGGTACCTGATTAGCTTATTGGATTTTAACTCTTGGTGTTTTTACTTCACAAAATTTAAAGACTATAGTACTGTTACCAGCATATCATACTATTCTTCGCATTCAACTTTTAAAATCCACTAATGTGATGGACTAAATGTAAAATACAAAAAATGCAAATTCTCAACTTGCACATGATCAGGGCTTACCTATACATTACAAATATCCAGTGACCAAAGTAAAATCAGTTGGT
This sequence comes from Macrobrachium rosenbergii, assembly GCF_040412425.1. Lineage (NCBI taxonomy): Eukaryota > Metazoa > Arthropoda > Malacostraca > Decapoda > Palaemonidae > Macrobrachium > Macrobrachium rosenbergii. The sequence continues at coordinate 27,965,319 of NC_089746.1, forward strand.
TTTTCTGAATTATATTTTGAAGAACCTCAATTCATAAAAAAAATTTACAGTCTCCAAGAAAAACAAATCATGTGACATTCAATATTTGTTTGGTCAAGAATTAGTAATTAATAATCTTTTAGATTTTTATAAGTCACCATATTTATTATAAGCACAATACCAAATTATCTTTCAATTATTATAATTATAAATTAGTTTACAAAAAATACAATGAAACTGAGTTACAATGACACGGAGAAGTATTAGTGAGTGTGTCTACAAACATGTACAGTGTTGGTGCGGGGGCATTAGAGGTCACCTACCTGAACAGGAGGATACAGTCTTACCCCGCCTGCGGGAGGAACAATTCCCCCATCACCACCATATCCCATGTCCGACATTGGCAACTGTTCACGCTGTTTAAGAAAATTTAAATATTATATGAAAACTTCAGCATTTATTGAAACATATTTAAAGCATTTATGATTCAACCATATACATAGTGTACTAATATCGAACAGTAAATTGTTAACTGCTAGCTTCAAGCTTCAAGAATTCAAATACAAAAATTAAACCCATGACAAAACTAACCTGTTAACACCAAAAAGTATGTAATTTGGATGTATTGGGAAGAAAACCTAGAAAGAACTAGACAGAGTGGAAGAGTTTTTACAATGAAATGATCATAATAAAACATTTTTACATCTGCTTTTCCCCTTTATTAAGTTAGCCATAACTATTAGATTGACAGTCTTAATATTAAAAAAAAAAATTAACCAACCTGTTGATGGGTCTTTCCTTGCCCTCGTTGGATAGTTCTGTCTTCATATCTTGTACCTCCCTGAGAAGCCATAGGTCTGTTTAAGGTATTATTAGCTGTAGGAGAATTGGCACCACCTCCTGCAGCATTTCGCGCCGCTACACTTTTACTAACAAAATCTTGTTCTTTCCATCCTGCTTTCTTATATACTTCTCTTAATTCTTGGTGACCCCACATTGAGAAAAGCACCTAAAAGTGCAAAATAGGAAAAAATATTATATGATGTTACCAATACAGATAAACACTAACACTTAACTAAAAAGACTGTATTCTGCTAACTGAACCACTAATGCCCATGAGTACATTATTTAGGTATGACTTGCTGCATTGTTAATTTACAGTACAGTATTTATATTTATTGGTAGTTTAAGAGTGTATGTAGTTCTGTGTATCCTCCAATTTTGTCCAGCTAATTGAGGAACCCACGCATATTTCTGGTAATAGGTTAGACCTCATATTCACTGATGTTCCAGCTATTGTCAAGTCCACTGACATGGACATATCTGTCAATCAGTCATATCTGGCAATCAGTATATTCCAAATCCCACCATTGGAAAAACATTCTGGCTGAAATCTAGAGCCAATTGGGGTCCTATTATTGAAGCTTGTCTGGCACTTAATTTTTCCAATGCTACATTAGATCCTGATCCCAAAAAGTTAAATGAAATGCTGATGGCTATTTTAATAAGGTATGTCCGTAGAGGTTCATTAAACTCAGGACAAATGATCAGCCATGGTTTGATACATGTAAACAAGCTTACCACAACAAACAGACCAAATTCAACACATGGAGACAAAATCATTCAAATGAAAATTACACCACTTTTGTTGTGTCTCACCATGCTGCGAATAGAACTTGCAATACAGCCAAGAGAAATTACAATACAGTAATTCCTTGAAGAGGAAACAAAGGAATTACTTGGCCTCATCTGTGGTCAACTTGGGGTCAGGCTCATCTTCCGTTCCACCACAACTAACAGATGATGGTAGACCAGTTACTGGTCATTAGGAAAAGGCTAAACTGCTTCATCAAGCTTTTGAAGCTAAGCAATCAGTTCAGGATGTCCCTCTCCCTGATACTTGTCAACCTGAACCTATTCTTACAAAATTTGCATTTCGCTCTAGGGATGTTAAGAAAATTCTAGATAATCTTGACAATTGGGATGGAGAAGATCCTGATGGTTTCTTATCTTTATTTTTTAAGAGAGTTTCTAGTGTTTTGTCTCTTACAATTAGTAGATTCTATAGATTTTTAGTAATACAGTGCCTGTTCCAAAGAATGGTATGGCTGCAGGCTGCAGTAACCACAGGCCAATTTCTATTCTCCCTGTGCTCTCCAAAGTTTCAGAAAAACTTATTTTTAAGCCACTATGTAAATATGTGGAATCTAAAGGATTTTTACCTGATAGTCAATATGCATATAGGAAGCAGTTTGGTATCTGCGATGCTCTTTTAGACTTAACCTACCATTTGCAAGAGAATCTTGATAAGGGTTTTGAGTGTAGAGTAAATCAAATAGATTTTAGTGCTGCTTTCAATTTAGTAAATCACAAGGCACTTATTTATAAACTTCAGAACCTTGGTGTTGGTGGATATATTTTAGGATTACTCGAAGATTTCATTACAAATAGGCAGCAGGGAGTTCCTGTTGATGGGATCTTGAGGAAAACAAGACCTATAGTGTCTGGAGTTCCATAGGGCAGTGTTCTTGGTTTACTGCTATTTTTAGTGTATACAAGTGATATGATTGTTGGCCTGGAAAACAAGAGTGTTCAGTATGCCAATGATGCAACACTTGTGGGTCTAGTTAAGTCTCCACTTATGAGAAATGAAACTGCCCTCAGCCTCAATCAGGACATGGACCAGATCAGCAGTGAATGGTGTAGTTGGAGGGGTATGAAACTGAACTCCAGTAAAATGAAAACACTTGATTTGCAGATCTTGTACAGATTTTCCACCCCATCCTCCCCTTCAGGTGGATGAGACTTTGCCGAATAAATCTATTATAGGTGCAACTTTTGAGAAATATCTGACAAAAGTTTCAGAAAATGGCGCATGAAAGTTAGATATTGTTCTTAAGACCTCGTATATACTGCAGGCAATCCTTGGTTATTGGTGGGGGTTCCTTGCTGGCGGTGTGACGATAACCGAAAATCAGCAATTTTCGGCACTTTTTCAGCAATTTTCAGCGCTGATTTTCAGTTATCGACGCCTCTGTTAGGTATGTATCGGCACCAATACCCAATTATCGGCGCCGATAAGCGGAAATCGCCAATTTTCGTCGCTAGACAAGCGCCATAAAACCGGATCGCCATTAACCAGGGACTGCCTGTATTTATAACTGATGAAATCAATGCAACCTGTTTTAGGTAATTTGTCCTTCCTTTACTAGAATACTGCTCTCCAGTGTGGATGTCTGCTTCTGCCAGAGATTTATCTCTTTTAGATACAATGGTTCATGGTGGCAGGTTTCTGTTTCCTAATATTAGCAGTTATGACTTGGACTATCAATGGATGGTCTCTTGTTTGTCAATTTTTCATAAGCTGTATTTTAACAGAGATCTTTCACTTTCACAATTGATCCCTGATCCCCTATATATCTGCCAAGAGCAACCCAAGTTGCTGAATAGCAGCACCAATATGCAGTAAATGTGCCTTGTTGTCGAACTTAACTTCTCAGCTCAAGTGAAGATGCAATGCACTGCTACCCTTATACAATTCAACTTACATTTTAATATTTTAATTACATTGTCATTAATTTATTAATTTATCTGTTTTTCCAATAACTGATCTTCTCTTTCTGTATTCCCCATTACCCTCTGTGGCTTCTTTCAAATGAACACCATATTCTTTGGAATTAATTTCAAGTCAATGGCCCCTGTGGGCTTGTTCTATTTGAATAGAGTTCATCTGAATACTAATAATAATAATAATAATAATAATAATAATAATAATAATAATAATAATAATAATAATAATAATAATAACTGATCAATTATCAACAACAAAATTTGCTTGCTGGGATACATTTTGTACTCTAGGAAGTTTCACAGGTACATGGGACACGGATGTACACCAAGCATACTGAAAATAGAGGCCATAAATTTTCAGAGATGTTTGGTATCTTGCTTCCCATACATAGATGTTTGGTATCTTGCTTCCCATACATACTTAAACTAACTAAACACCACTGCAAAATAAAAAAACAAGCATGACTTACTACAAAAAACTGAGTGAACAGTGACTCAACCACAGGGAAATATCTTAATGTGAAACACTTTAGTTAGTTTACTACAGAACTGAGGGGGTCTCTTTTGACTTACAGTATTTGATGACATATAAGAACCTCCCCCAATTTCAGAAGAGAACATTGTATCACGAAAAAAAAACTGTTCATTTGTATGCATTTAATGTTATCATAATATATAGCTGCATTATGGAAGAAAAAATCGAAATATATAGCTACATTATGGAAGAAAAAACTAGGATAAAGCATGCAACTAGGACAGCAGGAAAAATCTTTTTGATAATAACTCTACCGTAATTTACGAGAGAAAACAAAAGGGATTTTGACGAAGGAAAAATCTATTTCTGGAGAGGGACCGTGTCACCCGATGAAAAAGTCCATTCAGCACTTTTTTTAGGTAATTCCGTTGCTAGATACCAGAGAAAGCTAAATGAAATGCTGGAGTTACTACCCCAGAGCGAGCTCCATCAGATGGATGTAAGGAAAAGGGTGAACTACAAAAACACGGAACCTTATCCTATAGAGATCCCAAGGTCAAAAGTCCCACAGGACAGTTACAAACCCATGCACCACTCGCGGACAGCACACAAAACACCGCTAGCCGCATTCCATGAAAGCATCACCCCACCAGAATGATGTTTACTGTGGGAGGGACATGACACATTATGGAGGTGGGTCATCGGGTGACATGGTCCCCTCTCCAGAAATAGATTTTTCCTTCAGTCAAAATCCCTTTTCTGGATCGGGTCCCGTGTCAGCCGATGAAAAATTAACAGAGAAATAAACATCATTCTTGAACTAAAGAGATAAAAATTCTAAGGGGGACAGAAGACCGAAGGTCCAAAAAGAAATTTTTTTTTTTAATCACTAGTAACAATAACAATAATGTACAAAAGAAACTGATGTTAGCTTAAAATTAACATGACAATGTGAAAAATATGCATAAACAAAATAACTAAACAATATTGAAAACCTTGTAACTTAAATGTGTCATTTAGACAAACACATGGATAACACAGCCAGGTGAGAAGTCAAGGCAAGCCTGACTGAAATGACCGTAAGGGGATAACTGAGGCAGTGGAGGAGGAAATGACTAGGAATCAGAAAGGGAACCAGAGGGAGGAACAACGTTCCCTGCCGCGACTGCTGAGAATTTAAGAGCTTCTAAGGATTTCAAATAGTGATGTTTGAAAACCAAGGGTGACTTCCAACTGGTGTACCTGGTAAGATCCGTGAAATTCATGTAATGAAAGTAATTAATGGAGGTGGCCACAGCTCTAATATCATGAACTTTTGGGACTGAGTCAGGGTTAGCCTGCTTGATAAAGTAAAGGATCTGTTGTCTAATAGCAGACATAGAGAGATTACCCCCTCCTTCCCTGATAAAAGAGGCCCAGAAGAGATGTGAGAGGACCTGTCTAAATAAGCCCTCAAAGTATGAACTGGGCACAGGGACAGGTCTAGAGGCAGAGGGAGAATTTTCCAAGGTGATCACCTATGCTGTGGATCTTCATTTTTGGCCAGGAAGGTAGGGTGAGGAATCAGCAAAACCTCCCTGATGGAAGGAAGTCGACGTGGTTGGGTTCCTAGAGAGTGCAGACAGCTCTGAAAATCTAGCACCCAAGCCAGGCTAACTAAGAACAACGTTTTCCTCAACAAGGAAAGGTAGGGGCAGGTCTGATTATCGATATCTGAGGCTAACTTCAACACGTCATTTAGAAACCAGGAAATCGTATGTGGACGGGTTACTGGCCTCAGACGTGCACATGCTTTAGGGATGGAAGAAAAGTAAGGGTCTGTGAGGTCAATTTTGAAACCATAGTAAAGCCGACTTGACTGTAGTAAGCAGAGAAAATTTTTTTAACACTCCCCCATCTCTGCCTCTGATAGATCACTCTGATGTTGACAGTGAATTTATGAAGAGTAATTAAATTTTCAAACAAAATACACAAAAAAAATTAAAATTGTAGCTTAAATACAAGAAATTATTTAAAATACTGTATTGTGTTTTAGAACATGATTTTCCATAAGTTTCATTCAGTAAAGTTGATATGTCAGCCTAGTATAAGGCTAGCCTGTGCCTGTAAACATACATGTATGCATTATGTTAAATAAACTATGCACTTACTGTGCCCCCTCTTCTCACTCTCCCTCCGGTGCAGTTTTTATTGACATTTACTTGACGCAATGAAGTATTGTACTTAATAGTGATGTAGTGTTACATATGCTTTCCAGTCTGTTTATGTGCATACACACACACATTACTTTAAGGTAAACTACATACTTACTGTGCTTGCTCACTATTTAATGCAATAAAGTTTTGTATTTGTATAGTGATGTAGTGTTACATACATTTTTCAGTCTTTACTCTGTTTGCTCGCCCCCTTCCCGTGTTTGAGTCTGATGTATAGATTTAAGCACTCTTCACACTACTGATGGGAGTTAAGTGAGCACAAGATAATGATCTGTTCAAGATGTTGGAAATTATTCAATAATAAGACTGGAAAATAACGCTGTTCATTGATAATGAACAATGAACAGTGCTTGTTCAAATAAACAGCAATCCTTCTGCCCTAAGGCTGCCAGCTGAGTGATTTCACTGTAATAATAATAACAGTGATAATACATTTCTGCCTCTTAAATCAGCACCCTAGGACCAGGCCACTCCTGGACCACAGGGGAGAAAGAGAGATATTATTGGCCCAGGTTAGGTTGTTACACCAACAGATATGCATTGCAAAAGTAAAATAATACAGTTGTATTAAGAATATTGATAATTTTAATAAAACTTGTTTTACATACTGTATGTAATTATATTTCAATCATTACTGTCATAATATCGTATTATAATTTATGAACACAATGTTCAGGTGCCATTTGCATTCTTGTAATGTTTACATTCATAAATCATCAGCTAAGTGCATTTTATCGACATCATCACAACCATTAGTTTCTAAATGAAATGCATTTTGGAAATTTGTTTTTTCATAAATCATCAGAGCTGGGTTTAACAATGTAACCTTACTTTATTTATAAATGCAGTAAAGAAAGTAAAGTTGTGATTTTGCCAGTATCAGATGCTGCTTTTGACTATTCCAAAATGTTTTGTGGCCTGCACATTGTTTCTTCAGCCACAGCTACAACCATAAATTTAGTGGCATACTTTCCATTGCATGAAAGATAAAGATATATTTTATTTTTATTTACTGAAGTCACCAATGAAAATTAGAGCACATTTTTAACAAGTCAACAACTGTAATGCAACCCTTAATAAATGTGTTTTAGTTATGGTAACTGACATCAGCAAACGGCTGTTTCTTGTTTCAGTTGTTTGTCAGTGCTGTTGTTTATGTCAAGTGTCTTGCACACAGTAGTACTGTAATTGGTTGTTAATTATACGAAATAAAAATGAATTCTTAGAAAAAGTCACAAGGCTGATAAGTCTGATTTAATGTATGAAGATTTCCATTTAACCTAATGAACTTTTGCTTCTAGACCTATATATTAGTTAAAAGCTAAGGTAGATATAGTATGCATTATCAATGGTATCTGCCATAACTAAGGTATAGAAAGCCTAGCCTAGTGTAATTTAATGAAAATACATCTCGCACTATACACGATGTATATGATGAAATCATGTTTTTGGACCAAATTTTAATAATCGGATGATACGGGATTGAATGATACACAAGCATATATGCAAATTACAGTTCTTTTCTGTATCCTGTACAGTAAACCCCGTATTCGCTGGGGATGCATACCAACCCCCCCCCCAAATAGCTAAAATCTGCAAATACTTAGAACTGCCCATTTTTGATAGTTCAAACACGAAAACACTCTATAAATGCATATACAGGTCTTATCGTACTTACAATGGGGTTAGGTTCCAAAAAACCCATTGTTTGTTGGAAAAAACACATCTCGAATATAGCCTAGCCTACACTAGGGTATTCAGTACCGTGTATACAAATATGGTAGTCTAGCCTACACTATAAAGTATACTCTATACATACACGGTATAGTAATTATTAATATCAGCTAATTCTGGAGGTTCATGCAGAGTGACTTATGATAATTCAATACAAAGAGAAATTGAATAATAAAAAGAATTAGCTTAACCTACACTATGGTATATCATATACATCTACACTATGGTATATCATAAACATATACGGTAGCCTAGCCTACATTATACTGTACTCTACATTCACATAATATCATGTTATACAAACATCAACATAACGAATATGCGTCTTTTAAAATGTCATGCTTTAATTCACTGTATCCAATAACACTGTATATATTATATTGCTTTTGTACTATAAATTACAATCATAGCAATCAATGTTTTGGTTCGGAAATCCATTACGCAGAAAGTTTATTTCGCCGTGTTTAACTCAGTTCAGAGCACTTTTCTTCCTTCTAGTTAGCGTAGATGAATCTCTAGATACTTTATTTATATGGGACAAGGTTACTTTTCCTTATACAGTGTTTTTAATTCGAAATATAACTTAAATATGTCTCGTTGTGAAATTAATTTAGCTATTTTTTCATTTTAATAGATGATGTTGGCCATTTGCGGGCATGTTTGTTTTGTGTAAAAAAAAAAAAAAAATTCCGTTCGCTATTTTCACTTGATTTCATCATAATACAAGCTTTACACATTTATTGTTTATCGGCGTAAAATAGCAGTGATGAGTGTTCTTTCATGCCCAGCAGTTTTAATAAAATACTTCATCTCCAATTTTAATTACAGTCGAGTTTCATCCATGTTGCCAATGCACGATAATTTATAGTCATTAGCAGATTGAACATTGTTTTCTCAGCTTCAGCTACAACTTGCAGCTTAAATTTAGCAGTACAGTAGCCTCCCGTATTCGTAGGGGGGATGAGTACCCCCCCTGTGAATAGCTAAAATTTGTGAATACTGTACTTAAAACCCCCCTCTAAAAACACTTCGAACTGGCTATTTTGATAGTTCAAACACAAAAAAATCTCTAAAAATGCTTATACCTGAGTATTTTAATAGTTTTGTCACAAAAAGTACATTTAGTCATGAAAATGTTGTGAAAATACAGAAATTTGTGAATATTTTTCAGTGAAAAATACCGCGAATAGGTGAGTCCGCAAATGTGAGACCGCGAATACGGGCGTTTACTGTATATTTCCTTGCCGATCTTTTATCCATACTGAATAAGGGTATAATGTAAAAATATATTAGTCCTATTCTACTTGACTTCACTTGTACTATAACTACGGTAATTGTTTATTACCGTACGATGGTTGAAATACAAGCAAAATGGCCGCTGTTATCTGATTTGGTTATGAGCAAAACAACAGTTTCTCGTTCAGTTCTTTATGGCTGTACGCATTTACGCAAGAGTGCAACATTACTAACAATACTTTTATCATTCCCTTTTACATTTTTAACTAGAAGATGGGATAAAGAGATGGAGGAAAAGAAGGTGGTCTATTGTAATTTGATGTCTCTCGCTGCCTGATTGTATGCTGCTGCCTGCGCCTGCAGGAAATTTAAAAATATTTTTTTAAAATACAGTAAACCCCTGTATTCACAAGGGATGCATACCACCCCACCCCCTGCGAATAGCTACAACCAGTGAATACTTAGAACCCTTCTAAAATCACTTAGAACTGCCTATTTTGATAGTTCAAACACACAAAATCTAAAAATGCTTATACAGTTATTCAGTTATTCTCCAACTTATGATGGGGTTAGGTTCCAAAAAAAAACCATCGTTTGTTGGAAAAACATAAGAAATACCAAAACGTATCTCGAACATAGCCTAGCCTACACCAGGGTATTTGGTACCATGTATGGTTAGCCTACACTATAAAATATACTCTTTACATACACGCTATAGTAATTATTAATATCAGCTAATTCTGGAGGTTTATGCAAAGTGACTTATGATAATTCAATACAAAGAGAAGGTGAATGATAAGAAATTGTTTACATACACGGTAGCATAGCCTACATTATACTCTACTCTATATTCACATATTGTATTATACAAATGTCAACATAATGAATATGCATCTTTTCCATGGATCTTTTAAAATGGTATGCCTTAATTCACCGTATCCAATAATATTGTATATATTATTCTTATATTGCTTTTGTTTTATAAATTGCAATCATAGCGATCAACGTTTTGGTTTGGAAATGTTTACACAGCATTTATTTCACTGTATTTAATTCAGTTCAGGGTGCTTTTCTTGCTTCTAGTTACCGTAACTGTATCTCTAGATACTTTACTTATATGGGGCAAGGTTATTTTTAGTTATACGACATGTTTTTAAGTCGAAATATGGCTAAAATACATCTCATCGTAAAATTAATTTATCTATTTTCGTTAATAGATGACAATTGTCGTTTGGAGGCATTTGTTTTGTGTAAAAAAAATTGAAGACTCCGTTCGCTATTTTCACTTGATTTCATCATAATACGAGCTTTATGTACTTATCGTTTATCGGCATAAAAATAACAGTACAGTAATGTGTTCTTTCATGCCCAGAAGTTTTGATTAAAATACTTTCTCTCCCATTTTAATTACGATCGAGTTTCATCCATGTTGCCAATGCATGATAATTTACAGTATAGTCATTAGCAGCTTGAACATTGTTTTCTCAGCTTCAGCTACAACTTGCAGCTTAAATTTAGCAGTATATTTCCTTGTCGTTTTTTATCAATACCAAATAAAGGTATAATGTAAAAATATTTGATCCATATTCTACCTAACATCATTTGTGCCATAATGTACGGTAATTGTTTATTACCGTATGATGGTTGAAATACCAGGTGAACGGCTGTTGTTATCCGATTCGGTTATAAGTAAAACAACAGTTTCTTGCACGGTTGTTTATGGCTGTAAACATTTCTGCAAGAGTATAACGTTACTAATGATACTTCTATCATTCTCTTTTACTTTTTTAACTAGATGGGGTAAAGAGATGGAGGAAAAGTTGTCTATTGTAATTTAGTCTCTCTCACTGCCTGATTACACTGCTGCCTGTGCCCGTGCAAAATATAAAAATATTTTATAAATAATATTGTCATATTGGTATTAATTGCTTACCCCATTGCAAAATCAAATTATCATAGGGTGAATTATCATAAATCAAGCATTACCTTAGTATTTTAATAGTTTTATCACAAAAAGTGCATTAAGTCATGAAAATGAGATGAAAATACAGTATTTAGTGGATATTTCTCAGTGAAAAATACAGCGAATGGGCGAATTTTCCGCAAATAATGGGTAGATACGTTCCAAAGAGAAATCCGTGAATACATGAGTCCGCGAAGCACGAGAACGTGAATACAGGGGGTTTACTGTATTGTCGTAACAATATTAATTGTAAGCCTTACCCCCATCGAATTATCGTAAGGTGAATTATCGTAACTCAAGCACTACCTGGGTACCTGAGTATCTAGTCATGAAAATGACATGAAAATACAGTAATTAGTGAATATTTCTCAGTGAAAAACACCACAAATGGGCGAATTTTCAGCGAATAATGCATATATATATATATATATGTTTCATAGAGGAATCTGCGAATAGGTGAGTCTGCAAAGCATGAGACCGCGAATACAGGGGCTTAACTGTACGTTTTTTAGTTTCATAGAATGTTTTTGTTGGAAATAAACTGTGCTTGTGTATTTACGGAGCAAGCTTCAGTTCCAAAATCCAAAAAAATCCAAAATTTGAAACAAGGTGTAGTGCCACCCTCGTAGCTGCTCCGGAACTAATGGCGGCTGATACAAAAAGTTCCGGTTTATGGGAGTTGCTGGACCACGGAATGCCAGATTTAAGAGGTCAGACTGTAATAATTATGATACCTGAGTAAATACAGGCAGTCTCTGGTTATTGGCAATCTAGTTTTACAGTGCTTGTCTAGCAACGAAAATCAGCAATATCTGGCCCTGATATGTGCCGATTTCCACTTATCAGAGCCAATAATTGGGTATTGGCACCGATACCTACCTAACAGAAGCATCGATCTCCAGTTATTGGCGCTGATAAGCAATGAAAATAAGTTATCACAGATTTTCACTTATCGTCACACCGTCGGAAAGGAACCCCCGCCAATAACCGGGGACTGCCTGTACTGGGTAAATATTAGCCTACCAAATACCACAACTGTCTGTATAAGACCTATACACACACAGCATAGTTGGAGCCATTTTTTGGAAAAAGGGAGCTCTTATATGTCATCAACTACGGTACTGTCACTGTTTATACTGTACAGTACTATATTTGTATGAGTCACAAGTGTGTCAGTGATGCCAATTAAAACTCCATTTAAATATGCAAAGTCATTAAACATTTTTTTAAATCTTCACTGAGAATTAAGATAATACTTTCTTTCATCAATTAATAATTCACAAAAAATTTAGTAAGCACAAAGATAAAACCATTACATATACTGTACTGTACTGTAATAATAAAGGAATGGTTAAGGAAAGCTGTCTCAAGAGTACTCATACATCTGCACACTGCTGTATTCACATCAATCTAAATTAGTACGAGTGCATAGAATAAGAACTCACCTGTGAGGCAAACTTAACAACCCTAACTGAATATCGTCCTCGTAACCGAGTCATATTAACCAGTCTTTCAACACCTCCAAAATCTAGTAGTGACCGAGAAAATTCTGCATTTTTCTTGATAACTTCATTTAACGTTGCTAAAACAGCAGCAATAGTTTCATCACTAGTTCCAGTATCATGGGTGTTTCCTGAAGGCAACTTCTGAACCAATTCCCTCATGGCATATTTACCTATGTGAGTAAAAAAAATATTTTATGTGAAATATATCTAAAAGATAAAATTCTCTAATATTACATATACAGTATACCCGTAGAATACAAATTTCTGAATCTTATTTCTGATGTAAACAGTAAAAGTCAGATATCAGAAGCATATTTTTCCAGTTGCTGAAGCAACTACAGTATTACAGAGATGGTCACTATTAAAGTACCAGTAAGAACATATTGCATGTAGATATGTTAATAAAAGTCTTAGTCTTGTTCCATTTTACCATTTAAAAAAAAGTGATTACCGTATTTGCCACTGTATTAGACGCACTCTTTTATTTTCAAATGTATCAAAAAACTGCCCTGCATCCAATGCAGCCGTATTACGGATGGGAGACCTAGCACTGTAGGCTAGGCTATACCTCGCCTACGGGCCAGCATACTGGATAGGCACAAAAATTGTTGCTAATAATAAAACGCTGAAAAACAAGCCTAATTATTACAGTAAATTGTATTACTGGAATAAAGTATGAAATCATATGTAAATTTACACTCACCTTTAAAGGAAACTAAAAGAAAAGAAATTTACCATAAATAAACTATGCTTATGTGTCACTGCTACAGGCCACTAGGGTGGGCCGATGATTTGTTTACTTCCACTTACTGCAATTGGCTGACAGGCTAATTGCCACAGCCTGTCAGTCATTTGCAATGAGTGGATATAAACAAAATCATGGCGCCGACCTGGCGGCCTGTCACAGTAACATAAACATTGTTTATTCATGGTAAATTTCATTTACAGTCATACCCCAAACTTATGCGAGGTTAGGTTCCAGATCCCCTTGCACAAGGCGAATTTCCGTGTAAGTTTGGCACAGTCTCTATAAATGCTTATTTCTAGAATTTAAACACTAAATATGACCCTAATCATGCTCCCAAAGTATTAAAATAACTTTTAAATGAAATTAAAGTTACTGTAATTTCATTTAAAAGTTAGCTCAATACATTACGCTTAAAAACAGAAATAAATGGTTGACCTAAGAATATAGGAGTGTGAAGATTAGTATACTATTTCTCTCTCTCTCTCTCTCCCCATTCCACTGATCTATTTTTAGAAGTCTTTTCAATCTTGTTTTTAAAAACTTATTTATTCTGTCTCTTTCTCTTTGTTCTGAAATGCTCTATGTCTCTATGTTTTAGAACGGCGCATTTACAGTTCATAGATGGTACAGGTAGAATTAGATAAATTTAAAATTATCTACTCTACAGGTAAAGACATACAGAGAAACAGTAATACGTAGGTTGCTCTAACTACGAACAAGAGAGAGAGAGAGAATTACATAAGAAACCTTTGACCCACTAATCAGCAACACTCCCCCTTCTTGTCATGTTAAAGTGACATGTGTGACAGCTTTGCCTTCGAGCTTCTTCACAAAAGATGAGGGAAAGGTATTTGTTTGTTTAAAATACATATCACATACGAATTTTCTAAATACAGTTTTATTATTATTATTATTATTATTTAATCTTATTAATATTTATAAATTAGTACTTTTTATTAGGTAAAAAATTTATTTATCATATGAAACAAATGGATATACATGTACCATAAAAATTCTCTCATCTCAGTAAAAGAGAGAGAGTGAGAGAGAAAAATTATTACTTTTATTATTTAATGTTATTTAATTTAAACGCCTACTGGACGTATCATACGTCGACTAAAATTGTCTGTTGGGTGTCATGGAAAATTAACGCGACTACAAAAATTTCAACTCGGTCAACTTTGACTCGACCGAAATGGTCGAAAAACGCAATTGTAAGCTAAAACTCTTACATTCTAGTAATATTCAATCATGTACCTTCATTTTGCAACAAATTGGAAGTCTCTAGCACAATATTTCGATTTATGGTGAATTATTGAAAAAAACTTTTCCTAGTCCTGCTAACTGTAACTTGGCGAAAATTGATTCAGAAATTCTTTCACACGTTGTCGTAATGTTTGCATCGTTTACATTAGTCGTTACATAAACTTTTATATATGAAAATGTGCGCAATTTCATGTAGAATACAACAACAAATAGCTCATGATTGTAGCTTTTATCAGTTTTGAAATATTTTCACATAAATCACGATAACTGCCAAAATTTCAACCTTTGGTCAACTTTAACTCAAAAAAACAAAAAAAACGAAATTGTAAGCTAAAACTCTTACATTCTAGTAATATTCAATCATTTACCTTCATTTTGCAATAAACTGGAAGTCTCTAGCACAATATTTTGATTTATGGTGAATTTTTGAAAAAACATTTTCCCACGTCTCGTGGTAACTCGCCGAACATCTTGGAAATTCTTTCGCCACGTTGTCGTAATATTTGCACGGTTTTATATTAGTCGTTACATAAAGTTTTATATATGAAAAAGTGCGCAATTTCATGTACAATACAACAGAAAATAACTTATGTTAGTAGCTTTTATCAGTTTTGAAATATATTCATATAAATCATGATAAATACAAAAAATTCGACTTTCGGTCAACTTTAACTTGACCGAAATGGTCGAAAACTGCAATTGTAAGCTAAAACACTTACAGTCTAGTAATATTCAATCAATTAGCTTCATTTTACAACAAACGGGAAGTCTCTAGCACAATATTTTGATTTATGGTGAATTTTTGAAAAAATTTTTTTACATCCGCACGTTACGAATTCATACATCATTTTGTGATAATATTTTGGGTGTTGCTTTGATTGTTTTACAATTTGTTATATACCAAAATCATCGCAATTTAGTGTACAATACAAAGAAAAAAAAATAACCCGTTAGCTCTAACCGTTTTGCTCACAGCGCGATTTGTATAAAATTATATATGAAAATTTTTTTTTGCGCTGTCATATATTTCTGATGGTTGCATACTAAACTTCAGGCAATGACAAAAAAAAGGAGCCAAAAATGAACTCTTAATCTTAAAAACTAAGCGTGCTGTGATTTTTGAAAAAACTTTTTTCCGCTTGGCGCTTAGCTCTAACGCGCGCCGCAAACAGGGGAGACGTTTTTGTAAATAGAGGCTCGGCGTTTAAGGGTTAATTTACACATAAAAGCCTGAAAACATAAATTACATAAAAAATTAAATATTGAACACTTTTGCAGTGTTTCTCAGTATTCGCGAATGTCTGCGTCCGTGAATTCGTGCAACTCGAATCGAGTAAGTTCAGGGTATTGCTGTAGTCTACTTTAAAGGCGAGTGTAAATTTACATATGATTTATGACTTTGTTCCAGTATACTCTCACAATATTATATTTCATGCACAGAATCATACATTTTTCCCTACAAAATCACTTTAAAATACTGTATCTTTCAGTAAATGATGAAACATACTAAAATTGTTTTTTTCCACAAAATATCCTTGTAAAATAGGGGTGCATCTTATGCTAGGGTGTGTCTTATACACCAGCAACTATGGTAATAAAAGTGCTGGCCCTCAATATATAGTATTTTTTGTGTAAAACTAAAATACTGTACAACACATTACAGGTTTACCCAACCTACAATAAAACAATTCAAGGGAAATTTTTTTATTCAAATTTGTAATTACCAAGTACCTGAAAATGAAAAAGCTTCTTGTTTCAAAATCTTTTGATTTTGCTAGCTTAATCATATTTATTATCAATATAATGAAGGAAAAGTAACACCTCAAATTAATGGACTTCTGTACTAATAATTATAATTTGCTATGGTACCATTTTTTAGAATGTGCTTATTGTTTTCCTATGCTACCATTTTAGTGGTTATACATTTATATACAAAGATCATAAAATGAATGTTAAGTGTAGAGTACAGGTTAATTTGGGATATCTGGAGAGTAAAACAAATGTTTGAAATTTTTTTTTTTTTTTTTCAGGTAAACAAACCAGAGCCTTTTATATTAGGAGTATCCTTCAACACAAGCTGGATCAGTTGTTTCATATTGGTAACAAGTTGGTTAACTTGTGGAAATTGGGGATGAGAGGGGGGTATCCCTCACTAACCCAACTTCTGGTTACAGGAACAGAGTGTGGCAGGTGAGGTGGGTACAACCTATTTAAAAGGCTCCGGTTTGTATAGCTAGTCAAAATATAAATTACTGTACTTTCAAAATCTGTCATTTATTCTTACAGGGGTAAAACCATAGCCTTTTAGATTAGGAAACTTACCCTTTGGAGCAGGGTAGCCTGTTTTTGTATAGAGTTAGATTCCATCTGGAAATGTTACACTCCTGATTGCACATGCAAGCAGATGTTATGACTACTGTAAGCTCCTATCAGTCTGGTGAAATGGTTGACCAAGGCAGTAGGTCCCTGGGCCAGAGAACCACAAAACAAGAGATGAACTTGAGTATATTTCAGGTTACCATGACATCCATTCTGGCAATTTCAGATTACCATGACATCTATTCTGGCAATTACCAAGTAATGGGTTCAGAAAAAGGCTCTATCATCTCCTCCCTCTCCCTTGTTAAAAGAGGACGGACAGGACTCACCTGTCTCATACAATTTCAGAGTGTACTTCGGTGTGAATGCTGCTCTTAATAGAGGAGAGTGTGGAAGGAGACGACATTTACACTTCCTGACTTATACCAGGCTTAGGTACAGGCAGTTCCCGGTTAATGGCGGGGGTTCTATTCCCCGCTGAGCGCCAATAACCAAAAAGTGGTCATTAGTCAGAACATCACAATAATTATGGTAATAAATGGCGTTATGAAATTGTAAGCACAGATGAACTGCTTGCCAACGCCAATAAATCACTTACCAGTGCCAAAAATCTGGTTAACAATGTCATTAGCCAAGCGTCATAAAACCGTAACGCCATTAACCAAAGCTGCCGATAAGCGGGGACTGCCTGTACTCGGATGAAATGTATTGTCCAATCAGGACCCAGTAAACTACACTTGTTGAGCAGCCACAGAAGTCCCAAGAAAAAAGTATTCACAGTCTATAGGATAACATCCCTCATGCAGAATGAAGTAAAGGTAGGCTGGCTATGCCAGACCTTGCCCTCATTACCTGAAACACCAAGAAGTTCTTCCAACAGGCAAAAGTTGAGTCATAGGTTCACTTGATAACCACATAAAGCCAGAAAGGGTGTTCCTGGACAACAACAACAACTTATGCGTACCTGTGTTAATGAAGTCTCCTACACTCCAGCCTCAAAGATTGTTTTCAGATATAACTTTACAGTAGGGATCGAGCACAGCAGCATTTCATCCTGGTCTCCACCAACAAAGGGAATGATCACAAAAGTCAAATTTCTCATCTGGAACCAACTTGTTCTTAGCCTTTGCCACAAACTTGGGTGTGAACAAGAGAAAGAGAACCCAACTTTTAAGAGTGCTAAATGAGTTAGGAGAGACCATGTAACTCCCCTATCCTCTTTGACAAGGGTAAAGTCAAAATAAATACAGTCTTCAGTGTCAGGTCTCGGCCCAAAAAACTTAGGGCTGATGAAGAAGATTGAGCTACAGGCGTAGCTCTCTTGGAATCTCTACACAGGAGAAGTGATAGAGATCTGCATACCATTCTACCTGCAGCCACAGATGAGCCATTAGGGTCATTCATAGGTTCGGAGTGATGAAAACTGTTAATTGCTCTTCAAAGACAACTAATTAAAAGGTGGAAATGCATACAGTACACACCAAGATTGTACAGGTATGTTGGGATACATCTTCCATCACTGCCCAAGGATCTGGAATTGGAGAGCAAAAGATCTGTTTAACCTAGTTACAAACAGATCTAGGAGAGGAGGACCCCATATCTTATGCAGCTTTTTTTCTACTAGAGGATGAACAGACCACTCTATACCCACCACCTGACCTTGCCAACTGAGCTAGTCCACTAGTACATCCCAGTCGCCCAAAATATACCTGACTGACAGTTTTACCGAGGGTAGAGCTGCCCACTTGTGGATCATCACAGCTAGGATGTCAGAGCACCTGAGACTTTGTTCCCCTTGTTTGCTGGTATAGGCCACTACAGTGTTGTTGCTTATCAACACCACAGTGATCTTTTATCTTATCTTGAAAAGAAAGCTGTGCTACCCATGCAGGCTCGATTCTTTTGCCTGCTACCCAAAGATGAATTTCCCTTTCAAGTAAGCCCTTCATGGATATGTTCGTCAGTTAACCACAACTGAAGATCTTCCCTCGCTTCCTGGTTCAATGGAACAAGATGAGAGGGAGAAGGTGAGCTAACCAAACCGTTTTGTTGCCACTGGAAAGATCAAAGATGACATCACACTTGAAGTACAAGTTTCGTAGGGATGATAAATGACAGACTAAGAATAAGATTGACAGAACTGTGCCAGTTGCTCCTGTTGAAAAGAGAAATTTGCTTGCTAATTCTTTGCACTTGATATGCTGGAGTCTGTGGGGAATGCCTTTATCTTGTCAGAGTCTAGAAGCATACCCAGATACTACTTCTGTTTTAAGGAATGAGGTAGGATTTCTTCCAATTTACTACACTACCAGCATTTTGCAAATTTCCTAAACCTGAGCCTTGTCTTGAATCAGACTTTGACATGACAAGGCTAGGATTAACCATTTGTCAAGGTACTGCACCTCCATAGACGAATACATTCTGAATTGGCCCAAGCTGAAACCAAATTGAACTCTTGTGAAAACTTGAGAAGCTGTTGACAGTCCAAAGCAGAATGCCTTGAACTAGAACATCTCTCCACATACAAAACACAGAAATTTCCGAGAATCCTGATGAATGGGCAACTGAAAGTACACATCTTGAAGATCTGTTGAAAGCATGACGTCTCCCTCTCTGAAAGAAGCTAACATGTAATGTAGAGTTTTCTCTTGAATGGAGTCTGTTCAACTCATTCAAGAAGGGCAGAATATAAAACTGGACTCAATAATGCTTTTTTTCCAGTTTATTATTGTAATAAACTACCTTTTTGCCCTTGTCCAAGTGACTGTAAAATTGTCTTCACTAACATGACTGAAAGTTACACGGTTCACTTCTGCATATCATACATGTATTTTGTATGCTATTCTATTCTCTTTTACAAAAAATTACCTGTTTGAACAATAGATAAAAGTTGCCACAAGACTTACATAGAATATATATCACATCCTTTAAGTAGTGCAAGAAGAGTTCCTTATGACTGCTTGTTTCTATGTACTGTACTGTAACACTGTTCTTGAATGCTCCACTGAGATGGGAAATGCCTCTGAAATTATTTCTTGCCTGTATTCCTGATTATATCTGTTTTATAATCAATGTACTCGGGGCTGCATGTACTGAACCTGGTCCTCTTAAAAACTTGGATTTGAAAAGTTATCTCTTTACTTTATTGCTTTGGCTAGAATAAAACAAGCATAGGCAGAAATGTTGGTAGGTTTTTTGTGCACTGTATTTAAACCCATTACTTATGTGTAGTAGGCGACCCAAAATGGGTCAGCAACCTTCATTTTCTGGATCTGGGTCCCGTGTCAGCCGGTGAAATAATCCATTCAGCACTTATTTCTAGGTAATTCTGTTGCTAGATACCAGAGAAAAGCTAAATGTAAAGCTGGGGTTACTACCCCCAGAGCGAGCTCCAAGAAATGGAGTCGTATATGGTAAAGGGTGAGATTGTCACAATCACGGGACCCTGCCCTATAAAGATTCCCAATGTCAAAAGTCCCAACGAGAGAGGTGCCGATACAAGCCCATGCACTACTCGCGGACTGTACACAAGGCAACACTAGTCGCATTCCATTTTAGCACGCGATTTTGTTCACACGTAATTTCGTTGTGATCCTTATTTTGTGCTCTATTTTGGCATTTTTATGGCATCCTCGCAAGGTTCTTCTTCAACAACTTGAGTACCAGTGTTTTATTGTTTTTAGGCGATTGAGGCTCCTTATTTTCCTTTAGTTTAATAATTAAAGGAATTTATAACGCCTGTCTCGATCTCCTCTCACAGCGTCTCTTGACCTCTCTTGGTCTTGGGTCGGCATGTTTGTTTTGTGTTATTTATTAGTATCCCTTTTGTTTGGGATATTTTCCCAATTAATGATTCCTAACTTTAGTGGGTTTGATTAATTTTATGTTTGTTCTGTACCCTTTACTATGAGAAGTGCTGTTTAGCGTTTAGGCTTGAGCTACCCCCTCGGGCCCCCTCATGGCCCATTCGAGTGATTTTTATTAGAAGTGATGTTTAGCATTTAGGCGACGAGCTACCC
The DNA here is from genome assembly GCF_040412425.1 of Macrobrachium rosenbergii. NCBI lineage: Eukaryota > Metazoa > Arthropoda > Malacostraca > Decapoda > Palaemonidae > Macrobrachium > Macrobrachium rosenbergii. The sequence continues at coordinate 27,986,349 of NC_089746.1, forward strand.
CCTCGGGCCCATTCGCTTTTTATCATGGCTTCATTACGAGAAGTGTTGTTTAGCGTTTAGGCTACGAGCTACCCCCTCGGGCCCATTCGCTTTTTATCATGGCTTCATTACGAGAAGTGATGTTTAGCGTTTAGGCTACGAACTACCCCCTCGGGCCCATTCGCTTATTATCTGGCTTCATTATGCCTTAATTTTGTCCCTCACTTCTCTTAGCCTTTGGGGATCTTATTTTCATTGGTACTGTTACGGTTTTTACTTTGTTTTTATAATTTTGTTTATTTTGTGAATTTTGTGTTCCCTTCCTGGTCAAGTGCTGTCTTGCTGTTTAGGCTACGTGGTTCCCCCTCGGGCCTATTCGCTTATTATTTTGGATTTATTTTGCCTTATTTTAGAACTCTCACTTCTCTAAGCTTATGGGAACATGATTTTCATTGGTACATTTAAGTTTTGACCTTGTGCTCGGATGCTTTTGAATTTTGTTAATTATTTTGGGTACTTTCATTTAACTGGAGGTTGGCCATTTCCCTTCACGTTCATGTCGTGTTGGGCCTGCCTATCCTCCTACATGTACCTTATAGAAAATTTTTGTTTTATTATGCATTATTTGAGTTATTAGTTAGCCTTTACCCCTCTCCTAGGCTTCCTTCCTTTGCATCGCCTCAGTTAGGTTAGCCTAGGGGTTGGCTATAGCACTTTTTCCCTTCGGGGAAAAATCGTTAAGGGAGGGGCGATCTTGATCTGTACGTATGAGTTTCATGTCTGTGATCTCGTTCTGTACATATGTGTTTTATGTCTGGTGCTTCCCTTTGTTTGGTTTTGGCTTGGATATATTGCCTACGTCCACCCTCTCCCTGTTTTGGCTTTTCACTTAGGCTAATGTTCCCAATAAGTTAAGCTGGAATAGCGAGGGTTTACCTGCGTAGCCTATCCTAGTTCAATCCTTCTTTGGATTGCTTACCAATGGTGACCGGGAGTGCTCTCCCCACTCCTGTTCACACTCCTTTTACCGACTATATATATATTATTTTGTGGTATCGAGAATCCCCTTCTCCCCTTTTATCCTTTGCTCTCTCTCTCTCCCTTGGTTTGTTTTCAAGGTTTGTTAACTTTCCAAGGCTTGAGAGCAATTTATCCTTATTTTTGTGCTGTAGCCTACATCCCCTCCTCTGCATTGATTGGTTGTCCCTCGGTGTGTCTGACCTTATTGGTTGGCACTCCACCTGGACCTGAGGTGACCGGGAGTGCTCTCCCCACTCCTGTTCACACTCCTTTTACCTTTCTTTGCTCTCCTGGCCGTAGAGGTTTTTGCCCTTCCTCTCTCCTTTTCTCTCGCTCTTGTCGCAACACAGCTCACATAGCGAGGGGATCTATGAGGATCTCTGGGCGCCTGGGGAGTGCTGTCCCACCCCTGGTCGCTTCTTTGGGTTACCAACCTCCTGGCCTATCCTTCCCCCTTCCTTTTACGTCGACCGTTTCCCTTCGTGGTGCTTCCTACATGTTCGCACCTCACTGTTGGGATCTCATACGAGGCCAGTTAGCGTTTTCCACCTAACTGTCTTCTGTTTTATTTACTTTCGGCGTTCCCCCTCCATTTTGCTACTACCTGTTCGGTGTTTCGTTATCTTGTTGGGCGCTCTCCTCACTTACTGCTCCGGCGATTTAGTGTTTAGCGGTCGGCGTTTATTCCACCCACCGCTATCACTTCGTTCAGGATATCCTCCTCCGGGGGTTTTCCTCTCTTGGCTCTGAGTGCGCCCACTTCCGAACAGTTCATAACCTTCCCACTGTGTTTGTATCCGTCACATATTGTTAAAGCATGGTCGCTCCGGAATGTTCCATTGACTCTGTTTTTATGTCTATGAGTTTTGTCCTGTTAGCCCGGTTTTCTCTCCAGTTTTCTCCGGGGGTTTTCCTGGTCTGACTAGGCTAAGTCGCTGCTACGGTACTCTGCTCCGGCATCCGTTCCAGCATGCCCACTTCTCATACGTTTTCAGCTGGTTTTGTCGAGTGCAGGAATGCTCCGCTATCCTGCAACAAGCCAGCGGTCACGGAGTCTATAGTTCCCATTCCGGTGCGCAGTCTGTTTTGGAGAATTTATAGTTTGGCACGGAAGGTTGTGAAGTACGCTATGCTCTCTCCGAGCAGACTTCTTGATGAACCCGTAGGTTTTATATACACCTGTCGGTTTCGTCTCCGCCAAACTCCGCCTCATGTGGCTTATTCTTGGCTCGGAAGGTTGTAAAGTACGCTATGCTCTCTCCGAGCAGGCTACTTGATGAATCCGTGAGGTTTTATTTACACCAGTCGGTTTTATCTCCGCCAAACGCCGCCTCATATGGCTTATTATTAGTCGTTTGGTACCCGGCAGGTTGCGTTATGCGCTATGCTCTCTCCGAGCAGGCTACCTGATGAATCCGTAGGTTTCATATACACTTGTCGGTTTTACCTCCGTCAAGCTCCGCCTCATGTGGCTTATTAATAGTCGCTCTTTCGATGTTTGGGCTCTCTCCGGCGAGATTCTCGGTGGATCGGTAGGTTTCATATCGCCTATCGATTTCCCTCCGCCAAACTCCATCTCCGGCGAGATTCTCGATAAATCGGTAGGTTTCATATACATCTATCGGTTTTTCCTTCGCCAAACTCCGTCTCATATGACTTATTAATAGTTGCTCCTCCGGTGTTTGGGGTCCTAATTTTCCCCCTCCTGGAGGCCGGGTAAGTCTCATAACTCTTCACTTCACACCCTTTAGTCCGGGGTCAGCAGCAAAATCGTAGAGTCGGGAAATTCCTATGTCCTTTCAGTGGGCATTTGTAATGTTCCTTTCCTTGGCGCCCAGTTCTCAATGTCAGTTGCTGAAGAAGTTGCTGCCCCTTTGTTTACCGGAGTCCAAGAGTTGACCTGGTCCTCTTAAAATAAGTTAGCTGTTTACGGAGAGTTTTCTGAAGACGTTGCGGCCTTCTGTCTCGTTCTCGAACCTGTGAACATCGTCCCGGAGCGATAAGTAGGTGCGAGAATAAGTGAGGCAAATCTTTTCCGCTTAGCTCGGAATTAGGTGAGGCAAACTTTTCCTTTAGGGGATTCGTTAGCTCCTCATCCCTTTTCGACGGTTCCTGGTCTACCGTCCCTAAGGTGAAATCAGTCAAAAAAGACCCTTTTTTAAACCAAGAAGACCCGCTCCGGGGCCCCCTCGAGGACGTCTCGGATCTCTAATCCGGTGCCGTCTACGAGTTTGGCCTCGTCTTCTGGAAAGGGACACGGCCCAAGCAAAGCAAGGCGGTTACCCCCTCCTTCCTTTGTTGAAGACTCTTTTACGGGTCTCCTTATAAGGAGCTCGATTTGAGGGTCATTGTCAACCTATCAAACTATCTATCTACCTCATGGTCCGTGCCTTCCCTTTCCCAGGAGCTTAAATCCCAAAGAGATTAATCTCAAGACTCATTGTCAATGGATCACCTGTAAAATCCTGCTCCGTTCCGGAATTCTATCGTTCCGGACACCTCCACCTCTTTTCCCCTCCGGTCTGGGGAACCTTTGGTGCCTAACCCTTTATGCTTCCCAGCATGAAGGCACCCTCCTATCGGGGGTGTGGGCACACGGAGGTTGGTGGAATTGCATTTCTTCCCTTCCGGCCTGGTATCCCCTTATCCGGGTTTTACCAGACTGTCAGAAGGAGCATGGTATCTATCTGGCAGGATCTCTAAGAGAGCCCTCATCTTCCCTAGGGGCTGGGCACATCGTCTCCGTTGAGAACTCTAACGGAGTGGCAGGCGGAGAATTCCAAGTTCACGCCAGCTATGGGGTCTTACCGTGCTCTCTTTGAGAGCCCTGCTTCCTACCCCTTGTGCTCGAATGTAGCCCCTTTTATCAACAGGCTTGTTTTTGAAAATAAACCGCTGACGCATTTCGGGAGACAGATATCACAGATACATTCACAATGAATCTTCTAACCCCGGACTACGCTTCTAATTTATTCAGCGTACAGCTCCCTTCGGAGTCAATTCCCGGAAGCTGAAACAGGGTCAAGTCAGGCTTGCCAGGCCCTGGAATTCTTTGATTTTAACAGAAACAATGTCTGTGGTATATAATGGTGGTTCATTGTTTGGGTCCTGATAAAATCTCTCTTGTCAGGTTTTCTGCAGGTCCCGCTTTATTTCATCAGTCCGGTTGGACAGCTGAAAACAATCGCCTTGAGCCGAAAAATCTTATGAACAGTTTCACCTGGAGAATTAATCTTTTCCCCAGGTGGGCGTTGTTACGGTCTGTCCGGGGCTACTAATGTTAATCAGAGCCTCCGTTCTTGTGGGTGTCTACCTTACGAGCGGAAACAATCTGATCTTGCCGGGCCCTATCCCAAGTCCGGCAAGAAGTTCATGTAGTTCAAGCGCCCCCCTGCTCAGGCGGTGGTGCAGGCTCTTCAGATTCCTGCCCCTGGACAGCCGTCAGCCTCTCACTCCCAGCCTCCACCTCGATGTGTGCGGGTTCAGCCAACACATCAGCCCCTTGTAACACCCCATGTGCCTCTGCCTCCCCCATGTGCCTCCGCCGGAGTTTTCTTTGCTTCATACGAAAACTCAAGGAAAGAATTTTCACTAGACATTCTGCCAGAGGCTCTGACCCTCGGGGTTATCATAGGAGCAGGAAGCATCCTGCTCCTCTCCGAGAAATTGGGAAGGCATACGCTTCAGGGAGACAATCAAGCCTCCTCCCTGTAGTATTTCTCATATGGGTGGGAGGCTGTACCATTTTCGGGGCCACTGGAACTTCAGTCTCTGGGCCCAGAGTATAGTTATCAAGACCCGGGGTGGAGCTGGACTGTTTGTCCCCCTCCCCCAATCAGGTTTAGTCAGCTTCCGGCCAGAGTTCTGGAGGACTTTGTGAATGGCCTGTCAGGCTTTTTCAGTCTGCCAAGGAAGTTCCCTTCCACTGGAAAATTTTTCCGGGCGTGTCCCGTTTATTTTCCTCATTCAATGCGGCAAGTCTCGGTTGCTTACAGTCTTGTGGGTTCGGATCCTACTGCTCCGTGGAGCCGTAACCACCTCTATAGACCTTTCCGACGCTTCCTTTCACATCTTGGTTGCAGAAAGGTTCTATCCCTTCTTGGGATTCAGACTCGGGGAGCAGGCGTACCCCTTCAGGTTCATGCCCTCCTCAATGCAGCCCCCAGAGTCTTTGCCAGTTTGAACAATACCGTAGTTCAACAGCTCCGGTATTAGAAGGTTATGCTAGCCGCATATCTAGTTGCCTGGCTCATTTGGGCACCCAGCGTCGGGAATTGCCTGAGGGTGCCGGTCATTATAATCGGTTTTCTAGAGTCTCTGGGCTTCTAAGTACACAGGAAGGAATCCCACCTGATTCCGGAGGGTAGCCTTCAGTAGTTGTGAATCCAGTGGAGGCGGAAAGAGATAGCAAGGGCGACCTAACATTTCATCAACACAAGCATACCTCTCGCCGTGCCCAAGAAAAGGTCTTGGGTTTCTCTCCAGTTTGCTTCAGTGACGGTTCTCCTTCTGAAGTCAAAGCTGGAGTTTATAATCGGGTATGGCGGAGTCAGGGACGTGTCTCCTGATTCCTCCTGTTTGAATAGTGGCCTCCGGCCTTGCACAACTGTCAAGTGCTTATCGAAGTCAGTTCCTCTCCAGCTTTCCCCTCCGGCCTCAGTATTCCACACCGTCACCTCTCTGGGCGGGTGGGGTGGATATTTTTTGGCCCCATGAAGTACATGGAACTTAGTCGGTCACGTTCCGGCAGTTCCATATTAACGCTTTGGAGGGCTGTGGCAGTCTTCCTGTCCTTGGGAAATTTCTTCCTCCCAAGAGGTTTCATTTTAGGCTGGTTCTGAACAAAACAGCAATAGTGCGCTGCGTAAACAAGTGGGTTGAACTTGAGTTGCTTCATTCAGGTTATGGTTCATTCTTCTCCATAACCAACAGACACAAGTGCCTCTGTCTGCCACCCTTCTCGTAGGGGTCCAAAAGGTCACTACTTTTTCCCTATCCAGGGCCTCCCCCCTGGTGTCGGAATAGTCCTTAGACGGAGCATCATTCAGGTAGTCTTGTGACCTTTTCCTGGACCTGAAGTAGGTCTGTTTGCAACCCAATTCAGCCACAAACTATCAAGCTGTCACGACTGGTATAAACTCAGCCTGCGTCAGCCCCCTCAAAGTTCTGATGCCCTGGCTTTGTGGTCTTTGTGAATCTTACAGTTTAGGAGGAAACTGGTATTGGTCCTGTTATTACTGTTTTCCTAAAATCAGTCAAGGGATCCTACTCTACTGCAGTATGGTTCTGCAGTTAAGTAACTAGCACTCTTCACATAGTTTTCGAAGCTACAGTAATGATGCGGCCGCATTGGCCCCGAGGAAAGTGTTTTGTTGGAACCAGACTCACAGGCTCTTAACTTTCATCCCTAAGGTCTGTGTTCATCTGAGACCAGTACTCAGTCCACATTCGGTTTCCTGGTCTTTGAGTAATGTATCGGAGTTAGCTTCGGTAACCAACAATCATCTTGTTCTTACCTTTCCTTGTTGGGGAAGACCCAAAATTTTTTATTCAGCTTAGCTTCTAGTGTTAGTTTTCCTGTACTGTCTGCCCTGTCCAATCAGTTTGGTTTGTCTGGTGGAACCAATCATTTTGGTTTCCCCTCATCAGGGGTAGTGTTGTGAATTCCTCACCCTAACTTTCTATCTACAGTTGAAGGTCCTCATTTTCGGTGGTCACCTTGGAAAGTACTCCCCTTTTACAAGGTCTGTTTCTGTGCCCAGTTTTCTCCTTACAGGCTTTTTTAGACAGGACCTCGCAATTTTGTCAGATCCTCTCTTTTTTAAAAAAAAAGGGGGGCTACTGTCATTGTGTCTGCTATTAGGCAGAAAGTATTTTCTTAATACAAGCCTATTCAGGTTCACTTCTAAAGCTCATGATCTTAGACGGTGACCACTTACATTATTTTCATTACATGAATTTAGAGGACCTTACTAATGTTCAGGGTAGAATTCTCCTAGTTTTTAAACGTCTCTATTTAAGTCTTTAATAGCATAAGAATGATGTTTATTTCTCTGTTATTATTTCACCGGCTGACACGGGACCCGATCCAGAAAAAGGATTTTGACAAAGGAAAAATCTATTTCTGGGGAGGGGCCCGTGTCACCCGGTGACCCACCCCTGTTTTTCATTCTCTCCCTCCCATGGTAAACATCATTCTAGTGGGGTGGGTGCTAACATGGAATGCGACTAGTGTTGCCTTGTGTACAGTCCGCGAGTAGTGCATGGGCTTGTATCGGCACCTCTCTCGTTGGGACTTTTGACATTGGGAATCTTTATAGGGCAGGGTCCGTGTTTTTGACAATCTCACCCTTTACCATATACGACTCCATTTCTTGGAGCTCGCTCTGGGGGTAGTAACCCCAGCTTTACATTTAGCTTTTCTCTGGTATCTAGCAACGGAATTACCTAGAAATAAGTGCTGAATGGATTATTTCACCGGGTGACACGGGCCCCTCCCCAGAAATAGATTTTTCCTTTGTCAAAATCCTTTTTCCATTTCCAAACTGAATTTTTTTTATAGGACCAATTTATTTAATTTACCAAAAATTTACATTTTCATTCTTTGGTTTGTGCTCTTAATATTCATGCCATGCAGGGGCCAATTCCAAATGATTTTCTTTGTAATATCTTAGGCAAGGTGAACCTATACTTGTGTACAGTAATGCAGTCATTGATATTTTATTTTTACTTTTGGTAATAGACCTGATGACTCTCTTTAAACCATCAGTAAAATGATGGTCCCCAGTCATCTCACATTAATTTATAGTTTAAGAATTTTCACATATGGAACATGGATTTTACTTACCTATAAGCTCTTTATTTCTCTGGTCTATGGCTAAATTACGAAGAGCTGTGGCCACTGCACAAACAACACGGTCTACTTCCATTCTGAGTAATTCTACTAATATAGGTAATCCTTTTTCTTTTCTGACTGAAGCTCTTACATCTATACTAGGCTGCCAGTAACATGCAGCTAAGTTTTGAAGTGCTCCAGCAGCAGCTTCTAGAGTTTCAGGATTACTGCAGTCTGACAGCAAAGATAAGTACGGTCCTACAACCTGTTAAAATATATCAAGAGTAACTTACAATGAAGTAGTATATAGTATAATATCAATTTAATTACTCAATTACAAACTGCTGTTACTAATAGTTTAACCAGACTGCTGACTGAATAAAAATTAACTCAAGCTAGTCCATAGGATTTTTTCTTATACACTAGTAACCTTGATTTTGATCATGTTTGACTTCAAACCCGAAATGCAAGAAAATTTGCATAACATAATAATAAAAGTCTGTGTTCTTGAACTTCAACCAAATGACTAGTCAAAATGTGTGAAGTGGTGCTGAAACAACAGTTTTCAATATAAACAGTCAATGCAAAAATCTCAACTTATGGAGAGCAACAGACCTCCAAAAATAACTCACTACTTCTGTGTAGGACACAAAATCTGAAGGATCCTAATCTAACCCAATTAAAGCAATTTCTTAATTTTAATCAGTTGATAAACTGAAAATCTTGAGGAATTTGACAAAATTTGAAGGATTTGTGTGGAAGACTTTTTCCTTAGTTGTTGGTTGAAATTATAACTAGTACCAAGTAAGTCAGGTTTTAATGATGATGATTTACTGCCTTCTCCAGCCATGGTCATGAAGACCATTCATCCAGTATCCAAGGGTGAAACAAATATAGCCATTTCAAAAGCAAAACACTTCTCAAAAGTACTAATTTTCAGTTTGAATGACATAATCCTACAGTGCCTTCAATCTTTTAAATTTTTGCTCTTAAGTTCATTATTTTATTACTATATGGATAATCAATGTCTTGTTTCAACAATTTCAACTTCCCTGCACATCCAGCACCATAACCTAACAAAAACGTTTATTGTTGAGGCAGTAGTGTCCTCTAATATTGTAATTTGACAACCTGGCATGTCTGTCATATGCAATTCTAATTTGTTAAACAAATATGCTTCACACCAGAAGATTGGCAGTATTAAAAGATGCTTAAAAAATATTAGCATTAATACTGAATTTCCCTATTCCAAGTCCTTACTGCCCCTGTTGTATTGCTTTTAGCCTTCTGATTTTCATCTAATGTATTAAGTTTGACTTCACCCAACTTTAATGTATACCTCATTTAAGAACAAACCCTTTGAGACGGCCTAATGAAAGTTTACAAATGCGACTCGCTGGTTTGGTTAACTACTTTATAGTAACAGCAACCCACAAAACAAGGGGACACAACTCTTATTACAGTATGGTGCATTTATGCATTTCCATCAGTTACAAATATGTACTCATTATCTGTTATTTACATGTATAGTTGCTACTGATTTTAAACACGAAGTTCATACATACTAACTAATGAGTAATTACACTTCAAATTTAATTTTCCCATTACTTTTCATGACTACTGTATAAATTACACAATTCTTGGAAACTACCAATAACAGTTTAATTAAATGAGATTACTATTACTAGATCAAAATTATTGCATATAAAAACTTTTAAACCAAAATTGTTTTAATCCATCATAGAACCATATTTTTCAATATCAGTTCCACATCTTACAAGTCTACATGTACTGCGAACTGCGATTAGCATGAACTTACCACCTCTGGCTGCCATAATAATTCCATATTTTTAGGGTTTATTTTTTGTTTGGCCCAGTTGAAGTGACCAGTGGTGGTTTCCTTTAGGGCACCTCCAACAGGATCTTTCTTCTTTCTACTTCCTCCAAAGCATCCTAAGTTATCACCTATCAAAGGTATAACAAAGATATCTAATGAAGAGCCTTGTTCGAAGCATGCTAAAATGTTAAAACAACATGCTTTCTTCCCAAGACTGTGGTTAAGCAGCACATGCATAAGACATATTTTTGATTGTTCATGCTATATTGTGTCTAAAAAAAAATATTTAGGTTGCATTACTAGCCATCCATTATTAACACACTTTATACATTCTTTAAAGACAATGCAACAATAAAATAAAAGAACAATATCAATAAAATAAAAGAACAATATATTTCACAACAGTCAAGGAAAATTACACATTCTCCTGTCTTTAATTCTGTAAGAACATTACCAAATATTTAGCTGATTTGATCAAAATTTCTGTATATATAATTTCCATAATATAAAATATTGCATCCTTCCATCTGACTTTGGGTAAAATCTATACTATACAGTATTTAAGAAAGGCTGGTTGTACTACTTGAGTTATGTCTTTTATGAAACATCCAAAAAGTGAGAGAATAGAGCAATAATCCAGTAGAAATATGGTACAAATCATACTTACATTATCCCAAAATCACCTAATTTAAAATTATTAAATTATACAACACCTAACACCCTGACAAATCCAAAAATAATAGTCACTATAGAGTCACTATAATTAATCTGTTATTACTAATTTTTATGCAATTTATGTTGATTTCATATCATTACTTATACATGAGACTATAAAATCATTCAACAAATCATGTGACTGGAAAAAAAATTGCATCAAATGCATGGTAATCTTCTAAAATTTAAATACTATAATGTCTATATGATATACAAGAGCAAATAATAATCTCATCACAGTATATTTATGCACACTACTTTAGGTCAATTTTTTTGTTTAAATAACAATGTACTGAAATATAGTCACATTAAATATCCCCATAAAAATTTCATAGCTTCTTCCAATGAAAAACAAAAGTAAATTTGAGTATAATTAGTTAACATAAAAGCAGTGCAAGCAATGTATAATTCACCATATCGCAATATCATTAGTAACAAACTGACTTCCTTAAAATTCCTAAATCTAGAATTAATGTTTCTCTCACTGGTAACTGTTAAAAGGGAATTAAAAATAGAACTTTAAATATACCTCTTTCAAAAGCTCTACAACAGAAAATTCCCTAATTTTTAGGAAAGGTAATGGATTATATCAGTCTCATAACTTTTGCTATTTCAGTTTAAAAAATCTCTATCACTCAGAGAACATCAACATATTATTACATTCATATAATAACAATCTCTAATGAAGCTATAATAGCAAGACTAGTAGTTATTAACAACACTTGAGAACATTTGCATTACTGCAGCTTTAATCACAACATTAATATTAGAACAATATAAACATAAGGACCACTGTGAAATAGCCAGTTGTTAGGGATGTGAATATCACTTAGGGAAAGAAGAAAGTTACAAGTAAAGAAGACAATGTAAGTAAGAAAAAAGGTTTCTAAAGTGACAGGCTAAAGCCCTGGGCAGTTGAATGAGATGGGATACAGGGGTAAAAACAAAACAGATGTGGACAACATCTGAACAAGGGTGGAAGTTATCATTAGGGGAAGGTACCACTGGAGACAACAACAATTCTAGAATATTGACACATTAAGCTACTAGCGTTAAATTACTTTACTTCATGATCAGCTAAAAAATTGAAAACTAATTCTCTACTAGACTCAGCCATCTTCCTAAATGCCATTCTAAAAATAACTGGCAATAGTAGCAACATCACTCTAGAAAGGCTACAAAATAAAAGTTCTAAATATTGCCATATGCAATGATACTTTCTCATGCAAAGTATAAAAATAATATCCTACACAGTATGTATCAACAACCACAAAAAATATTTTCTTCAACAATCAGCAATTTCTCTAATAAAGGGTGGCTTAGCACAAAACATAATAGACGTTAGTCATTGCCACAATTACTCTTAACTAATGAATCAAGAGTGAGACCCTTATGCAAAAGCTTTACATTTGCCACTCAAGATACCTACAGAGAAGCATCAACTGCAGTTTGTTTAGTCTTACACAAATCTTGGATGCACTTTCTTGCCTTCTGAGTGATGAAACCTTCCCATTCTAATAATTCTTCCACTCTACCTCTGTCAACACAAACTTTTTACTCTACCAACCTGACATCTGAACACCTCCATTTAACCAAACCACCTCAAAAACAGATCCATCCTTTGACCTATGCTAACATTTTATTTTTTTTTAACTACATTTCTCAAACTTTCACTCCTACGTACTCAACATAACAAAGCAAACAATTCATCTTGACATCTGCTTTTTTTCTCTCACTTGCATATAACATACTCCACTTCCATAATGGAGAATTCACTCAACATTTTTGTGCAGTACAACTTAACACTTCCATATAACTCATCTTGCCTTCTAAACCTTTACCAAGGACTGTGCTATCTTCTTGGCTAAAATTTTGTAACTATTATTCTCAGTCTTACTCCATCGATCACATCACTTTCTAAATAACTGTGAGAATCAACCACTTTCATTCCTAGCTTCCATATATGCTAAGTACCTTACTCTTGACAATCACTTTCAAATTTCTCATCATTCATATACTTTTAATCTTATACCAGTTTCTGTAGTTTTTATAACCTACCACCAAACAATACTGCATCATCGGTAAATAGCCACTCCCACTCCACTAGCCCTTTTCTTATACAAAAAATTTGCAAAAATATCTCTCATCTTTTCCCTTAACCTCTCATTACTCCATCAAATTTGTTTTAAACAACCAAGACATTTTCTTGATTCTGCTGAACAACCACATTTCATCTGTAAGTATGTATGGATCGTAAATGTAAAAGATGTGACTGAACAGCCAATATTTTATGAAGAGAAGTAATACAACTACTACTTCATAATAAGGCTGGATTAAAGAATATGTGATTTAAATAAAAACTTCATCCATATACAAGTCACAAAGAAAATTACAACAAAAATATATAAAAAAGGGGGGTTGTTAATATCAATGTAGTGAAACGTGTGAATAGAATGCATAATGTCAAGAGAATTACTTTCTACCTAAAATGTTATTACTGTACTAAGTTTACCATTGTATGAAATTAATGGCATTCAACAAATCTTGGGTGTGTCATAGTATATGATAATAATTATGACATGCTAAAATTTAAAGAGATTATCCATTAACCCACATGTTGTCTTTATATATTTTAATACTGAACCAAGATGTAGTTTTTTCCTACAAATAAAGGGAAAAAGGTTATGTACTTCTAAGTTCCTCTGGGAAATATATTTAAACATGCTCTAATTTGATAGAAATGACTTATGAATGTCCTTTTTACAACTGCAGGAATAGTACATGATGCCTAGCTTTGTTTTATACAGAAAATGAAAAAAAAACTTTGTGTCCATCTACTAACTCAAAGACAAGTCAATCAGTCATGTAGTTGACAGATAGGACAACACATTAATGCCACCTTGAGTGCTCTGATCCCTTGCAGATTAATTATATCTTCCAGTTTTTGAACGATTTAAATTTCCTGAGCTAAGAACTATCATTATCAAAATAATAGTAAATGGAATCCCTCAATTATCTTGTTTCTTAATTGTTATATTTGAAACTCATTTTACATTATCCAGGAACACCTGGACCAGGTTTCAAGGCCCCAAATATTTTTTAGATGTTAGTCCTTAGATGAAGATTATGCTCGGTTATTTGCGATCCGATTTAACCGCGTTTGTCTAGCGACAAATTTAATTAATTTTGAATTAACAATTATGCTGAGAAATTTGAACATGGCCACCAATTTACATACCTAATGAAGATTTGCGACTGATGGTTTTGTAAATTGAGTTTTTGCAATGCTACCTGTTAGTTGAAAAATACCCCAAAAATTGCATAATCATTGACAATTTATTTGATTTTGCTTATCATCTAACAAAGGGTTTATTTTCAATCCCCGAGAACGTGTGTATATATAAATATATACACTGACTGATGATAAGTGTAGCAGAGGTTTTCTATATATATATATTGAATTCATTTTTCATGGTGTTATTTTCAGGCTGAATACTTGTACTTTATTGTATATAAAATTTTTAAAATTTGACAAAAAAGGCCCTCTGATGGTTTATTCTGCATTTGGCCTCAGGAAATGTTGATAACATTGCCTCATTCAGGCTGACTGGGAAGGGTTTTTTTTTTTAAGGGGGTAGGGGAGGGGCATCATCAGTGCCATTGGGGCTGAAAAAGAACGGGAAATGGGGGTGGGGAAAAGTGAAGTAGGTTTTGGAGACCTGACTTGACTTGATAAGCTTGTTTGGTTTTGTGTTTTTAAATTTATGATATAGTAATTCACATTTTATTAAAGGATATGCATCGTGCAGAGAAAGAGAGGGAACATTAACTGATTTTTGTTTACATCAAATTCTCAGTACAGTAACAGACACGCACCACATTTTATTTATATTTTATGCTACAGTATTCTCGTTTATATTTTTACTGTATTTTCTAATTTTTAATTCTTTCAAACCAAAATATGAATGCAATCATATATTACTTTTGAAACACAAAGAGAGGACAATTAAAAGAGAGGCTGAGAACCAGATTAGCTTAACTGTTTCAAGCATTGACAAATAAAAGAGAGAGGGGCTCAGCTGAGAAAGACTGAAATGATCAAAGTGATAAAATATTCTAAAATACTGTTATATATGTATCATTTTGAGAATCAACATTCTTGAATTAAATATGATAAAGTAAATCAAAAAAAAAATTTGGAATACTGAGCACCAAAAAGAATTCTTGGCTGTTAAACTTGACAGCCTGTTTGGTTGTGTTGCAACTCATAAATTTCAATTTTAAATACTTATTAAGAGTTAACAGTGATTAAGAGGCAAAGATTCAACAATGAATAAAATATTCTATTTTGTATAATTATAATGTTTGATAATCATACTTAGAGTCAACTAAACTTGTAATGAAATACGGTTCAGTAAATCAGGCAAAGAACCAAAAATATCTTGTGTTTACCTTGCTGTCAGCAAGTCTCATCGATGGTGTCATGAACTTTCTAGAGTTTGTTTAATACAGTATAGTGTTTATGTTTATGGTACTGTACATTAATTTACATTTCATTAAAATATATGTACAGTACTGATATACTGGAGAGAGAGAAATGAGTTACATATGTTTAATTAATCATTTTACTGTTGTCATCACACACACTTTAATGATATGTTTTTATAGTTAGTGCTTTGTCTACTTGCTATTATTTGACATATATTAGTTTTGCTGTTATATTTCTTATTTTTACTTTTACAGACAAAAAATTAAATGCAATCATGTGTGCACACTCATTCCATGCTATAGTGAACTTGGTACAGCCTGTTTGGTTTTGTCTTGCCTACATATGAAATTTGCATTTTCAATATTTTTATTGTGATTAGAGATGAAATAACAACAGTGGTAATTTATTCTCTTGAGTAATGTTACAAATAAAAATGTAATAATGTAATAAAAATGGTGCTGTAAATCAAGCAATGCAAAAAAAAAAGGTAATGTACGTAAGTATGCATGTGCTCATTTGATGGCGGCGTGAACTTCCTGGAGTTCCAGTTTTGTATTTTTATGTTTATGATATAGTAATTCATATTTCATTAAAGGATATGTACAGTACTGTACTGAGAGAGAGAAAGAGAGAGAGAGAGAGAGATGGGGGGGAACTGAGGTATCTTTACATCGGTAAACAAATGCATCGGGACCAAGGAAACAGCTGTTTTGTGATTTTGCTTCAACATAAAGTATGTTAGTTTACCTTTGTACCGTATACCCATTTTACATTTATGTACAAAAATAAAAATAATTCCATCAATACATTTGTTTCTATTAGTAAGTAAAAACTTATTCTCCTAATTCTTTCGGTAGTAGGCTCAATCAGCTGATTCTGAGAACATAAACATTACAAATGGTGGGACGATCTTTTTTTTATACATATGATGATAATACATCAATATGATAATACCATATAAATGGGTTCTGTAAGTAAAATAACAATTCTATTACCATTGTCTTTATCTTAAAGTTGTCATAGCCTGTTTGACTTTGCAGATGAATACTCTGTGTGTAACATCTGGGCTAGCCTAGGTCTATAGTTCACACACAGCCTACACATTTTATCTCGTGTACGGTAATACAATATGGTGACAACTGATAAGGATGTTGCTGTAAGAAAATACATTAAAGGTCTTAAAACCACGGTAGGCTACCTGCTACTAAACTGTCATTTACTAGGGAGAGAAAATGAAGGGGTTGCATTTTTTTCAAAGTGTATTTATGTAGTATATTTTGTTACAAATATGAAGAAAAGGGGGTAGATAATTGCCTTTTGCATAAAGTTTTCAGCTCAAATTGTGATGGTTCTTTATAAGCATATGTACTGAGCATTTACAGTTATATGGTATTTACAAGGTTAGGTGAGGAAGGGTACAGAGTTGCCCTTGAGCACCCCTAGAATTTTTTTACTTGCCATTATACACTGTTCACCATTCTACATGTAAACAACCTCCTCTAATCCCCCAAACTTTGTTATTCTCCTTATCTGAAATTTAAACTTCTTACTTCTCTCCATATTCCTTTGTTAAAATTCTTATTCTGCTCTGTTTTTTCATAAATACCAGACAGGATTACAGCAGAAAGTTTTCAAAATGACTATAAAGACTTAGGAATAAAAATGTAATGCCAATGTTTTATCTTTTTAAATTATACCATTCTCATATATCTTTTTTCTATATCACAACTGAATTCTTAAAAACTTAACTCTGCATTTCTTCTCAACAGTATTTTCTCTCATAGACTTAAGGCAGTAATTACTCAATTACCTCTCAATGTCTTTCCATCTTGTACATATTTAACTATACTTGAAATGTTGAAAATTATTCATCATTACTCAATCCTTGTAATCTTCACTCTTGTTATCTTCCCACTATACCTTATTGACTTCATTGCAGCTTTCTACTCTTGAAATTCCTGATTCACTTAGCTAAATAATCTTGATATGAATGCCATCCCAATACAATATTTTTTAACCAGTCCCAATTCCAAAATGGTGATACTGTAACCATAAAATGTTTCATAACTATTACTATTGTCATTGTTATATGGATTTTCCACCAGTTGGATTATAAAATACAACCCCCTTACAAGTGAGCTTTAAAAAAGCTTAATATAAAACCAGAATCATTTTATATTTCATAAATGATAGTGAAACATTCATTATTAACTTTAAAAGTTGGCCCTGAAAAATTGAAGTTTTGCAGAATTTACAATGATACTACACTCTACACTGAGGTATGTATATTATTAATTATATAACTATACTATCACTAGAAAAAAACATAATTTGCAGTCTTTACACATATATATGACACGCATAAATAAGCATGTTGTGCACTGACCAAGAATATTTGAGATGAAATGACACCAAAAATACTCACATCAGTTATACATTCACTGCACATAAAAACACTAAGTTCTGAAAATATCCTTCCCCAAAATATTGATTTACAACTGTATGGGTGACCCTGTAAGTGCTCTACATCTAATTTGTTTGCTTTTAAAGTCACTATAAATTGGGAAAAACTATTTTAAATAACCATTTTGTTCTCAGTAAATGGTGTACAAATATGCAATCTTAACTTTAATTTCCTAACTATTTAAAGTAACTTATATGATTAGTTGCACAATTTAAAAAATGCATTTAGCTCTTAACATACTTTACTGGCAAAATTATTACATGCTACTCATAAGAATTCATCAAAGCAGCTAAAGTGAAGCACTAATTACCAGGTCTAAGCAATGAATCAAAATAAATGTCAGTGGTCGTATCTGTAGCAGCAAAAGGATTCCAAATATAGCAAACTTTAACATGAAGGCTTATCAATGACAGACATAGCAACAAAGATAAAAAAAAACATGCATTTCACAATGCATAATTTCTGCTGTCCTTCTCCAGTCTGGAAAGGGAACTAGGAATACAAAAGAAGAGAGAGAGAAAAAATGAACTGGGAGAGAGGAATATTAAGAGTAGGAGGCTTACACAGGTTGTCCTTGGGCTCCGAAGACCTACCACAAGTATCCGTCCCTTCACCTTCACCGTCTGCAACCACGAATGTTATGGAGGGTTAGTCAAACCATACATTCACTCCATTCCAGAATAACTCTATGAAAAGTTATTGTAGTGCTTGAAAACTTTTAAATTCATTACACATACAGGCATATGTATAATGAATGACTTCATTTTAAATTCAATGGCACTTGATACTAAATTAAATAGCATGCACAACCACCATCAAAGAGAGGTAAAAGACCTTTCCTTTATTTCTATCATAAGAGAAAACACAGAATGCCACAGAAAATCAACTTCCAAAATCATAATTCCAATTAAAATTTCCTATTTTTTTGCTCCATTATATCAAGTCTTCCTTCTGATCATACATACATACAACCAAACTGATAATGTTTCAATTATATGACCATGATTCATCCAGCTAAAAAGCTATGGTTATCAAATGTTCATACAGCAAAACTGATCTGCATGTCAAGTCAATAGTTCACTAATCATACAGGCAGGTTGATCATTAAAATGTAATTGTACAAGCAGTTTCATCATTATAAAGTGTATGGTGGTGCAGATCTGTTATGTCCATTTGCAAATATGTAGAAACATTAATATAAAATGCAGTACCCCTAATGTCTGTTAGGTCAATGTGAACCTATTTTCCTTGTACAATAATATGACACTCCACTTTTCTGGTATTTAATAACTAATAAATTTAAACTCTTTTCTTGTGCACATTTTTGTATTCACAATCTACAACAAACTACATGTAAATTGGATTATGTATCAATTTAGAACTGTCAAATTGTATATCCAATAGATCCTTGTATCTCAAAAGCACCAAGTACCAATTTGTATCTTGGGGAGGCTAAACATCTCTTATACACTTGGTAAAAATGTTAATCTTAATCACTTGACTATTATTTCTTCTTGAAATAGAAATAAGACCTAACACAAGAATAAAAATTATGGTTTTAAGCAATTAGCTGAGGCAACCATAGTAATTTTGCTTTCTGAAGTAGAGAAATTTCAAAAACTTTCTTGCAACAGATGACAGAACAATGATCTTTGCATTACTTCAGCTGATATGCAAAGTTTTTTCCTTTTACTAGCAACTACCAAAAATGTTCACTGGTAACACTGATGATATCTTGCTTCTTAAAAAATATAAAATTCCTTTTGTTTACAAGATTCCTGTTCTAATTTTCTTAATTTTTATTTCATACCGCAAACATTTAAGAAATCACTTCAGTTATTTAACATTTTATAAGATTACTCAGAAATCTTGAGATTTTCTTTATATTTCCTTAACATGTCTTGTTTCATTACACCCTGGTTAATTTTTAATTTCCAATTCTTCTGCTAAAAAATGTTCAGTGCTTATATTTTCCATATTTCTTTTAAAAGCAAAGGGAAGTATATGGCAAATCAATGTAAAATGACAAAAAATTGAAGTAATTTGTATTTTTCCTAGGTATACAAACAAGAGCCTTTCATATGTGAAGTATCCTTCGGCATAAGCTGCAATGGCTCTTGAATCTTAGTAATGAGGTAGTTAACTAGTAGTGACGGGGAAAAGAGGTGGCAATATCCAACCCCCTCAGTTTAAAAGCGTGAGATAAGGCTGAGCAGTAGCCTTTTACTGTAGAAACTGAGAAGTGCATGTCTTGGCAAAGGTAGTTGAGGAAGTAAGCAATCTGTTGAATAAATACTTCGACTAGATAGTTACCCTTCTATGACACCAATTGTAGAAGATGGGCCACTTTCCTTGGTACATGTCCACAGGGGAATGACAGGTACCCAAACATCTCTCTCCATGCCCTGTGAGAAAAGCCTCCCTCTCACAAAATACACTGGACAATCTCCACCTGTGAAGGTGGTACCTGCAAATGTGTGGTTGACACAGGATGGTAAGCCACAGGGGCAGCTCTCTCAGCACCTCAACCAAAAATGTCAGCCATCAAAGTCATCCAAAGACCCACAGGGTGACGAACACTGCTGCCCAGTGTATGTTGGAATGCATCCTTCATCACTGCCCATGGGTCTGGGACTGGGGAACAGAAGATAGGAAGTTTTCAGTTGAATCTTGCTGCAAACAGATCAATCATAGGGAACCCCCATAATCTGAACAACCTCTCCACTACTCGGGGGTGTAGGGACCACTCTGTCACAACTACCTGACTCCAGTGACTAAGCTGAACCACCAGAATATTCTGTCTGCCCAGAATGTATCTAGCTGACAACTTGAAAATCAACCACTCATGAATCTGTGACACCAGCAGGCACAGGGTCCGAAATACCTTTTCCCCCATTTGATGACTTAGGTAACTATAATTGTATTGTCGCTATCAACACCACTGGGTGCCCTCTCAAACTGTGTTGTGATGCGTAGGAGATGTCTGTTGTCTAACCATCAAAAAAGGTTCTCTCTCACTTCCCGACTTGGGGACAAGCTGGAAAGGAGGATCCCAAGGGGAGGACTAATGCTGCTTCAGTTGCCATTGAAGCGACCCAAGGTAGCCAGCTCTGACGACTGGGAACAAGCTTCTCAAACTTTGACAGGTGACCTAGGACAACTTGCCACACCCTAGCAGGTTGCCCTGTCACAAAAGGAACTGTCTCTACCTCCCTCTGGTTGCTCAGAAAAGAGCTCACTGGGAAGGCTCTTACTGCTGTTGTGTCAAAGAGCATACCTGGAGGAGAGTGGACTTCCACCAGTTGATCACCACCCCTAGATTGACACAAAAAAGCTTGCAGATGATTTCTGTCCTGACGGTGGCCCCTGGAGGAAGTCCAAACCAACCTATCATCCAGGTACTACAGAACACAAATATCTTTCAAGTGGGCCCAAGAGGAGAGTAAGGTGAATACCCAAGTGAACCCCAGAGCAAGAGTCACCAATCCAAAGCACAAGCCCTTGAACTAGAACACTATCTCATTGCAGACAAAGCAGAGATACTATCGAAAGCAAGAAATTGACCACTGTGATAGAATCTGAGTGTAGTTTCCATCATGAAACCAGCCTGTCAAACATATTAGTTCAATGCTTACAGGTCAATTACAGGTCTCCAACCACCGGTTGTTGTCTTCTCTACAATGATAAGACAGTTGTAAAACCCCAGAGACCAAATATCTACAACTTCCATGTTGCCTATTTTAATAGTTCAAACACAAATATACCTTAAACTATCATCCTAAAATCCTTTAATATAATTTCAAAGTCATCTTACAACATTACCCTTTAAAAATGTATTTCTTACCGTTAGGTGTGAAAACTAATCAGGTTACCCATATATTCAGGCAAAGCCATTTTCTCTCATATAGTATTGAAGCTATCCTGTTTTCTCATTTTCAGACGGGAAAAACATTGGGAATTCACGAGTAGAGTTAAATACTGTATTTAAATATTTATACTGTGTATACTCGTGTAACGCATAATCTTGCATATTGCGTGAGCCCCAAATTTTCACCCTTAAATTATTTTATCATGTATCTCATGTATCATGCAAGTTCCTTTTTTGAGAGACCAAATTACATTAGAATAACCTCTTTCCCTCCATCTCTTTATCTATCCCATCTTCTAGCTAAATAAGTCAAAAAAGTAAAAGAGAATGATAAAAGTATCATTAGCAATGTCATACTCATTGCGTAAACATATACAGCCATAAACAACCGAACGAGAAACAGCTGTTTTGCTATGAACAACTGAATCAGATAACAACAGCTGTTTTGTTTGCATTTCAACCATAGTACAATAGCAAAAAATTACCATAATTATGTTACAAATGATGAAGTAGAAAAGGACCGATATATTTTTACATTACAGTGGACCCCCGTCTATTCGTGGTTCTGGATTCGCGGCTTCACCTATTTGCGAATTTCTCTGTGGAACATATATATTCACATTATTTGCGGTATTTTTCATAGAGAAATATTAAAAAATTACTGTATTTTCATATTTTCATGACTAAATGCACTTTTTGTGATAAAACTATTAAAATACTCAGGTATTTTAAAGGGGTTTTTTGGTGTTTGAATATCAAAATAGGCAATTATAAGCATTTTTAGAGGGGTGTCAAATATTTGCGGATTTTAGCTATTTGCCGGGGGTTGTGGTACGCATACCCCGTTAATACTGGGGATCGACTGTACTGTATACCCTTATTCGCTTTGGAGAAAAGATTGACAAGGAAATATACTGCTAAATTTAAGCTGCAAGTTGTAACTGAAGCTGAGAAATCAATGTTCAAGCTGCTAATGACTATAAATTATCAAGTATCGCCAACATTGGATGAAACTCCCGTAAACTTCAATATGCCATAAAACTCTACCATAAATAGAATTGGAGAGAAAAGTATTTTAATCAAAACTATTGGGCATGAAAGAACACATTTTACTGTTTCCACTCCGTTAAAAGATAAATACGCACAGCTTGTATTATGATGAAATCAAGTGAAAATAGCAAACGGAATCTGTTGATTTTTTTACACAAAAAACATGCCCTCAACACCATCCACTGTATTAAAAAAAAAACTAACAGTTCATATGCAGAACAAACCTGGCTCTTAATGTAAGGATAAATTCTTCTGACGCCAGCTGGAAACCGGTAAAAATCATATAAAATTGTAAAACCAGGAATTGGTGGCAACGGGGTTCAGCCAATGGGATGAGAGAGGAGGTATCCGCCAACTCCTCTCACCCATGATGCTGTGACGCATTCAGTTACTTCTTACTGCCTTACTAGTAGGGTGTGCTGTTGCCCTTCCTACCGAAGCCAGTGTTTGCTGCTTCTCTTTTGCCACTGTTTTTTTTTGGTTTGATTGTTTGTTTTGTGAAATAGTGCTATATTGTGTGTTCATACTGATTATGTTCTAAATCATTTTAATTCTCTCTTATCTGGGCATGATAATTTCTTGAT
The DNA here is from genome assembly GCF_040412425.1 of Macrobrachium rosenbergii. Taxonomy (NCBI): domain Eukaryota; kingdom Metazoa; phylum Arthropoda; class Malacostraca; order Decapoda; family Palaemonidae; genus Macrobrachium; species Macrobrachium rosenbergii. Next base: position 28,009,189 of record NC_089746.1, read on the forward strand.
CGAGTAGGTCATTAAAGCTTCTACCCACCACTTCCTAGACATAAACAGTTTTATACAACCCCTAATGTGGCTCTGCAATATAGATAAGTGAACCCAGATCTGGTTCGTTTAGGTCCAGGGTTGTCTTTGGATCAGGTTTGGGCAGAGGGCCTTTCCTCACCCTTCAAGAGGCTGCGCTACTTTGGAGTCAACCACCTCTTCTACTTTCCAGGATGTCTCTTGGTTGTATTTATGGTCCACAGCAGTGGCCAAAATCTCTTCCACTGCAATGGGCGATACAGAAGAGAGTGCCCCTTATATTAGACAGTTACACTTTGGGGGTAAGGCAATTTCTTACCTGACCCATTTAAATGATAACATTTGGGTCAACTACTTGTCAAAAAGAAGAGGCACAGCCCTCTCAAAAGTTTCTAGGTTCATCAGTACTGATTCTTTACTTGCTTTGAGGAACAGGGATATTCTGAGCCCCCTGTCTCTCTTTCCTAAGGAGCAACTTGACATTGCTGTAGATAGATGTTGGGCAGACAATAATAACCGACTAGTTCACCAAGCGGTATCAAAATCTGCTGGTCCTTCTCGCCCTAGCTCATCAAAACCCAGACATCAACCTTCTGCTACGACGACTCCTAACATGACCTCTACCAACAAACCCAGTCAGCCTGCGCCATTGTCATCTAAGAAAGCCCCTCAGCAACGGCCCTTCCAGCCCCATGCTTCCAGACCAGGGAGAGGAGCTAGAGATAGGGCTACAGGAAGTAGGCAATAGAGTGGGCTCCCCTCCATGCTCACTGTCGCTAGTGGGGGGTTGCCTGGTGAGCCATTAGGCTATGTGGCAGAGTTTCAGTGCAGAGAAGTGGGCAGTAAATGTTCTACAGGTGGGATATTTACTACCCTTCAATCTTCTCCATCTCTCTGACCTCCCTCTCCATCATTTGACATACACTCAGGACTCTTCTAAGTATCTATCTCTTCAAGAGAAAGTGAAGAAAATGATGGAAAAAGGAGCAGTGGACGTAGTCAGGCATCTAACTCCAGGATTTTGCAGTTGGGTTTTTCTGGTTCCCAAGGCAACGGGCGATTGGAGGCCTGTGGTAGACCTCTCGACCCTGAATCTGTTCATCAGGAAGACCCTATTCAAGATGGAGACACGTTGTACAATCCTAGCAGCTGTCAGGAGCAACGATTTTATGCTCACGATAGATCTGAAGGATGCTTACTTTCAAATTCCAATCCATCGCTCATCCTGGAAGTTTCTTCACTTCAGTCTGGGGAAGCTGGTGTTCCAATTCAAAGTCCTATGCTTTGGCCTTACAACAGCCGCTCAGGTGTTCACAAGAGTGTTCACTCTAGTGTCAGCATGGGCTCATTCGCAGGGAATTCAGCTCTTAAGGTACCTCGACGACTGGTTGGTCTTAGCAAGTTCTTGAAAAGCTAATCCAAGACGGATCATCTTCTCTAATTTTGTCACGGCTTAGGCATTGTGATAGGTTTGGAAAAGTCAAACTTAGTCCCAGCTAAAAGATTCTTTACCTGGACATGATTGTAGACATTGTATCGTCAAAAGTATTTCCATCGGACCAACAGATCAAGAAGTTCCGGAAAGCTGCCTGGTCCTTTCTGTCCGAACAGAAGCAACCAGTGCAGCAATGGCAAGTGGTTCTGTCTCTCCAATGGAGAGTGAAAGAGTTTTGGTCCCCCACAAGGGATTTTCCTCTGTTGCAAGTCCCCCTGTCAGCAGAAGTGAGAAGGGACCTACTGTGGTGGCTGGACGACAGAAACTTAGCTATAGGAGTGCCTCTTCAATTCTCCCCCTCCAGAGATTCTCCTGTTTTCAGATGCCTTGTACAAGGGTTGGGGAGCACAATTGGATGACCTTCTGACTTCAGGAGTGTGGAATCTCCAGGACAAGCTACTGCATATCAACATTCTGGAGTTGAAAGCAGCCTTCCTGGCACTTCAGGAGTTTCAAGGAAGAGTGAAAGGGCACTGAGTACAGTAGTCCTAATGTTAAACAACACTACAGTGGTAGCCTACATAAAGAAATGAGGCTAGTGTCACGCCAACTTCACTCACTGACAGTACTCATGCACCAGTGGGCGATATATTGCTCAGTAGACCCCTCAGCCAATTATATCCCTGGCAAGAGGAATGTAGTGGCCGACAAGTTAAGTCATCAGGGTCAGGTCTCAGGGACAGAGTGGTCGCTTCATCAGGTTATAGCAGACAGGCTGGGACAGAGTGGTCTCTTCATCAGATTACAGCAGACAGGATCCTCCAACTATGGGGAAGGCCCATGATAGACCTGTTTGCTATAAGGTTCACCAGGAAGCTAGATGTCTGTTGTTCAGTGGCTCCCGACTCCTTCACTGTGGCACAGGATGCCCTTCAACATCCTTGGGGCAATCTAGAAGTTTATGCCTTTCCCCCTTTTTGCCTGAACCATCAAGTCTTGAACAGGATAATGATTTCCATGAATCTCAGGATGACCCCAGTATCTCCCATGTGGCTCCATGCAGAGTGGTTCCCAGATCTACTGACCCTTCTGTCAGCAGTCCCGAGAGAAATTCCCCCATGGAACAACCTTCTCTGCCAGCCCTCACATTGAGAGATTTCACCAATCTCTAGGATCCCTATCTCTTCACGGTTGGAGACTATCTAGTATCTCCTGCAAGCAAGAAGCTTTTCTCGCAGAGCAGCAACAGAGATGTCTTGCTATCTCAGAAGATCTTCCTCAGCTTTATACCAGGGAAAATGGGCCTTCTACCCTGTTGGTGTCGTCGACGGGGTTTCTCTCTGGTCAGAACTTCTGTTCAGCAGGTAGCTGACTTCCTTACTTTTCTCTGTAGGGAGAAATGCCTTTGTGTGTTTGCCATCAAAGGCTACAGAGTTGCTTTGGGTACGGTTCTAAGTTTGAAAGATGTAAACTTGTCTCCTTCATGGGAATTTCAATGCTGCCCAAATGTTTTGAGCAGTCTTGTTCTCCTAGAGAACTTAAACCACCTAATTGGGACCTGACTCTGGTACTATGCAGTCTCGCTCATGCTCCATATGAACCTTTACGCTGATCTTCACACGAGAACTTGACCCTCAAGACAGTCTTCTTACTGGCCCTGGTGTCATCGAAGAGAGTGGGTGAACTTCAAGGTTTCTCTTTTAGTGTTGAACACACTAGGGGTTGGGGGCCTGTAGCTTTTGAATTTGTCCCGGAATTCGCAGCTAAGACTCATAATCCCTCAGCTCATGATGACAGATTTGGGTCCTTCTCAATGCCTTCCCTGGGAGATTTTATTGATAACGATCCAGATGAATTGCTATAATGTCCTGTCAGAGCACTGCGTAATTACCTTAAACTCATCACCTCAGACCTGGTGTCGAAGACTTTTTGTTAGCACAGGCTGGAACAAGAAAGAAGTGTCCAAGAATACCATCTCCTTTTGGCTCCGTGAGATCATCAGCCATGCTTATAGTTCTTCTTCAGCCTATAATGCTGACACATTGCATGCAAGAGCACATGATGTCAGGAGTTTGGGTCCCTCCTTGGCATTCAAAAAGAACTTGTCTGTTCATAGAATTTTGAAGGTTGGTACTTGGCTTCGTCAAATGACCTTCACATCCTTCTATCTGTGGGACGTTGCCCACAGGTCCTTGGACACTTTTTCCTTGGGTCCAGTGGTGGCTGCTCAACAAGTTCTGTAGGTCATCCAGTGCCATGGTGGGATAGTTTGTATCTTACTTAAGATGATGGTATGAAAGTATAACGTATACTGCCCACCTCTGCCTCCCCTCAATCTGGTTACCTGGGCTGGAGGAAACTGAATGCATCACGGCATCATGGGTGAGAGAGAGGAGATCGGTGGATGCCTCTTCTCTCATACCATTGGCCAAACCCTGTTGCCACCAATTCCTTGTTCTACAATTTTATATGATTTTTACCAGTTTCCAGTTGGAGCTAGAAGAATTTATCCTTACATTAACACCAAAGGTTTGTCAGCTAAGAAAAATACAAATTAATAAGAAATTTGTCATATTTAGTTCACAACGAGATGTATTCAAGTCATATTTCAACTTAAAAGCACTTCGTATAATGAAAAATAACCTTGTTCCATATAAACAGATTATGTAGAGATTCATTTACACTAACCAGAAGCAAGAAAATTGCTCTGAATCGAGTTAAAGATGGCAAAATAAATAAACTAACCTCGTAATCACCCTCGGCTGATTTCCAAACCAAAGTATTGATCGCTATGTTTTTTATTTTATAATATAATAGTAATATGAGAAAACATACAAAATTATTGGATACAGTGAAGTGAAGCATAACTTTTTAAAAGATCCACGGAAAAGATGCATATTTGTTATGTTTGTATTTTATAATACGATACTAATATGTGAATATTACATAAGCTAATTTTATATCTAGTGTATTATGCGACCCCCTTAAAATTAGCTTCCAAGCCAGGTCTTCAAAAGTCGTACGATACACGAGTATATACGGTAAATATGCATTGAAAAATACCAAATTATAAATGCAATCAACAGTGATACAAAAGTAGTCTCTTGTGTATGTACAGTACATGTTACAATGATTTACTAATTTTCAAATGTTAATAGTAATGTAAACACAGCAAATTAACAATAAAAAGTTATTTCACTTACAGAATCCATTTATACTGTATTATATTGATCTGTTATCATTGTAATAAGTATAAAAAACCAATCGTCCCGACAACTGTAAGGTTTGTTTTCTCAGAATCAGCTGATTGAGCCTACTACCAAAAGAACTGGGAAAATAAATTTTTAGTTGCTAAAAGAAATGAATGTATTAATGGAATTATTCTTAATTTTGTACATAACAGTGTATGATGCAGTAATTCATATTTCATTATGAAGAGAGAGAGAGAGAGAGAGAGAGAGAGAGAGAGAGAGAGAGAGAGAGAGAGAGAGAGAGAGAGAACTGGTGTTTACAACTGAAGTCTCAGCACAGTAGCTGGGGACGAGACTCGACAGGCACGGTTAAACTAGCTGAGGAGGAGAGTATAACCTTGTGTTGCCTACGTACGAAATTCGGATTTTAAATGTTTTTATGGTAATTAGAGATGAAACATCAACAATGATAAAAATGTTCTCTTGTGTACTGTTATAATGTGTGTGATACTCAGAGTCAACCAAACTTGTAATGAAATACGGTATAGTAAATCAGAGAGAAAAAAATATGGCAACACGTACCTACGTACATATAGTTGCATCAGTAAAAACAATACCAAATGTTGGGATGATCAGTGTTTTTAATACATATTACGATGATAATAGATCATATAGAGAGAGTTGAACTGAGGTGTTTAAAGCGGTAAGCTCTTTTATGATTTTGTGGGATTTTAACTTAGCATTTTATTGATATTTTGCTGTGTTTACATTACTATTAATATTTGAAAATTAGTAAATTATTTTTTCATCCAGAAAATGTATTTCCTTTACAAAAAAATTCAAAAATTAGTGAATTTTCTGCAATATATTTGGAGATATGTTCCACAGAAAAATCCGCGATTAACTGAAGGTGTGATTGCTGATCTGTGATCTAGCGGGGACCCACTGTACTCTGTTGTAACAGAGTATATAGAGTGGAGAGGAGCAAGAGGTTTCTCAACAAGAGCATAAGGATGAGGGGGGCAGTCCATATGTCCAAAATGGGCATACACAGTAACACCATCCCTGCCTGAGGTACAATGACCACTGGACAATGAACTGGCACCTATGCTCTCCTGCCATAAGGAAGAGCAAGCAGAAGTCCACCTGGACAACACCTGCTTGGCCTTGGGCTTGCCCTTCTTCCTATGCTGAGGAAGAGTGTCTGAGGATGAAGAGGAGGAAGAAGACAAAGACAACAATGATGAGGAGAAGGAAGAACAGCAAGAATGCTTCTTCCTCTTCTTCAACTTATCAGACTTATTAAGTCACCTTGCACTTTGGAGGGGTGGTCAAGGTTGAAGGGGGGAGAAATCACAACACCTGCTTGTTCCAATACAGCATCACCACAGCCACTGGAGAGTCATCTGTAGCAGTAGTAGTAGTCACAGGAACTGCAGAAGCAGCAACAGACATTGGTGACTGACTGATATTCCTTCATGCTAGGAATTCCAAGAAAGCAGCAAGTGATGAACTACCTGGAATATTCAAAGTAGGTAAAATTTTATAGAGATAATCAAAGGAAGACACCTCCCTATTGGCTTTGCCATCCTTAGATGAGAGATAAACGGGTTTGTAGGTCTCAAGAGAATTAAGCCTCCTAGGAGGGAATGAACCAGATGTAAGTGGAAGAGGAATGGCAGCCAGTGGAAAGAAAGAACCATAAAGATTCAGCAGTGTCACCACAGAAGTTTTAGCACTGAGGAACCTAACAAAATCTTCCTAGTTTTCTTCCTCTTCTTAACACACTTCTCACACTGAGGTGAGGTCCAACAAGCACAGGGAAGGGAACAAGTACATTCTATACTCCTACAGTTAAAGCACTGATATGGGAGGCTTGAAGTGACCACAAGCTGCCGCCCCCCCCACACTTGCATTGGTCAAGTTTTTTCCATTCCCCCACACTTGCATTGGTCAAGTTTACAGCCAAGGCACCAGGCAAAGGAGTCATAATGATAGTAAGCTACTTACCCAAAAATCAAATGAGAGTACAAGGAAGAGACAATAGAAAGAAAGAAAAAGTGAAATGTAGGCCATCCCTGGTTAACAGCGAGGTTCCATTCCCGGCCAAGCGCTGCTAACTGAAAATCCCTGATAATAAAAAATTGCCAATAATTATGGTAATAAATGACGTTTATATTGTCATAAGCACCAATAAACTGCTTACTGGCACTGTTAATCACTTATCGGCGCCGATAAACCGCTCAATGATGCCGATAAATCACTTACCAATGTCAAAAATTGCTTAACGTCCCTGAAAATCTGGTTAAGGACATCATTAGCCAAGTGCCGTAAAACCAGAACACCGTTAACAATGCCGCCGATGAGCAAGGACTGCCTGTAAAGAGGGAGGCAAGTGAGGGGTTACCACCTCTCTCTTCCAGTTAACTACTGTGTTACAAAGACTCAACAACCATTCCAGCTTGCACTGAAGGATACTCCATATATGAAAAAGAATAATTTATCTTTGCAGGAAGAAACCATTTTAAATACTATAAAATAAGAAGATCAAAATAGTCTGCGTAAGGTTTCCAAATGCAAACAGAAAAATAAATACTGTTATGCATTACTTTTGCAATAATTTTCAGAAATAGAAGGATAGGGGTTATGTTAAACTTTCTACTCTTCAATAAGCCTACTCACCATTAAAGAACTTATCATTCAACACGTATAGCATTTTCACATGCTACACACCAGTTGGAAATGATTTTCCACAAATTTCCAATCATGTAGATGGTAATCTTACCAATTTTTAGAGCGAAATGCTCCAGTAGCACACAGTGCACACCAGATGTGAAATAATTCACTGCTATTCAAGAGAATACTTATACAACGTCAAACCAATAATGTTTGTAGAAGCCATTCACTTCTCCAGCAGAAAACAAGATCAACAATATGACAAGATGCGCCAATGGCAATTTTACTTCAATGCAATCAGTGCAACAAATTTTTATTTTTGATGCTTGTTCAACTCTTTAAATTATGTTCAAGGTAATCTTAAATGCACAGCATCCAGTGGAATCACAAAAGTTTTCAACGTACAGATTTAATTGTAAAGGTACAGAAGACAATCTTCTGAATAAAAACTAAGTCTGAGCTTACCCTTCGCCGTAGCTGTTGCCCTGGACTGCGTAGGAGGGTGATTTTTATCATAATTTGGATCTTCTACTTCCTGGCATCGATATGAAAGGTTACGTAATATACAAACACAGTTTTCTACACTCTTGTTATCATGGGAAGCCCCCGCAATGGCAGATTTGATCACAGTGAGAAGAGAATCAACCAGGCCTGGACACTGACGCAGTTTTGTTCTCGCATACTCTCCAGCGGAACTTACATTCCTTTAAGAGCAAGAAAAAACTTTTGGGACACCTTCATATTATTTATATAAAGCTACTATAAATTCCATTAAAATAAAATCTGAATAATACTGAGTACACTTACACACCATTGGCATTTCTTTGATTTAAATTTACTTTTAAAGATTCTAAGGTGCACTGTATGGAGTTAATGGGTAGGTTTATAATATGAAGGACATTCTGTGATAAAACTTGCAACACAAATATTTCCTATCATAGCTTGTCATTTCACTGTTCTCGTTAGATCACAACAGTCCGTGACTTCTGAGTTTATTGCAAGTCAGAACATTACAAGGTAAAATAAATTGACTCATTAGTAACACCACACAGAATCTAAAATATGTTTCCTCCATCCTTTATACACACAAAATGGTTTAATCTAAGTTTCAGTTGTTTTATCCAACAGATTCGAGTATCTATTCCAGTATTCATGGCTGCTGGGCCCTCTCAGGTACTGAATTTAATGGACTTAGGCCGAGTGGTCACCATATAAACAATGTAATAGGATCTTCCCAATGGACAGTAACTATGAATCTCAAATCTATGCAATTATACCTCATCCAGATTGCTATTATTTTGTTTTTAAAACATTCCCATTTCTCTGCTAAGCAGAACAGTGTATGCCTTATACATATAGCTTTTTCTATTTACTAATGGGAAAATTTACCATTACTCTGCACTATTTCTTCAATTTTTCCTAATGCCCTCTAAATACCAGCTTCCCTAAATGATGTCTCACCAAAGTAAAAATGTTCTACTGTATCTCTTCTGATGTCTGCCCTTCTTTAACAAGGTACTCTTCCTCCTTTTTTCACCAGCAACTCTTCTTTACCATACTTTGGCATCAAAAACCCCATACTACACTTTGAAAGTTAAAATTCTGAACATGTACTGTACTAGCTATTCTATTTGATACAAAACACTGCAATCACCTCTACACCTCTCTCACAACTGATAACATACACTGCTCTTATGTAATATAGTTCAACTGTCACAAAAAATTCTAACCCCCATTATTATGTCAGATCAAGATGAGCTATGCATTTTCATTTCTCTTCTGCCTTGAGCATTTTTTGTGTAAAATCCCATATGGCTGTCTTAATTTGTACCTTCTTCACAACTACATTGTGATTCCTACTAGTCTTGCTCCTTCTGATTTCAAACCTACAAAGTTTTTTTTTACTAACTGCTCCTCTCTCCTTTTCATCATCCTCATACCATTAAAATCTTTGAGATCTGAAGGCTGTCTTCCTGCCATTACATTTCTCAGCAACTTCTTCAACCGTGAAGCTTACCCTTCTGTAATCACACCTGCTCAAAATCTCATTTATTTTCCTTGTAAGTGCCCATGTATATGATATATAGAATAGTACAGGCCTTAAACATACATTATAAATTTTTCCTTCTGCTATGTAATGGGACAATTTACCATTTGTGGAGAAATATCTTTCCACAAGCTCTTGCTATTCCTGTTTTTTCCTTACTGCGCTTTCACTGGCTGCTTCACAGATCAGTGTCCCCACAACGTCTTCTCCACTTCATAACCTGTTCTTGTTTATATGTTTCCAAAATCAAAAGTGCCTTGATTAATTTATATTTTACAACACTTACCATCCCATGACACCATCTATTAAAACCGATACACAGTATAAGATATATTTACCCCTATACTCACTCTGTGTCACTTTTCATATATTAAATATTTTATATATTTAGATAATGCTATGTTTAATATAATTAGTCCAATTAACAAATCATTACTATACTATTACTTTATAAAACTGCCACTTGCATCTGCTTCTTACCTTATTTATGACAAGACATTTTCTCTTCATGAGCTTTTGAGACTATAGAATTCATGACTTTTCCAATATAGAGTATGGTTTGCCAACATATTAATAGGGGAAAATTACAAACAAAAGTTACAAACACAATAAAATAAATCACAAACCTTAACACACCAGATGCATTTTTAAATACAGTAGACCACCATACATCAACATTAGGATCCCTTTCCACCTCTCCACCATCCCAACCAGAACATGGAATGATGACATGGCTGACAATAACGGATAAAGCATCATCTATAATGCTATGTTTTAGATCCTGTAATGAAAAATATGGACCCATTACACTGTATAAATATTTCAGATATGAACACAAGAGTATTTCATTACAAGTTGTATCTATCAAAATGTAATCATGTGTGTTAACTAACAATATAAATACAACCATTCAAATTTGAATGTCACAATTATGATTGCATTTAAAATGAACCAATAAGACTAAAATCTTAACTCTCACAGGTGGCCTGTGGGCCACTCTTAAGTAGTCAATTATAACTCCTAAAAATTTAATGACTGGGTAGAATGAAATTGTTGGAAACTTCCATTTGAACATCTTCATTTCCCTGAATTCCAACATACACAACCACAATATTTCAAGTTACATCAACTTCATAAGCTTTACAGAATGGATACGTGCTTTATTGTGGTTTACTGTATAACAATCTCATCCACTTCCTGTATTTATAGAATCAGAATGTATATTCAAATGCGTCTGCTAACTTGTTGCTTTGCCATTTCTTCAGCAGAATCACCCTTTTGGTGCTAAGTGCAAACAGTAATCTAACACTTACCAAAGCTTCCCAAGACAAGAGAATAGTAAATAAAAAAAATATAACTATAAGCAATATAAAGCCGTCTCATTAATATATCAAATACTCACTTCACATGACGATAAATTCCAAAGAATTCCTGTCACAAGTTCCTTAATTTCGTTGTCTGGAGTTTTTCTCAAAAGTCTGACTAGTGCTGGAATGCCTGAAGCATCTTTGATAGCCCTTTTATTTTCATCGTTTTGACGTCCATATGAAAGGTTTCTGGAAGCAAGGACGAGATATTAAAACCATTAAGAAGAAAATAAACCTGCTGAACTCTACATCATGAAACTGGAAAAGATGATTTTTAAAACAAAGCCTATATAATTATTCCATCTGAATGAGACAAACCAAAACTTACCTAAGTGCACCACATGCATTACGATGAAGTTCTGGTAGGTCGTGGGAAAGAAGAGCTACTAGAGGAGGAATACCACCTAATATTCGAGTCTTTTGTTTTGTAGGATCATCCATATAACATAGATGTTGAAGGTACGCTGCAGCATTGGCTTTTACGACATTGTTGGGGTTACTCAGGAAATCAATAACTTCATGTAGATCCGGATCTCGCCACCGAACTACCAAAAAGTAATATTATGATTGTTAAACATTTTGCAGTGATAAAATTTCACATGCATAAAACAATTTAACAGCTCAGTAAAGCTACTCAATGAACAACAAATAACTTCAGAAAGTTTATAGATACTATGACTATATATATAAGTTATAAAAATTTAGGTCTATACAACAACTAAGAGAGCAAAATAAATGAAAAAACAAGCCATTTCACACCTCTAGGAGCCCCACTGTCTGCAGAGGGTGAACGAAGCAAGCTGGGATGTGCATAATTGTCGTGGTTTTGTACTGGCGGAGGAAGGGAAGGGGTTGGTGACATGTGTGGGGGAGGTGGAGCAGGGTGTTGCTGTGCATTTAATGGCTCCTCTTCATACATACCAGGAGAGGGTAATAATGGCTCAGCACTTGAACCAACTCCTCCATTTAAAGCATATGGAGAACGAGGAGTGGTACCCAAGAGCCTACCATACACCACCACACCATCAGAAGGCATCCCCCCAATGCCAGGGTCATTTCCTGGGTATCTGCCATCCTCAGGGTAGTCTCCTTCAAGGCCAGGATCTACAGTGCAGATATCAACAAATTTGTCTCATGCTATGCAACAAAAAAAGCAGCAATCTACTCATCAAACAAAAATAATGCACCCTACAATCACATCAATAAAATTATTCTTATAAAAGACTAATGTTTTTAAAAAGCAACTACTGTGTACACGTACAGCAATAAGCAAAAACACAGGAGGTTGATTGAATGCATAACAATGTAATTACAAATTATCCAATACAGCACAAACACTAATGCATAAGAAATGTGAAGGCATAATCAGAAAACAAGCTACATTAAAGTACATAGTACAATAATGAAGCATAGCACACACTAAATTTCACATTTCAGTACAATAATGAAGCATAGCACACACTAAGTTTCACATTTCCAGACCTATAAAGAACAAACTTTGCTGCAGAAAACTTAATTTTACTACATTTACCAGGGCAAAATAAACTTCTTTGTGCCTTTTTTTTTTTAGACATTAAACCTAGAACTAACATTCACCCTACTTCCTACTCTTGATAACACCATATGCAAAAAAAATTAATGAATATGAAAACTATTATAAGATAAAACAGAGGATTTCATAACCAAACTTCTTATGTCATGTAATGCCTTAGAGCTAACTTGGAGTACTCTTTCCAAATTCTGAATGCCATCCCATAGAATGGAAATGGAAACATCACATGCAAGGCCAACAAAACGAACACTGTACCATAAATCAGATACATTACAAAACAAAAAAGGCAAAAACACCTCAATTTACATTCCAGAAAAGTATATAAAGTATTAGGAGTTCTAAGGAGAGAAACATTCAAGATACTCAAAGGTATAAGTAACATACTACAGGCACCTATTTCTATTAATTAGTAATCAAAAAAGATCCAGTAGATGAAAATGAAAATAACACTTAACACCAGCTAAAGCTGGAACATCATACATAAGATAGCCACATTTTGGCACAGACTACCAGCCAGGGTTGTAAATAATACACTACTGTCCAGTTCAAGAATACAATAGGTTAGAAAAAGTGCTCGACGCCTGTTTTTCTAAAGTAACTCCTCAGATGGAGTTACCTTACATGGAAGTACTCCTTTCCACGGAACTCCATATAACCTATGAAAAAGCCTTTAGGACACAGTCAGTATGAGTAATATTCAAAGAATGCATAGAATGGGTGAATGTGAACAAACGAAAATTATCATTCTATCTCACATGGATACACATAAAATTTTGAAATTTTAAGGTAAAGTGTCAACTCAAAGCATGCATACTCAAGATTTATTTGAAATTTATTTGAAATTATAGTTACGGAAATAGCAGGATGATAGGCAGTAGGAATTAAAAAAAAATATATAAAAAGGGACTGATGAAGACCAGAACCAGATGGAATTCAGATAAAGTGCACAACAGATGAGAGTGAGAGAACTTATTTCACACCTATGTTGAAAATAGAAAATCTGACCAAAACATTAATGAATAACTGAAAACTGCAAAAATTTATGATGCAGCAAAAATTCAGGACCTTACAAAGAGAAAGGTGTAGATTCAGATGTGGGTACTATAAAATGCAGAGATTCATGGCTGAAGTACGTTACAAGGTGGTTTCACAACTGGTGAAATAGCATTAATGTGTTCTGAAGCTGGAACATTAATTAGTATCTTACAAGTAATAACTGAGATTGTGCAAGTGATGAAAATTGGAAAGAACCAAACACTTTGGGAAGTAGTAAATATGGAGTCAGAAGGAAGGCCCAAACAATATTTGAGAAAGAGACTTGGATGGATGGAAATACCGGTTTATTATTACTATTGTACATTAACTCAACAAGACCGAGTCACAGTTCTAGACTCGTAGGTCACTGATCTCATGGTAAAGTTAAAGATGTTAAGACAGTGAAGGGGGAAAAGACTAAAGGAACCAGATAAAGAATAACATGCAAAAAGTATTACATCTCAAGTCAAATGGACATTGCAAAGAATATTCAGTTCCATCTACAGTGTGCCACAAAAGGGACAGTAAGCTTTACCCCTTTATAGGGGGGTCAATTTTGAAGATCGTAACACAGAGGGGAATGAAAAGAACATCAAACATTTAAATCTGTGAAGGGAAAACTTTTCAGAAAAACAATGATAACACTAAAAACATTTGAAAAAAAATCTGCTACCTGGCTCAGTATTTTCAGGAAACATCCAACCTGATGTAAAAATGAGAATGATAAAAAAAATTGTAAAAACATATCTTCTTGGCTCACCAGTTTCAGGAAACACTCAACCTAGAGGCAGTGGTTTATGATACGTCATGAATAGAAACAATTGCCTTAAAAGATCCAAAGCACACATGACTTTACACACAATACAGAATTGTCATTTATTCTGACTCAAACGACAGCAAATATTCATAACCTTGTCAATTTCCTATCAAAAGGCTAAGATGCCAGAGTAAACATCTCTACACCCATCATGCACAGCAGCAAAAAAAGCTTAAAGTAAAAAATAATTTTTTTTTTTAAAGACAACAGTTCTGCAAAATAGAAAACATGGATACCTCACAAATGCTATACGCAGGTATGAGTTCATTGGTTACTAAGACTGCTGACTGCTAGGAGATTGCTTTTCACACTCTAGATTTCTAGTTTAAATTAAAATAACGACTCATAAAATTCTGAGAAACAAAACTTCGATACAAACAGATTGGTGGTTCAATTAAACAATTCAGTAACAAAGGCAACAGTATCACTAAACAGATTTAAAGTTCAAAACTGAAAAATGAAATAGCAGCTAAGAAATCCAGATGGCATATATCCTTTAATTGTCTACATGAGTACAAGTGTTGCTTTCAAAATGTAACCTAAACACAAGTACAGTACAGTATAATGGAGTAAACACTGAATATGTGAGTGGATAAAACTGAATTAGTATGAACCAATTATGAACAACAGAAGTACGTACAGTATGTCAAACAGAACACATATTTACTTTTGAGGAGTTACATCCCTGGCCTTAGTGAGCACCACATCCAACTGTTAGAACCTTGATTAGGGCCCTGAGCTCAGTGTACAAGCAAATGCTGCCCTGTTGGGTGACACCTCCTTAAAAGGGTACAGGCTAGATCCACAATAGAAAATTGTGGCCTACCTCTGGATGAGCACCAAAAATCACTGGCTGCAGGATGGACATGAACTGGTTAAGGCGCTGAGTGCTTTGTCTCCTCAGCTTCAACCCTTGATGCTTGGCAGATGGCCTTGGTTAAAACCAATAGGCAACAGCAGGTGTCACTGGCCTTAGTCAAGAAATGTGATTACAAGGAACTAGCTATTCTTCAGTGTGTTTAATCAATGAATCCCCATAGATCCTGCCATGTAAATGGACAGGCATACTTTAAGAATGGTCCCTGGTCCCAAGGATACATGGGTCCAGTACTAAGAATTTCCTGGTTTTTAAATAATCAAGGTAAATTTAAAATAGGAGCTTTGAACTTAAGAACTCTGAATCACATTGGAAAGATAGAACAGGTAGAAAATGAGTTTAAGGGATACAGACTGGACAAACATTTTAGCTACTTGTGAGTCACAATGCAAAGGAATATGAAAATAATTATTCAGGAAGAGCAGATGGAATTGGTGGAGGAGTTGGCATGATATTAATATCAAATATAGACAAGGCACAGACTAGAGAGCAGTAGATTACTGATGGCAAGATTGAAATAAAAACAGTTCAATATGAGTATTACAGCGTGCTATGCACCAACAAATAAACTCTCTGAAGAAAGAGAAGATTCATTTATGCAGAAGAGCAAATATAAAAAAATACCACCTAACACAAATGCCTAAGTTAGTAAGAACAAAGAAGGCCTGGGGACATAATGAGCAAGGAAGGTCTTGGAGAGAATGCAAGCAAAAATGGGATACAGTTCATTGATTTTTGTGCTGCAAATATTGTAATTTGGTAATAGGAGGTACTCTTTCCTAACAAAATAGCATCCATGAAGACACTTGGACTTCTCCAGATAGCAGTCAGAAAAACCAATTAGAAAACATACTCATTAAGCTGAGAAAGATGATGAACGCCTAGGAATAATAGGAACTACAGAGGACCACATTTCAGCATGATCACCAACTACATTTCCAAGCTAATGCTGAAATTAAAAAGATAAAGCTTCTTGAAGATGAATTTCAAGAGGCTTTTGCAACTGTAAATCAAAATACATTTACAGTTCCTGAAACCATTATCTGAGGAAGAGCAGACAATCAATGAGGACTAGTTTAACATCAAGCATTTATGTCAATCTGCTGAAAAAGAAGTACTGTGCTGAGATATAGGGTGACAAGATAGAAGCCTTGGATACTGGATGAGACCTCAGATTTAACAGTAAGGAATGCATAAAAGCAAAAGTCTGGATAGGTTAGTTAAATGAAGATCAAGAAGAGTCAGAAAGAATATCTGGACAAACATGCTCATAACATTGTCAAAGCCAAGTATTCTGGGAGTGGTACTCATGTTAGGGAAAAGAAAAAGAAATTGGAATATAATGGTCAAAAAAAGGGGCGAGTCAATAACATCACCAGCAAAAGGCAGACAATATTGAGCAAAGAAGTTTTATGAGATTGCAAGAAATATGAGGGGATAACTTTATTGATATACTGTACAAGAAGTTGAAGAAGGCCTTAAAGTTCTTGTGAATGAACTCACACTTTTTAAGATTAAAAACACCAGGTTATGATGGAATCACTGAATAAAAATTATTTTAGCTGAAACTGAAATGACACCTATACCAATGACTGTTTTGAAGAATATGGAATGAGAAAACAAAGCTTGATGATTGGGAATTGGAAGTCACTGCAAAGGTACCAAAGAAAGGTGACCTGATTCAATTTGGTAACTATATAAGCACTGTATATACACTAGCTGTAATGAAAATAATCAGTATACTGTACTTATTATTAATAGGCTGAAGAAACAAAGTACATAAATGCTGAGAGATGAACAAGCTGGTTTCTATTGAAGGTAGGAGTTGCACAGATCAAATGTCTGTATTAAAACATACTGTGCATTGTTTTGCAGCAGAGTACGTACTTTAAAAATATATTTCTGATGGTTTTTGTTGATTATCAGAAGGCAACTGTCAGTGGACACAGACCAAAATTATAAAAGGTCTCTTGCATCACAATTGCATTCCTGTTCAATATATAAAGCTAATTGTACAAAACAGATGCCAAGTTAATGTTTATGAACTACTGTCAGGTGAACTTGCAGTAAATAGTGGGGGTGCTAGAAAGGAATGCATTTCACCTATGCTCTTTCCCTTATATATTTTATAATGAAAACAGCACTTGGAGATGAAAGAGATGGCTTATACTGCAGAAACTTAAACTTCAGATATGTAGATGATGTTGTTTTAATCAGCAAAAGACCAAGAGATTTACAATGTAAAACTTAATCAATAGAATCATCATACATCTGAAATGACGGGACACAAAAAATCTAAGAAAAACATGTAATAAGGACAGAGTATACACAAGGGACAAAATAACATCAGATGAAGAAAGGATTACAGTGCTTGAATCCTTCAAATATTTTGGAACAATTTTATCTAATACAGGTTCTCATGATTTGGAACTTAGTAAGGCTGAAAATGGAAAATCAAACAATAGGCAGGTTATTTAAAACTTGGAAATCATACTGAAACTGTATAAAAAAAGATTATACAAGTCTAGTATGATTTATATTGCTGTATGGATATGAATCATGGTACAACAGTGTAACTATGAAGATCTTTGTCTATTTGAGAATAAAGCTTTAAGAACATTAGGAGTCAGATGGCAGGATAAGAGTTTGAAACAATACCATAAGAGAAATTATGGAATTTCCATATAAATATGCAATAACTATGAAATTAGTGGAGATGGCTTGGACATGTTCTTTGCACAAACCTTGGGAGAAAAGTATGTGATAGTGTCAGAGGCTCCTGTGGGTATCAGAAGAGTTGGAAGACCCTGACCTACATAAATGAGAGCTATGAGAAGGAAGGCTGGAGAGAGTGGAGATTTGTGGAAGACAGAGAGCAAGAAAGACACGAGTGGCAGAATTTCAAACAGGCAGGCCCTTTGCATCATGAGGCAGAGGTGATGATAATGAATTATATGATGAAATTACATGGGAAATTTCTAATACTGTATAAAATTTAACTTCACAACTATGAAACTAAAATATACAGGAAGACTTGATGCACACAAAAAGTCCATGTAAAGCTTCACAAACAATGGCAGGCCTAGTCTAAGTACAAAAATAATACATAGTGTTATGTCTTTAAAAAGTTTACAAAAGCTGATATCCTAAACACAATTGTGAATATAACTGATTTGGCAAATGTAACATGCAATATTATGGCTTGAAGGGCATCATCATTCAAATGGCTGAATATTTGCAATGGAGACTATACTCACCCATAAGCTGGGGGTCATCAACTAGCAGCAAAAAGTTTGTGACGATAATGTTAATATGGAAACTGATAACACTAGCAATGGAACATTAAAGCCACATTCTCACAGACAGTGTCTTATACATTATTTGCTCCTTCTTTTGTAGGAGAAATAAAGACAGTAAAGACCAGAAGCTGAAGATATTCCTAATCTCCTATGATCATTGTAGATATGGTTATATGTCATAAGTACCAAGAAATTTCTGTAAAAGCTGAAAACTGTATTCCTCTTTTATTCTCCTAAATATTAGAAAAAAATTAAATGATAAAAAAGCAAGTGCCTCAACATACACACACATACCACAAAAATTTGAGGTTGGAGCATTAACATTAAAATAATAGTACCTCATCTTATCAGATACTTTGGGGATTTGGCTCTACTTAGTTCCTAGCCTAAACTTTACTTTCACTTATAAGGCTTTACCTAAAATTATATCACATCTAAAATGGCATCTTATCGAAAAATCATGAGAATAATGTAACTAGTTATTGCAGATGTTTGATAAGTTGAGGCGTTATAAAATGCATATACTGTGCTAGTAACCATGCTGTTACAGTACCAACACCTACTGAGTCCTATGGAACAATTTGGCTTACTTATGCCTCAATAAAAATGCTTTTCAAGATGTGCTCTAACACTAAAATACCCAATTCTAAAGTAATGTGCATTTTTCATAGCATATGAACCTACACTTTCATAGATGCTTGGTGCACTTTGCCTGTCACTGAATCATCTCAAAAAACAAAACCCTATCAAGATAGTTTACAGCTGTCAATGACCTGAGCTTGCCTTGCTCTTCCCTCCACTGATATGTTCTTCTCCATAGTTGGAGAGAGATCTGAACTATGCGGGGTAGTATGGGAAGGGTAAAAATATACCTCTGAAAGTGTAGGTTCATACACTAGGAGAAATACAAATTACTTGAGAATTTGGTATTTGTTCTGACACGAATGCAAACCCATGCTTTCACAGATGACACCTCACTTGGAGGTGGGAGGCTGATCCCTTATAAGGGAGTAACGGTGGGCATATCTCTACGAAAGTCGAAGTTGAGCCTACCCCAGCTTCTGAAGGCCAGACCCTCTACTCAACTAGAGCTCAGGTCACTATCAGAAAGTAACACTAGGATGTCACATTCTATGTACCTCCCATTCCCGTCTGGCAATCCCTACGTCCTCCTGTTCCTTCTTGGGCAGAGCCCTATATCACCTGGTGAGCTTCAACCACTGGGCCCAAGGGAAAGTGTCTTAGGACATGTGTCCCAGGTCCTTGAGGTAGAAGGAAATGAAGAGTGACTGTCTTTACCATACCTCCACCTTCAGGACTGAATGGCTCTTCTTGAAAACTACTGACAGTTCTATATCCTTTATGTCTTGAGTCCTTATCCTGCCCGGGAGGGGGGATTCTCCTTCTGTGGCCTTATTTGCCCTGACAATTGTCTCCCTTAGCCAGAGGGATACCATGCACTTGGAGATCTCCTTCTCTCATGAATAGTCTCCTGCACATGGGTCTGTGGGGGGCTGTTCGCTCGAAGCAGGCTCTCAGGGCGCTAACTGTGCACTGGAGTATCTTGCCCTTTTCACCCCACATAAAATCCTTCCACATAGGGATATGCAAGGGTTTGAATCGCAGGTCTGGCACCAAAGGGTTCTTCTGAGTCTTTGCCACAAAGTCTGGGGCAAACACAGAGACCGGGATGGCTATTCTTGGGAGTGGGTGAAGGTGTTCTTCAGAGGTTCATAAGGGGACGTCCCCAACTGGAAAGGACTTCGGTCACATCCTACTCTTGGGTTCTCATTTCTCGTGGGCAACAGTACCCAGGATGAGGAGAATTCTATGTCCCAGAGCTGAAACATCAGTGTGAAAGCAGCCCTATAACCCTTGACTGCAGGGACCAAGAGGGATTTCTCCTGTCGGAGGTAGATGAGGAAGTCTGCTACTTCCCTTACATGATGGTTGACAGTTTCCTGGATCTCGACAGGTTAATGCCCCTCAATCAGAATACCTGTGCAAGGACTACTCCATAACCCTTAATGGCAGTCACTGTCACTGAAACAGGTCTATCTCACCTCAGAAAGACCAGGGAGTCTGCTACCTACTTCACTGGTGTCTTGAGGGGATCGTGACCCCTCCAAAACCAAAGACAGTACTCTCTCCACTTCCCCTTGTAGACTCCGACAAGAGGAGGGTCTGAGGATGTCCGTGCTGGCTGCTGCAAATTCCTTTAAAATGCCTTTCTAAGGAACTGCTGCATAGTCCAACTATAAAGCCAGAGGTTGGCTACGTGTTGATGGCATCTTCCACTGTGTTCTTGCCCTAGAGGGATAGGAAGCTGAGGCAGCTCCACCAAAACATCTCAGAAGGCACAGGAGGTCATCATACCCGTTGGTGTGTCATGGGCACCACCAGGGCCATCCAATGGCCCTGGGAACGATAAGAGTCTGTTTAGTACCCTTCACAGTTATC
The DNA here is from genome assembly GCF_040412425.1 of Macrobrachium rosenbergii. NCBI lineage: Eukaryota > Metazoa > Arthropoda > Malacostraca > Decapoda > Palaemonidae > Macrobrachium > Macrobrachium rosenbergii. Next base: position 28,029,963 of record NC_089746.1, read on the forward strand.
TGAATGGTGGGAAAGCATACATCCATATTGTACTATGGATGTTGGCAGGCATCCTGCATCACCAACCTCTGATCCAGTATCAAGGAATGTACCTTGCCGTCAGTTCCTGGTCCTGAGAGGCTGACCCCTTGTGCATTATGACTGCCAGGTCTCCCAGAGCTGGGGAAATCATCCCTCCTTGTTTGTTCAAGTGACCAGCCACCATTGTGTTATATTCACCCACCACAACAACAACTGAGTGTCGCACTAAGAGGTGTTGGAAGTGCTGGAGAGGCTGCCATGCCTCTCTCATCTCTATGATGATGATGAACTCCTCATCCTTCAGCTGCTGGGTAGACCAGAGGTATGCTCTGGCCCTCAGGACCAGCTTCTTGAGGAAGAGCATATGGCCCAGGATGATGTGCCACTTCTTCACCAGCTTGGATGTCTTGACAAGGAAGTTATGAGGGATGTTCAGCAGGTTAGTCTCCTTCTACTGCAACAGGAAGGCCCTCACCACCTCTTTACGTCCCATCCTCGCCAAGCACTTGTTCTTGAGGGTCAGCTCAGACTTGTGCAGGTTGCCTACTATGCTCAGTGTCTGGCACAGGCTCACAATCACGTCCCCAGCCCTCTCTTCCTTCTCCTGCTGTAGAGATAGCCTCAGCTGGATGCCATTGGAATGTGCCTGGAAGGACACCAGCTGGAACACTCTGGTGAAGGGTTGGGGAGCTGGCACTCAGCCTAAGTAGATAGCCACTTGTTGCCAGTTTCTGAAGCAAGGAGAAGCAAGGATGTCATCTCAACAACCAACTCCATTCCAATGTATGCCTCCCCCTAGGTGATCAGTTCTACCGTGGATGAGCAATCCACTTTGAGAGAGAAAGAAATGGGAAAACCCTTGGCAGTGGAGAGACCGAGTGTGAATCATCTCACTCAGCTCTACTTCTGTTAGCAAGAAATCTTTCTCCTCTGCCACCCTGACTCTCAGGAGACAAAAGTCTCTCTTTCTCTCTTTACTCTGTAAATCTGATGAGAGAGAGAGAGAGAGAGAGAGAGAGGACCTCAACCATTTCAAAGGCCTAGACTGCTCCCCCTCTACCCCTACTCAGTATAGTTGGGGATAATGTGTAGGGGGGAGAAAAGGCAAGGGACCTCAACCATTTCAAAGGCCTAGACTGCTCCCCCTCTACCCCTACTCAGTATAGTTGGGGATAATGTGTAGGGGGTGGGAAGGAGGGGGCTCCCAGAAACTCAAGTAGGCCACCATGTTGGATTCTTCAACTTTCTTGCAGGATGTCTAACCTCTATTTATCATTTCTACCCTATCCATCTGCTTGGCATAGGTTCTTCCTCAGATGCTGACAGGGGAACAATGGTAGATGCACTAGGCATTGCTGACTGAGGAAGCCTTTGAGAAGTAATCTAGGGAAGGAGAGAGGAGCGGCTCAACGTTGTTTCTCTCCTTCATATGCCTCTTCTTCTCATATAAGGCCCACTGAGGCACCCGCCATCCTCACACTTGACACACGTCATCCCATGAAAATTTCCTCCCCACCCTATTGGGGACATAAATTTACTGCACAGTGCACACCCTACTATCCTGACATTAACATCTGAAATCGGGCTTACTGCAGGGCTTACCCTTGCCAGAACAATGCCTACTCTGGTTTAACACTCTCCTCATTGTGCTCAAGATAAACACCAAGGAACAAAGAAGGCAACTCAAGGCTCTTACCTTTCAGAAAAGAACACACTGTCCAACACTCAAAAGCACACTAAAAGAATGGGCGGGGTTACCCACACAAGTGGGCACCACACTATCACTAGCTACGAACAAAGGCGATCGCGATGTGATTCACACTCCTCACAACAGGCACATACACAACCCTTCTCTTTGAGAAGAAAGGCCAATAAAGACACACAAAACTACACACTTACTACTGGAGGGAAACACTTAGGGGCAACAACCTGACGCAGAAATAACGTAAAGGGCACGCACACCCTATGCACACAAAGACATAGTGAAATGATAATGGGAGATAACTCGGTGAATGTGCTTAAGGTGGACACAGCTGCAAGCACAATGGAATAGTAAGGCCAGTTAAGGTCATGGGCAACGAAAGGCCTTCTTGATAGGATTTTGTATTTTGAGATGATCCATTGACAGCCAAAGCGCACAAGTGCGAGTAACTCCATCTATTAAAGTGTAGGTTTGTATTCATCAGAACAATAATATTTTCTATTACAAGGCATGATCACATTATCATAATCTTAAATACTCAGTATAGTAGGCTTTTCACTGTTCTACAAAAATATTTTCCTTCATGCAATAACAACATTGTTGTTTTTCAATCAGACACACTAATAATCTGTTGAATGTGATATTTAGTAAGCTATGTCCAATGATATACAAAATTTAAAATGTCAAATATAGAATTTTCACTATCGAAAAACATTTTCCTATGTCTGATACCAATACCACTTTTTCCCAACATATACTGTAGTATGTTTCTGGAAAACCCACATCCCTTAGCACCAGGTCATGTTTTGCTATTCATATCACACATTTAAGTCAAGAACGGCATCTCACTTATGTATCAACTTCTATATTGAAAATGTTTAACTTTCAAAGTATATATAAAGTATTAGCTTTTGTAAATATGTGAGTTACCTGTCATATCTCGTTTGCAAAGCTGATGATACTGAAATTTAAAATTTTTATTTCTTAGAGACCTGTAGATGGAGAGAAGTTGAGTAGTTCTCATAGTCAGAGGTAATATAATACATGTTAAATGTACATCTGGAAGGGAATTCAATACAGTACTTCTATTTTCATTATTTATCCTTGGAGTTGTTTCGTTGCTCTTTATGGCTGGGTGGCTAATGTTACCTCATTCTGACATTCTGATTGCGGGTTCCAATTCTAACCAGATGTCAGAATTTCTTCATTTGGTTCTTGCAACCACTTGTGTGCTTTGACTTCCCATATATAAAATCCACTTTTGTTCTGTTTACTGTGTTAATAGTATATTTTGTCTTATTCAGTTCAATTACTGGTTTCGTGATGGAGATTAGTGTTGATTCCCTTGGATTATCTTTTATTTCTATAACATTTTTAATACCAATGTGTTCTCGAAACTTAAAATTAAATGTGTTTGCTTTACTTAAATAGCATGAATGAAAGGTATACTCAGCTGCTCACCACAGTTCCATCTGGTATACATCTTTTAAAAACAGTAGCTAAGACTTCATGCACCCATTCACTGTTTGAGTTTTAAGACCGCTGGAGACAAGGGAGCTGTTATTATCACCTTCTGTAACACCTGCTCCAGCCAACATGACAATCTTTCAGTGTTTTGTCATTTTCTCATAGCTAACAATATATGAGTTGTTAAAATGCTGGACTGTGTTATTAATATTGAACCTTGTAAGGAAAATTTCCACTAATGAATTTAATGAATGTGGGCTAACTGTGAGCTATCTATTGCTAGTAGGGTAATAAAAGTTAGAGTTTATGTAACAATCATTCTTCAGATTTTGTGTTAACCTGTTGTAACAGCCTTAAAATTTATGTAATTTTGTGTTAACCTGTTGTAACAGCCTTAAAATTTATGTAATCTTGACTTGGTACTCTCTCATGTTACTCACTTTGGTACTTTATGGTTAGCAGCACCTTTCTCCACAATAAGGCCATGGTTAAGATATTTTCACAAGACTGAAGCTTCTAAAACTGAATGAAAGCTTACAAGTCCCTTTAAGATCACTTTGATGTTATTTTCTATGTACTGTATATATTGTACTTTAAATTAATTATAATTTAAAGAATAAACTAGAGTATTTGTTTTCCTGATTGGTGAAGTAACCATCCTTAGATGATCTCTCTCAAAATATCAAAATTGGTTTTCCAAATAATCAAGCTAGTAAATAAATAATGACAATTTTTCCATCTGAGAATTGCATATGACCCAAAATAATTTTCTCCTTGCTTTTCTTTTTGTTGAGGTTTTATCATACAAAATATTCATGTTGTACTTATAACAGCCAACCTTTGGATAGATATCTCTTAACTATGCAAAATGATAGCTATTGTTTTTTCATTCTAAAACTACCTGGTATAATGTATGTATAAAGCTACAGTACAGACAATCTTGAGAAACACATTTTTTCAAAATAATTAATTTACTGCAAGAACAATTTACCAAAAGTACAGCTACTCTGTATGAACTCATTAGTCATAAATATACTTAATCCATGTTATGAGCTACAAGCCATAACATCCTGACAGATCTTGAAAAATGAAAGACACCACTAAGCATCCCCTGACTAGGCTCCAATGTCCCACAAGACATGGTTTTATTTCTTCATGGAGGTTATTTCTTCATGCGGCTGGCTTACTTTGAATGGACACATGCTGTTTTCTACCAGGATTAGCACTGTTTTCCTGATATTATATTCATTAACTTTTATGCATCAATTCCCTAATTTTCTGTGCTTCATTCTGGTCTTTTCTCTATTATGTGAATTTTACATTTAATTTAACGCGTTTTACTTTCCAGTTGGAGGTATGATTGCCACTACTGTACTATTACTGCGAGTGTTGTACTTGCTGTTATTAACCCTTTAAAGCCGACTGGATGTATTTTACGTCGACAAAAGTTGTCTGTCGGGTGCCAAGTGGACGTAAAATACATCAACTACAAAAATTTTTATTAAATATTTGCGGAAAAATACTTATAGGCCTCGTTTGCGAAAAATTTTAAATCACATGCCTTGAGGGATGCTGAGAGTTCACGGATCACGCTGTTGTTTTGTTTACAAGCGTGACCCAGCTGCGCATGCGTGAATTTCTTTCTTATCCCAAAAGAAAGCATCAGCTACCTCTGCTGAAAATCTCAGAAATTCTTTATTCACTTTGTTTTCTAGTAGCCTTTACATAAAGTTTTATATATATGAAAATGTGTGCAATTTCATGCAGAATACAACAAAGAATAACTCATGATTGTAGCTTTTATCAATTTTGACATATTTTCATATAAATCACGATAAGTGCCAAAATTTCAACCTTCGGTCAACTTTGACTTGACCGAAATGGTAGAAAAATGCAATTGTATGCTAAAACTCCTACATTCTAGTAATATTCAATCATTTACTTTCATTTTGCAACAAACGAGAAGTCTCTAGCACAATATTTCGATTTATGGTGAATTTTTGAAAAACTTTTTCCTTACATCAGCGCTAACTCTGCTGAAAATCTCTGAAATTCTTTAGTCACTTTGTCGTAATTTTTGCAGTTTTGTATTAGCCGTTTATTAGGATCTTTGGTTGTTTTATGGGCGGTTCGGTAGTTTGTTTATTTGGCTAATCCTCCCCCTCCTCTTATTTTCACAGGAGTGTTTACGTCTGTGTTGGCGTGGCGCCAACCTTTAGTCTTTAGCGAACAGGTTGTTCTCTTAGGGAAGAGAACTTTTGAGTACCAGCAGCAGTTCGACTTTGTGGACGTTTCTTGGGCAGCCGGTGTTTGGGCCCAGGCTGGAGCAGCGCACCAACGAAGATGGTTGTTTGTTGGCCGCAGGTGGAGACCCTGTCGGCAGTTTTGGCTCGGGTGCAGTGGCCCCGTGTCCTTTGTATTTTGGCGAGACGGCAGCAGGACGTCATGATATTACGGCCTGTTGTCGTTAGTTGGTGGACTTCGCTGGAGATGGCTTTTTTTTTTGTATCGACTGCTGCTGGTACTTCTTTTTTTATATAAAGTAATATTGCTTTTTGTGTTTCGTGGCCCGGACCTGGCTCATTTTATGGCCTTTTTTTTGTTTAAGATTTTTATTAACTTTAATATTAATAAAACTATTTCTATAGCAAACTCCTGTATTTTTGTTATTCCTCCTCCTTTGTGTGTGCGAGCTGTCGATTAGCCAGAGCAGCCCCAATAATATTTCCATCTAGATCCTGTGTTTTTCTTAAGGGCCGAAAACCTCGGTTTGTAACATTGGCGACCGTGTGACAGGATTGGCTCTGCTCTGGTTGTCGGAGTTTTCACCACATTGGAGGGGGAGGTTGGTTATTTTGAAAAAAAAAAAAAAATTTGTAATTTTTTTTTTTTTCTGTCGAGAGGGAAGGTATTAGGATCTTTGGTTGTTTTATGGGCGGTTCGGTAGTTTGTTTATTTGGCTAATCCTCCCCCCCTCCTCTTATTTTCACAGGAGTGTTTACGTCTGTGTTGGCGTGCGCCAACCTTTAGTCATGTTCGGGCAAGTAGCGAACAGGTTGTTCTCTTAGGGAAGAGAACTTTTGAGTACCAGCAGCAACGTTTCTTGGGCAGCCGGTGTTTGGGCCCAGGCTGGAGCAGCGCACCAACGAAGATGGTTGTTTGTTGGCGCAGGTGGAGACCCTGTCGGCAGTTTTGGCTCGGTGCAGTGGCCCGTGTCCTTTGTATTTTGGCGAGGCGGCAGCAGGACGTCATGATATTCTGACCTGTTGTCGTTAGTTGGTGGACTTCGCTGGAGATGGCTTTTTTTGTATCGACTGCTGCTGGTACTTCTTTTTTTATATAAAGTAATATTGCTTTTTTTGTGTTTACGTGGCCCGGACCTGGCTCATTTTATATTTTTTTTGTTTAAGATTTTTATTAACTTTAATATTAATAAATCTATTTCTATAGCAAACTCCTGTATTTTTGTTATTCCTCCTCCTTTGTGTGTGCGAGCTGTCGATTAGCCAGAGCAGCCCCAATAATATTTCCATCTAGATCCTGTGTTTTTCTTAAGGGCCGAAAACCTCGGTTTGTAACACCGTTACATAAAGTTTTATATATGAAAATGTGCACAATTTCATTTAGAATACAACAAAAAATAACTCATGGTTGTAGCTTTTATCAATTTTGACATATTTTCATATAAATCACGATAAGTGCCAAAATTTCAACCTTCGGTCAACTTTGACTCAACCGAAATGGTTGAAAAATTCAATTGTAAGCTAAAACTCTTGCATTCTAGTAATATTCAATCATTTACCTTCATTTTGCAACAAACGAGAAGTCTCTAGCACATTATTTCGATTTATGGTGAATTTAAAAAAAAAAAAAAAAAACCTTTTCCTTACGTCCGCGCTAACTTGGCTGAAAATCTTGTAAGAGCCTGATGCCATCTCTTCCAAACACGTGTGTTCGTCGTCAATCAGAGTGGACAAGGGAACAAGAGCATCTCGTTTTCTTTCTCTAAAGGAACGCGATTTCAACCATACAATATTTCCGTCTGTTTCTCCCTAACCATTGTTGTCTTGATGTATGTACAATCACCACTACTTGCATTGCCATGCAAGCATTCTAATCATGTACTCATAATGTTCCAACGAATCTTCTGTATCAAACTGTGTGTATGTTTCTGTTTGTGAAGACGCCAAACATCTTGCCACTCCGATGGACGACGAACACACACGTGTTTGGAAGAGACAGCGTCAGGCTCTTCCAATCAGAAATTCTTTAGTCACTTTGTCGTAATTTTTACACAGTTTTATATTAGCCATTACATAAAGTTTCATATATGAAAATGTGTGCAATTTCATGTAGAATACAAAAAAAATAACTCATGGTTTTAGCTTTTATCAATTTTGACATATTTTCATATAAATCACGATAAGTGCCAAAATTTCAACCTTTGGTCAACTTTGACTCGACCAAAATGGTCGAAAAATGCAATTGTAAGCTAAAGCTCTTACATTCTAGTAATACTCAATCATTTACCTTCATTTTGCAACAAACAGGAAGTCTCTAGCACAATATTTCGATTTATGGTGAATTTTTGAAAAAACTTTTTCCTTATGTCTGCCCGCACTAACTTTGCTGAAAATCTCAGAAATTCTTTAGTCACTTTGTCGTAGTTTTTGCACCGTTTTATATTAGCCGTTACATAACGTTTTATATATGAAAATGTGCGCAATTTCATTGTGGAATACAAGAAAAAATAATTCATGGTTGTAGCTTTTATCGGTTTTGAAATATTTTCATATAAATCACGGTAAGTGCCAAAATTTCAACCTTCAGTCAACTTTGACTTGACCGAAATGGTAGAAAAATGCAATTGTAAGCTAAAACTCTTACATTCTAGTAATATTCAATCATTTGCCTTTATTTTGCAACAAACGAGAAGTCGTTAGCACAATATTTCAAATTATGGTGAATATTTGAAAAAAATTTTTCCTTATGTCCGCGCGCGCTAACTCTGCTGAAAAACTCAGAATTTCTTTAGTCACTTTGTCGTAATTTTTGCACCGTTTTATATTAGCTGTTACATAAAGTTTTATATATGAAAATGTATGCAATTTCATTTAGAATACAACAAAAAATAACTCATGGTTGTAGCTTTTACCAGTTTTGAAATATTTTCATATAAATCACAAAAGTGCTGAAATTTCAACCTTTGGTCAACTTTGACTTGACCGAAATGGTCGAAAAATGCAATTGAAAGCTAAAACTCTTACATTCTAGTAATATTCAATCATTTACCTTCATTTTGCAACAAACGGGAAGTCTCTAGCACAATATTTCGATTTATGGTGAATTTATGAACAAAACTTTTTTTTATGTCCGCTCGTTACGAATTCATGCATCATTTTGTGATAATATTTTCTGTGTGTTGCTTTGATCGTTTTACAATTTGTTATATACCAAAATCATCGCAGTTTAGTGTACAATACAAAAAAAAAAATAGCTCATTAGCTTTAACCATTTTGCTCACAGTGCGATTTGTATACAATTATATATGAACATTTTTTTTTGTGCTGTCATATATTCCAATATTTATATATGATGATATTTTTTTTCATTTCTGATGGTTGCATACTAAACTTCAGGCAATGAGAAAAAAAGGAGCCAAAAATGAACTCTTAATCTTAAAAACTAAGCGTGCTGTGATTTAAAAAAAAAAACTTTCTTTCTGCTTCAGCGCTAACTCCTAAATCCCGCCGGCATACGGCAGACACTTATGTAAATAGAGGCTCGGCATTTAAGGGTTAATATTAAACCTGGGAATGTCTGTTCTTTATCTGCTGCATTTTCAGTAATTTTATGGATCATGAAATTCCTTAATTTTTGGAATGTGATTTTCTTGTATTAAATTTTTGCCTTCGTACAGTATTGGAGCTAGCTAATTAACTTTCTTTGTATGCAGTGACTTATGCTTCTTACAGTTTTCTATTTACCAGTCCACAGTAACAGTTATCTTCAGTTCTTTTTTTATGCCTAAGCATTTAATTAATGTGTATTACTTTTTGCTGATTGATGAAAGTTATAATTTTTAGTACAGTACTATTTCACTTGGTATGCTTTCCCTTTTTTTGTTTATGTTTTTGAGGAAGTGCAACTAATACATTCATGCCAGCCACAGTGTACATACTTGCGTGAGGTCACAAGCAAAGGCTTATAGCTCCTTCATGTCATCCTTGGATAAAGATTCACATTTGAATGTTAACATAAAACTTGTTCTGTATGTGTGGGGTTATCCATGAATCAGTGGTTCCTCTATACTCTGAGATGGGTGCATAAGCATCATTTACCAAAGACACAAATGGCCCTTCTTCCAACTCTTCCTTGTCTTGTCATACCAAGCCTCTGTCAAGTCTTGAGTCTCAACAGAAAAGGCTCCCCATGTCATGAGCACTCAGGGTGAGGAACATAGGATGTCTCTGATCTCACCCTTTCCTGTCTCCTTACCTGACAAAGATTTTCCTCTGCAGAATTGACCTTCCCCATCATTATGGAAGGGATTTTCCTATACCCTCATCAATTGCCCTTTGATCTCAAGGTTTGAAACTCCTACTTTTCTACTTCACCACAAGAAGGGTGCAACTGTATTCTACGATCAGTTCTTGGACACGATAAGGTCATCTTGGAATGAATTAATTGTAGGTTCCTTGGCTCCTTGGCTTCATCACTACTTCCTCTTGTTTCTTTGCCTTTGCCTGTAAACTCTGCTGGCAGCTTTAGTGACATCTTCAAGAGAACCCATTATCTGTGGGCTCTGTGGTCTAGACTGCTCCCATGAACTTGACTACTACGATGTACTTGACTACTACCATGTACAAGACTACTACTGTGTACATGACTGCCTCTAGCTTATGTATGTAACTCATACTGTGTACATGTCAGTGCATGATCTTGCTGCGCCTTCACCTTCAGTCACTATCACAGTCCCTCATGTGGAAGATATTCCTAACCCAACTGGTTCATGCTCTACAGTGAATTGTTTATCAGCCTCGAATGAGATGCCTCTTCTCCTTAGAAGTATTCTTTCCTGGTCCAGCAAATAGGGAGCCCACCCCATAATGACACAGGGACCTTGGTTGACCCAAATCACCAGCAGGCTCACATATACAAGTGCTTCTGAGCCCTACAGACACTGTCACAGTTCACATTGCAGCTCTTCAGGTTATCTCAGTATGCAGATGGAGCTTTCTCAAGTCCCCTCCTTCTAAGCAATGATCTCACTACTCTCCTTAAGATTGTAGAGAGCCTAGACACCACTATGCTTTTAAATTTTCTTTGGAGTGTTCTTGTATAACTATTAGCTCTTTCCTTGCTGCTTGCAATTCAAGTTGCATTGGAGTCCAACTGTATCTTTAAGACATACTTTTTGTTCCTCTTTTAGATCCCTTTCTCATCTCCCATTTCCAGCTCCCCCTCTGACAAGTTCAGCCTCTTCACAGAACCCTTTTCCAGGATCTCTGGATTCAGTGCACATTTGTTTCCCTGGAATTCCTCTGACCTCTGAGAGCCAATTCAAATCACTGAAGGAAAGTGAGTTACTTTTGGAAGACTCAGATGAGAACAATGTGGAGGATTTGCTGGCACTCCATGTCATTTCTTTTGTGGAAATTCTCAACTGGTTCTGCGACAAAATTAACATCGACCAGCATTCCTGAAGTTTTCAAGATACCTCAGTTGCTACTCTTGGGAAGACAACAGGTTGTCAACAACAGAGACCTTTGAGCTCTTCTGCTTAAGTCTTTGTAGTGTATGGAGGGCTACAGTTTTAGAAGGGGTTATAACTACCCTTGAGTGCTCTACATCACCTTCCTCTGCTAAACCAGCAACTTCATAAGTTCTACTATATTCAGGGCTGCTCTTTACAGGTTAAGCAGCCTTCACTGGCCATGATGTTAATTATTAAGGGGTGCCCAGTTTCTTTACTCCAAATTCAACTGTTTAGATGGCTGCAGAGATTCTGCATACAAAGTTGGTGCTGCTGAGCTGGTATAAGTGGTTTAGTGTATAAATTTACTAAAATCCTTTAAAGTTTCATGCAACCTCCCCCCCCTCCGAATTACTGTGATTCATGAGAAATTCAAGGATTCCTGTGGACAATCATCACTGAATTATGCTTTCTATTTACAGGCAGTCCCACTTTACCAGCGGCATTGGTTAATGGCGTTTCAATGTTACGGCAACTGGCTAGCAACATCGTTAACCGGATTTTTGATGCCAGTAAGCGATTTTCGGCACCGGTAAGCGGTTTATCAGCGTCTGTAAGTGGTTTACCAGGGACGTTAAGCGGTTTATCGGAGCTATTATCGGCGATTTTCAGCTATCGACGTTTTCGGTTAGCGGCACTCAGCCGGGAACGGAACCCCGCCATTAACCGGGGACTGTCTGTTTATTTTTCCTTAAGCAGACATTAGGAATGGTGAATGGACTAGCTTTCAATGACTGTCAACCATTCATTAACAACAATAGTCAGTAACTCAAGAGACTTTGCTGCTTTCTCTTTTATATCATAAAGTTTTCATTAGTGCAGCCTCTGCCTGTGCAGCAAAAGCTTCATGTAAATGGCTGTTCAGCTCCCTTCCCACGTTTCAAGCTCTAGTATGCAGCTAAGCTTTGCACCTACTGCCAAAATTTCAGCTCACTATCAGTGGTGCTTGCTCTGTCAAAGACATAGATGAATCTATGTGCAAGTTCTTCTTTACCACATTTTGATAATACTTCCTCAGCCATCATATATTTAAAATAATGATATTTAGTTAAAAAAAATATAAAAGGATAGCAAAACAATGGAAACCTGTGGCAGGAAACTAAACTGAGACTACTGTACTAAGTAATGAAGTTTAGTTAAGTAGCTGAGCAGTGTGACAGTAGTGAATAGCAGAAGTTGGCTGTTTTGCAGATCAACTTTGAATTTAAAGTCAGCCCCTTTTAGTGGGGCTCTTCCTCTTTCCAAATATGAGTTTACTAGCTCCCAAGCTTAACTGAGAACAGTCACATTGTTTTTTATATTCCCCCAAAAAATGTCCCAAAACAATGCATACTTTTACCTACCCTAATTAAACATCAGATACTACCTCAGTGAATGAACTTGTTTTTCTTATTCCAAATATATATTTATCATGTAACTAACTTAGCTCAAAATACAGATGTTGTAATTTGGATACCTTAAAACTGCACAATGGGTTTATTGGCAAAACAGCCACACCAAATTGCCCATGCCAAAATATACCAGACCCTGCCTTATGGCCTGAAGAGGAGCTTTGGTGGGCTCAGACATGTCACTCTACAATGTCTCCTTCCTGTTACATTCCTCCCCATTTTACAAGATCTCCTTGGAGAGTCTGTTGTACCATTAACTCAAAAGAGTGAGCCCTCCAACAGAACTACTGTATACTTTGCCTGTCCAGCTGGTTAAGTAGGAACCTGGAAATCATGTTCCCTAAAGTTCGAACACTCTCACAACACAAGAAACTACAACATGTAGTCATAAGCCTCGAGCTGTCCCTACAGTGTCTAAACAGCAACAGAAGAGGCGGCAATAACAGCTGAAACATCAACCGCATCCCTTAGATTTAAGTTTAAATAGACCCCTCCTCGGAGACATGCAAAAGGCTCTCCTAGATTTACCCATAGAGAACTCCATGTTCATTTGCTACCAAACACATATCTTTAGGGACCCTTCGAGGGACTCCTCTGAAAGGAGATTGATCCTTGATGTGTCAAAGCTAAACAAGCACACTGTTCTGCAAGTTCCAGATAACAACTGTTGACTATGTTTATTAACTCATTTCACTTCACACCTGGACCTCCTCTATCAATGAAAAATAAATACCTGTAGGTCCCCATTGCCATTCCGTCCTGCCACTTCTTAAAGTTCAGGATAGGGAGAAGTGCATACCAATTCTGGGTCATGCCCTTCAGCTTAAACATCACCCCAAAGATCTTCACAAACTTGGCAATGGCAGTTCCGAGAACTTAGACAAGATTGAGTTCAAATGGTGACCTACTTAAGCAACTGGCTAGTTAAGGGGACCACCAGAGAGGAATGTTTACAAAACCTGCCACTAGTAAGTGATAGACTATAATCAAAAGGTTTCCTATTCATATGGGACTAGTCCCACCTCACACCCAACAGGCATTTTGTATGACCAGAACTTCATTTGAATACAATTCAGGGCTGGCCATCTCTTCCCAGACAGAATCAGGCCAGAATAAGGAAAGATCTGGGAGGGTCCCAGGCTCAGTCCATGGTTTCCCCAAAACATTTAAAATGGATCCTGAGCCCCTTACAGTTCAAGCCAGTGGCAGACCCAATCCTCAGGGACAAGATCAGTCTGGCTATAATATGCCTGGAAAACACTCTGTGATTGTCTCCACTTGCAGAAGCAGGCAGTTGGGAAGATACTCCAATCACATGGACCTGGAAAGTTCTTCCACCAAATGGGTTGATCTAACTCCCCAAGCCATGCAGGTAGTTATACACAAAGGTGCCTCCTTGACAGATTGGGAAGGCCATTTGGAAGATAGTAAGGAAGCTGGGAGATGGTCATCTGTTTTAAGGTGGGGTCACATCAATTTCCAGGAAATGATGGCTGTTTTCCTGTCTGTCAGAAAACTGAAGCCTTCAAAGAGGACCCACATCTTATTGGTCTTACACAACACAATAGCAGTTACATGTACCAAGAGGCCCGGCTCCCACTCAGCTCCTCTCAGTGCAGTCATGCTGTTTATTCTACAGATGGCTCAGGAAAGGAAGTAGCACTTGTCAGCAATCTACTCTACAGGGTTGCTCAATGTGACAGCAGACTCCCTGTCAAGGCAGAGGGCAGCTTTGACTGAGTGGATGTTGGAACAACTCTTACTTCAAAGTGATTGCCAATCTGCTTCCACATCCAGAAGTGGACCTGTTTACTACACAAGAGAACCAGCAACTTCCATTGTGTCTCCAAACCTGGATATTCAGGCAATAATAAGAGATGTATTTCTACGGGACTGGAACCAGTGGAGGACAATGTACCACTTTCCTCCATTGTACCAGTCTTATAAGGTTTTAAACTCCCAACCTTGCCTGGAACTGCCTACCTAGTGGCCCCAAATTGATCAAACAGTCACTGGTTTGTTCTACTATAGTAATGTGCAAGGAAATCAATCCCATTGCCATCTGCTGTTCTATCCCAGACAGGAGGGAAAGATGGTTATGCATCAAGAAAACTGGCTCTCTTAGACAGGGACAACACTTTATCACCCATGGCCACGAATGAGGTAAAAAGAAACTCAACATTACGGAGAAGAAATTATGCCCACTTTGGTTACCCCTCTTAGACAGGGACAACACTTTATCACCCATGGCCACAAATGAGGTAAAAAAGAAACTCATCATTACAGAGAAGAAATTATGCCCACTGTGGTTACCCCCAAGATTACCTAGATGTCATGGCTAACTTCCCAGACAGTTCTCTCTTCTTACACCTTACCACAAACAAGCCACTCTCACTGCAGGGGCTGAAAACTATTTTAGTGTCCCTAATTAAAAGGGCAGACACTCAATCCTTCCTTCAATCATATGAAGCCTGGCAAGTTTACAACCTGCTGGCTTTCTTCAGAAAAGTTTCCTTCATAAGATTTCCAATTTTACAAGGTGGTTATCAGAAACAGCCTTTCTCAACCATTACTTCCATAAAATTGAAGAGATTCAACTGCACTATCCCAGTACGGGGTAAGGAAAGTCCCTGCCTATAGGCCCTCTCCTGTAAAATAAGAGGGACCCTTGATGCAATGGTACTTCTAAGATACTGCCAGGATGGAAATGGCTATCCTGCATCCCATCCAATCATGGTGAGGTAAGTCACCTCAGTGTCATATAGTTAAAAAAGACAGGTTCTTTACCCCTCCTTATTCACTGTTAATCCCTCATGGGAATTCTGAATACAAAGGGTGAGATGATTCCTCATGTAACCTTACCTTGGACCATTTTTCATCTGGTTAGTTGGGATTCATTTTTCAAGAGCTAGGGCATTTTGTCACTTGTCAATTTCTTTTATATGCTCCTGAAAACAAACAACAGCTGCATTATCAAAAACAGATCTTGTGAAAGGAAGCCATGGGAATCCTTGATGGATGTCTTCTTTCTTCTTCTACAGACCTGGTGAGTAATTGCAGGGCCCAGCTGACTTGGCCCCAACTGTTGCTGCAGCAACATTAGGGCAAATCTTAAATTTTCTGAGTAGCCACTGTAAGGCAGGATAAATAGCCTCCCTGCCTTGAGTCCATTTATACTCCCAAACACTTTACCAATTATGGCAATACACCAGCCCAGATCACCTATGAGACCTCTTGATAATAGTTCATCTGTCTTATGGAACCCCAGTGGGACTATAAGGTTAACTTCTTTGAGAACTCACAGTGACTACCAAAAATATGGTTTTCCTACATCAAAACCTGTTTTTGTAATTTTTAAGCCCGAAAAAAAATTGTTTACTTTAATCATTTACATGGCAAAAATATTAAGCTCAAGTTTATTGGTAAAGGTTATCTGAAGCACCTTGCATAAGATATTGACACCTAGTTGAACCAGAAGATAACCAAAGACATCACCTTTCTTAGTTACACCCGTTTCAATAATATTCAAAAACATCTAGATTTCAAATTCAAAGATAAGACTACATACTAGTAAAGTACTAGACTGCATGATTTCAGTGTCTGTAAATATGCCTAGTGAATTTTCTACCTACAATGGCTGCACTAGAAAGTACAAAATATATCAATGCAGTAAACTCTCCTGTATTTGCGAATGGATCTTTTAAAATGTTATGCCTAAATTCACTGTATCCAATAATATTGTATGTATTCTTATATTGCTTTTGTATTATAAATTGCGATCATAGCGATCAATGTTTTGGTTTGGAAATGTTTATGCGGTGTTTATTTCGCCGCATTTAACTCAGTTCTGCGTAAATGAATCTCTAGTCTAGATACTTTATTTATAAGGGGCAAGGTTATTTTTTGTTATACGAAATGTTTTTAAATCGAAATATAACTAAAATATGTCTCGATATGAAGTTAATTTATCTATTATTTTCGTCAATAGATGACGATGGCTGTTTGGGGGCGTTTGTTTTGCGTAAAAAAAAATTCAAGATTCCATTCACTATTTTCACTTGATTTCATCATAATACGAGCTTTACGTATTTATCGTTTATCGGCGTAAAAATAACAGTAATGTGTTCTTTCATACCCAGTAGTTTTGATTAAAATATTTTCTCTCCCATTTTATTCGCGATCGAGTTTCATCCATTGCCGATGCACGATAATTTACAGTAGCGTCATTAGCAGCTTGAACATTGTTTTCTCAGCTTCAGCTACAACTTGCAGCTTAAATTTAGTAGTATATTTCCTTGACGATCTTTTATCCATACCGAATAAGGGTGTAATGTAAAAATATATCAGTCCTATTCTGCTTAAACGTCATTTGTGCCATAACCTATGGTAATTGTTTATTACTGTACGATGGTTGAAATACCAGGTAAACAGCTGTTGTTATCCGATTCGGTTATAAGTAAAACAACAGTTTCTTGGTCGGTTGTTTATGGCTGTACGCATTTACGCAAGAGTATAACGTTACTAACAATACTTTTATGAGTCTCTTTTACTTTTTTAACTAGAAGATGGGATAAAGAGATGGAGGAAAAGTTGTCTATTGTAATTTGGTCTCTCTCACTGCCTGATTACGCTGCTGCCTCCACCCGCGTGAAATTTTAAAATATTTTATAAATAATATTGTCATATCGGTATTAAATTGCTTACCCCATTACAAAATCAAATTATCATAAGGTGAATCATTGTAACTTGAGCATTACCTGGGTATTTTAATAGTTTTATCACAAAAAGTGCATTTAGTCATGAAAGTGCGATGAAAATACAGTATTTAGTGACTATTTCTCGGTGAAAAATACCGCAAATGGGCGAATTTTTCGCGAATAATGGGTAGATACGTTCCAAAGAGAAATCTGTGAATATGTGAGTCCGTGAATACGGGGGTTTACTGTATATCAATAGTCACTTATACACTTAGACATAATAGCATATATAATATACATTCATAACAGAGGAAGCATCACATTCAGATATGGAAAATGCATAAATATTTCTCCCGTTCAACAGCATACAAAATTTAAATAAAAGACAGGCACAAGTCCCAGAACAAAACTACCTTCTGCGTTTTACGAACAAAGTTATCAATATTCCCACAAGCAAACTGTTCTGTGTATCTGGGATGCAATGCAAAATTCCAGGTCATATTCTAATGGTGCTGTTTGAAGACAAGACATGTAATGCAATCATTTTCCACACCAGGCAATGTAAGTAGTGGTTCAAAACCAATGACCATATTTACTTAACAAGGAAGTAAGAAAAAGTACTAACCATATCTATCCTGTGGAACACCATGAAGGCCTGGAGACGGAGTATTCCGGTAAGGGTCTTGGCCATTAGGAGGTAAAAGAGCTGAATCAAGTTCAGCATAACCACTCTGTGGGTACCCACCAACTGAAAAGTGTTGAAAATAAAAAAAAAAACCGACATTAACCACAGCAATTTTTGTGACGAAACTGGTTATGCCATCAAATTCCTAAATATCCTAATAATCTACTTTACCCATTTTTTCAACAACATAAAAAGTGTGTGACCTTTACTACATTCCTTTGGCAACAAATTGTTAAAAATGCAGTACAACAGAGCTTGTGTTGAAAACTTTTTCAACCAATTAACCCTTACTTTACAATGTCTATTAAGAAATGAAAGTCAAATTTTCAATGAATGGAACATCAATACTTTTAAGATATAAAATAAGCTACTGTATTTAACAAAAGAATTACTTGATACTTATCCTATAATCTCACTGAGACCCATAATCTCACTGAGATACCTCTACAGCACAATAACATCCTCAATAAGTTTTCCCATCTAGTATTAGTTTAGATGGCCTGTCAGTTTGCTTCAAGAATGCCAGCGCCATAATGATTCAACTACTGTATCTAGTTCTATTTTGATTGGTTTGTTTCAGTGTAAATACACTTTAACAAGCCAACCTTTATTGCAAAAAAATTTAATAAAATGATAAACCAGCCCATAGACATAATGAATACTGCAGCAAAGACTAATCTGGGGTGCTAATGGCTATGTATTATAAAATCAAATGTCACTGGGACAGTTTATAAAGATAGACTACAACCTGAAATATTAAACACAGGAAATACATGCAACACTTAGTAGTTATAATGAACACAAAGGTACAATGGGTATTACTAAAACAAAACAGGTGGTTAGCTTAATGACAATCCTCTGCATCAGTGACCTGATATCAAGAGCTCTAACCCTTTCCCAACCATTCAGGCCAGAATTTGCTAGGAGAATAGTTTACGAAACTGAGATATTATCACCTAGAAAGCTAAATAATTCCACACCTCCACAAATATACCAAAAAGAGCTAAACATTTTCTATCAAATAGTGTTTTGGACATTAAAACATTTGTTTTTCAAAAAGTTTTGAGTATCACTCTTTTACTTTTTATTTCCTTGACACTGAATTTCATGAAAAATAAGCAACCAAAAAAATTCAAACCTATCTTCACAAAACCTACTACAGTACAGTAATATTTATGAATGTAAATAATCTCCTTTTAAGTTTGAAATAGTGCCCCAATAAGAAAACATATTTCATTACAGCAAAAGTTTACAGATTCACTTTCTAGTGCCAAGTTTTTATTCATAACCACCACTTTTCATGACAGTACTCAGAAGAATACCTTCTGATTTCCTCCTTAATCCTGTTTCAATTCTTAGAGGATATGAACCCCCAAAATTATAATGAGCACTCAATTCTGAGCATACGCTTCCCTAACACTATAACGTATTTAATTCCCAATAAATTTTAATTACATTTGCATCCCCCAAAATTATACTATACTCTATTTAATTTCTAATAAATTTTTAAAGTATACTGTATGCAACCATAAAATTATAAGTAATTAATTTCTAATAAATTCTAAGAGTATGTGCAACCCTAAAATTATACTGTGCTTAAATTCTAATAAATGTTAGGAGTACTGTATAAGTATCCTGTACACCCCTAAAATTATGTTGTACTTAAATTCTAATAAATTTTAGGAGTTTAAGTATCCATAAGATTATACTGTCCCCAATATATAACTGTTCTGTAAGACCCCTTTCTAATTTTACTCATCATTCAGAACTATCTATTTAACATATATCTATTTAATCATATATCAAGCAATCTGAAGCATAAATACATGTCAAATGGGTGAAATCTGACTAAAACAAAGTCACAGTACTGTACTTCCACAGTACACATATATGTCTCATACTAAATACAGTATATAATAATGCAGATTTATTAATATCTTGACTGAAAACTAAAAGACAATAACATAGTACATCCAAAGTAAAGAAAATGAAATGTCACTTGATAATTCTTTAAATACTAATTAACATTGCTAGTTAAAAAATTCATTTAAGGTTTTGCCATTCTGGTGAATTAGGCTAGGTAAATATGCATTAGGGAGGACTGCACTGAAAGCAAATAAATCAGAGCTACTATTTCCATTTTTACTCAGTTGCATTCTGGAGGCTCATGCAAAATAAGACAGCACTATTCTAAAAACTTTTAAAGGCTGTGCAGGTAGCTTAGCTGATGTAAAAATCTTTTATGCTCATGAAATATCCAAGAAGTACACATCCTAAAGTACTTCAAGTTATGAACACCAACAAACAGTAAAAAAAATCCACTCTCAGTTAGTTGAAGGGGCAATGGCAGAAATTCACGCTGCAATTCATAAATTGTAATTCAAACGTATTATGTGAGCACAATTTAATGACAGTACCTTGAAATACAAAAAAAAAACCTGATCACAAGTCAACATCCATTAAAAGTTGTAAAGTATTTAAACTTACGGTTATTTTCTCTAAGAGAGATCAATGAGTCCCAGTGCTCAGGTGGCAACAAAAAAGTTACCGTTTTCTTCTGAGTTCTATTTGCAACTGATAGTCCATCACTTTCTAGAGTTTGCAATACAACATCTGGACATGATTCTATAGATATATCTTTTTCCAACTGCCGACATGCTTTGGCCTCAACGAGGTACTGATGCTTGGGTACTGGAGACCAGTGGACAGGAGGCAAAAACCCTTCTTCACTGTCATAATAATCTTTTGTAATTATATTCTCTTTTGAATGGTCATCATCACCATCAGTATATTGCCCAGCATGGTCATTACATGCAGACATAGGTACAATGTCAACCCCATCTGACACAAGATCAAAATGATGTACTAAAGTTTCAGAGGATAAAAGAGATGGTACACCAGAGTATTCTGAGCTGGTAGGTTTGCATAATTTGTCATCCCTCGGAAAAACATCTATACTGCATTCTGAACTTGTTTGAAATTTTTGCTCATCATGTGGATATGTTAATGTGGTAACAATTTCATCATCAATGTAAGGTGCATCTTCCACAGACAAATCTTCAAATGTATTGGAAAGAAGAGCCACAAAGGGATTTTCATCAGATGTTAACAGTGTGCATGGGGAACATGTACCACCTTTATTACTGTAACCATGGATTTTATCACCACTAGGTACATATGTTTGAAGTTCAATGTAACCCTTTTCATCATCACAGCCATCACCTGAACATCGTTCACTATTAATATCCTCAAGATTATTTGGTGGTGAAGCACTCCCAAATGTATTGCAAACTTGAAAGTCATATTTAAAATCACCATCTACACAAGGATTTGTTCCTACATTCTGAAATACAACTGGTGCTGGTGGATGGCCACTTTGCTCAACTCCATTTTTCAAAGTATGACAAACATTTTGATCACCACCACTTGGTGTAAGACTAGAATTCACTTCAGCTTGGAACAGGTCCTCTGTATCTAGTGAGCAAGAAACTGCTTTATTTTCTTTTAGCCGAGGTGAATTATTCTTTGGATTCTTTATCCTTCTACGAATAGGGAGGGTGGCACTAGTTTTGGCCAACTCTACAAAGTCACGTGGATCTGTGTTTGTACTAACACTAACACATGATGCACTTAAAGACCGAGTTATTCGCCTCCCTTTATTCACTAAATTCCGAGGCTTGGGTTTTGTCTTAGGTTTATTGCCCTTCAAACTACCTCCCTCTGGTCTTCTACTAGAGTTATAAGACAGTGCTGAAGAATGAGGAGAGCATTCTTCCATTATAGTTTCATGCTGAGGTGATACATAGCCATGATGATCATCATTGCAAGGCCCAGGGAACTCAGTTCTATGCAGATTGATACCCTTTGGTGGATATACAGAGGTAGTACTGTCTGGTGAAACTTGACCATCATATGAATACTGTTGAAAAACCTTTGTTCCCTTTTCAAGAGCATACTTGGTAGCATGTGATTCTGGGTTTGACTTTGTACATGTATATGCCTCCTCTCTTCCAGTGGTGGTAGAAGGAATGCATGCTGAAAATAAAGGACTTTCATGATGTGAAGACTTCTTTTCTGAGGAAGAGTCCCCAGAATCAGAAGAACTGGTCTTTTCCCTATTAGCATACGAAGGTGAAGGGAGGGACCCCTGAATTTGAGGCGAACCTTCACCTTCAAAGGAAGACTCATCACTTTTTGAGGGCCAATTCAAACGCACAAACACCGAAGATCGTGGCATGGTGATAACATTTCATTAACAAAACCCATTTATGCAATTGCTGCCAAAGTTTCTTCTGTGACTTTAAACATCTAAATATTCTGCCAATGACAAAAAAGCACTAAGAAAAATTTCACAGAAATCATAAGGTCAAGGATTCTTCAAAGAACACAAAGAGTACTTCCAACACACTAACTGTTCACTTGAACTCATGTTTTGTAACAGAAGTAAAATTATAAAAAGAAATACTCAACGTAAGTTTCATGAAATATTTTATGTTGGAGTTAATGAAATAAAGACATTAAAATCACTTACATAGCAATAAAAAATGCTAACAGAGTATGAATTTCTATGATTAAAATTACTAAACTAAGCAAGCAATGTAATTAGCAGTAAAAATAATGACTGATTAAATAACCATCAGATATACATATAAATCATGCAAATACTGTAAGAAGCCAAGGCACACTATGCTAATTTATATATAAAAATACTGTGTACCCAACCCTTATGTAAAACTTCAACATAAACTGTGATTTATTGCAGCAAAAAGCATTACAAATAAAGTACATAATAGGAAGCATTGTGCAAGCAATAGTGCTTCATTCATACCAGTACCCCAGTGGAATGTTTTAAGTAAACCATCACACTTGCAAATATATATTATTTTATAAAAAAAAAAAAAAATTAAGGGGTAATGCACTCTTATGTTCCACAAAAACATGATGCAGCTTCGGAGGACCTGTACAAATTCAGCACCTGAATAAAGCACCATCAACAATGAATTCAAGGTATTACAGTATGACAATAAAAGCAAAGAATATACAAGCACTATAAGAATGTGCACATAAGACCTCTCATCATATCTTTAATGCATTCACATACACCAAATAAAGCAAAAAAAATTTTTCATATTACTGTACTTTTAAAACACTACTATCCATAGAAATCATGTGTATCCTAAAGCTTCAGAATAAATTTAATCTAGAAAGTGATGGGAAGGTCTAAAAGAGATATGTAAATAACTAGAGATCAAGTTCTGTACAAAATATGCCACCTTTGCATTATAGAAACACTAGTAACCTCCAAATTTATTAAGAAGTCACACTAACACCCATCTAAAATTATTTCCATAGTTTTGCAAAACCTGGTTTCTCCTTCTGATGTCTTATCACAAGAATATACACCACACAAAAAAATGTTGGAAACTTGAACACTCAAACTTACATACTGTTGTCATACACCACTAACCTACCAGCCAGTTTTGATTTGCCACGTATCTTCTTGTCCTTCATCAACATGAACTAATATTGTTCTAGCCAGTACCACCATCACTACCCTAATAGTAATAATAATAATAGCGCCAAGCCTTTCCTGTAGAATAACTTTGAAGTACCGTCAATTTTTCTCAATTTTTCATTCACTCAAAACAACCACTAGCAACAGATAACAGATTATAGAAGTAAAAATTAGGCCATCTTCCTGAAAATCAACTACATGTTCTAGTTTTTATTTCATCCTACTTACATGACTGACTAACTGCCTCCCTCCCCTCCTTCTCTGGCTTACCTGGGCATGTTGCCAGCCATTCATAACCTTCCTGATACAACTTCATTATCATTACCCACCACAGAATACTTCAAACTCCTACCATTTGTGTTCTATGAACCAATTTGTTGACTACCCTTACCAAAGAAACCTTGGGAGAAATAAAAATGATCAGCAGCCAACAGAACAGGGCCTTAAGCTTTAAAAATCAACCAATAAAATTGTAAAAATTTCTCTTAGCAACAATTACATATTCCATTTCCCATAGTAGTGCTAATATACAAAAATTTATACATTAAAGGAAAAACATTTTATGCAGTTGTAGCCTTATCCACAACCTCAAATATAAAAGGGATAAAACACTTGATGCTTATTCATTTTCATGCTCATCATAATGAAAAAAGTAAATATCACAAAGAAATCCTAAATTCAGTAAAGGGAATGGATGAAAATTAAACAGCAGAAGACAATGCAACTGAGGCCAAAGGAATACTACAAAGAACTTTCAGTGCCATCTAAAGTACAAGTATACCGTACAACACACACCACAGGTGGTACTCTTTTATGGATAATTATTTAGCACCATAGATGCAAAGCCTCTAAGACTTGAGGAAGAAATCTTTTTTGTATACCCCCCTTTTCAAACCAGCTCTATATCACCACCAACTCCCCACCCCAATACACTATCCTTCACTAGGTGTATAATTTTCCATGTCCTCTTTTCCCTTTTGATATTTAACTGGTAACATCTTGAACTACACCCCGTCTTTTAATTTAAAAACCATCCAAATGCAGTGCAGTACAATGATAAGACATACCTCTTCTCATAAAAACAACTACTTTGGCAATCACCAAGTTTTTCTTCAGGGCTTTGTTTTTGACTCCAAAATCTTTGTAAACCATCACCACATACCTTTGTAAGGTTGGGTTTTGTTTTTGACTCCAAAATCTTTATAACTATAGCAACCTATAAATGTTTATGCCTGTAAATCATCATCACACGCCCTTGTAAACTAAGTTTTTATTTCTCTGGGAATAGATGCAGCATTTGACCTTCACACCACTTTTGAGAAATATAATAGATTGTTCTGCTTTTCTAATTCTTTCTTAAATAACATAAGTAAATTAACCTTCCTTTCTAATAACTGCTTAAATCACTAAAAATAATCCAACTTTGGGGAACATTTTACCAGTAACACAAGAACCATACAGTATAGGTTATTCCAATAAATTTTCATAATTACAATCTAAAACGTTTGCCATTTCTCCCCTCTTTTATTAACCTGAATTTGTTTATGCTCAATCAACTGCAAAATGCATGTTGATTAGCTAACGCTCATCCCTCCAATGAATCTTCTTTACAAAACCAATTACTATAGCATTACAAAACCTTGGAGAATAATGATGCAAAATCAATGGGCTAAGTCAATTAACCACCAAACATTCCCTGAGAAAACATTACACTGAGCAAATCTATTCATGTTATGATGTTAACCCATTTAAACTAAAGGAAAGATGCCATGAATTATAATTTTTTTAATAATCGTACAGCTGCTTACGCTACTAAAATTACTACTTCAGCTACTCTGAAGGTTCTGCGGTCTTGATGTGACCAACAATTCTTACAAATCAATTCCTAGTCTATTAGTTCTTTCTAAGTGCTCAGTCCACAGAAAGTAAAATCTATGGGATTCATTTCAATCTAGTACTGCACAATGTATAATAAAAACCACACCTAGTAGTCACAGCTCCTCCATTTCTCAGAACCACCTAATTTTCTTTATAATTTTTTCTCAAACTATAGGTCTGAAGCATGGTGGGGAATTATTGCCACCAGGGGAAGAAAAACCTACCATCAAAGTTTCAGAAAGTACTCATCCACTGTGGGATAGGAAAGGGAGTTATCTCAGGTCCAGATGAAAGAAGTGGAGGCATGTTTTTAATGGCCCAACCTTGTAAACAGACAAAATTTGCAAAAGAACTCAAGATACCAGTGTGAGCGGTGTCACAAGGCCCAATGAGGCAGAAAGTGAGTGAGGTTTTGCTCTCAAGACACTCTGGAGAAAACCTTTAAGGCAAAGGATATTATTTCAGCAATTTCCACAGTTCTATCAATTTCCAATCTTAAGTTATTTTAATTTGTGTAACATTCTTTTCCCATTCACTGGGCAATCCTCTATTTAACTAGATGTTTGAGAAACTTTATTCAATAATATGGGTTTCTATGGTAAATCAACTTATAATACTACTGGGGTACTACCATTGATTCCTAATGCCTCAAAGTTCTCATAACAGTTTCATTACGTAAACTAATTTTTTTTTTTAAATATATGGGATATCTTTGCTTCTGAGCATTGGTCTGCTCCAGACCTTTTTTATCTATCTACTTCTTACATCCAAGTCTCTTGTTACATTACCAATTACCATTAATTTCCTCTTTGTTGTTGACTGCTGTAACAACTCATATCTCTTTTTACAATGCCCTACTTATAACTATCACTTGTCAAGTTGCCAGTACTATTCTAAGCTCATTAGTGTGGATTACTGTATATATATTACTGTACATGTATGCATTCTATATATTTCATGAATATTGTCCTTTGCAAATGCATGCACATGAATCGCACTGTCTGCACTCTGCACAAGCGCATGAGTACTCTAACTGCTTCCCTTGGCACGAATTGCACGCCTTGCAGGGCCCCCTGGTATATACCTATTTGCTGTACGGAATAAAGCAACCTATGACTCGGGATATTATTTCTGTATCCCTGCAATCTTCCATCTTCTCTTACAAGACATCATCACATATCAGCATGGCGCAGTGACTAAACCATCCAGCATCTTAAGGGAACACCAGAATCCAGCACTCAAATTGAGCTGCCATTACCCCTCAATCGCCTGTGGATCTTACAGTGGTGGTGTGGTGCTTGTGCAATGTTTGTGCAGTGCCAGTGCAGTGTAATGTCAGTGCTTTGATTCCAGTGGGTTGTATTTCTCTTGTGCCCCTCCCCAGCCACACAGTGGGGCGCCATTACCCCACCCATGGAGCTGAGCTGAGAAGTGCCAGGCGAGTCTGAGTCTGCCAGCTGATGAAGTGTTAGAGAATTTATTTCTGGTGATAGAAATTCATTTCTTTATAATGTGTTTGGATTCCACAGTAAGCTGTAGGTCCCGTTGCTAAGAAACCATTGGTTCTTAGCCACGTAAAATAAGTCTAACTTGGGCCAGCCCTAGGAGAGCTGTTAATCAGCTCAGTGGTCTGTAAAACTAAGGTATACTTAACTTTAACATTACCCCACCCAGCTACGGAGCCCGAGGCACGTCCACCCTCTCTCATCATTCGGCACACTGCTGACTAATTACTCAAATCTCAACAGTTAAGACAAGTTGTTGGACTCTTCCGACCGCCCAACCGCCAGGAGCCCTCCCAGACCCAGAGGCTCTCCCCTGCCTGCCAGTGTTCGCCACACAGTTGAATTATTTACAGTAACTTCATAAAAAAAACTGTAGAAATTCTCTCTCATCTTTTTTCCTCTTCCTTTAAACTGTGGATGACACTGCTGAAAATGATTCAAAATGGCTTCTGCCTCACATCAAGAGGGGCCTGGGGATATACAATACAACTAGGACCCTGACAACTGCCAGTTGCCTTCACACCAGTGTCACCAACAAACCGTCAAACCCCACCAGGTTTTACAATGCTGGAACCCCTGCCTTTGCTCTCACCACACCTGACTATACGGCCTCCCACAGCTCCAAAGGCGGAGTTAAGGCTCCTGGAGGAATCTTGACAGGCTGAGCTGAATGGACATCAGAGAGAGGAGAAACAATGTCAGAGAGAAGAGAAACAACGTTGTCATGAAGAGGATATGCTGCCAAGAGGACAACTTAAGAAGAGAGGAGGAAGCCCAACATCTCACCGCCCTGTCGCTGCTACTCACGGTCAACCCTGCCCAGCAGCAAGCAACACCAGCAGACTCGCAACAACTTCCCACATAATCCTCAGTGTTGTCGCCCACCAGCCACCACCCAAACAGAAGGCCATCGCCCAGACCCTGCTGCCCTTACGTCCTGACACCACATACCAAGTGTCTAAGGAATTGAGACACTGGGATGACTACAGTCAATGATGGTGGACCTAGGGGCATGTGCCTACCAGGAAGCAGTTAATAGACCCAATGGATCAGCCTGGAGACCCAAAGGATACTCGAACAAACACTCAACGTACCACCAGAATGGATCAGAGTGTGGACGAGGTCTTGAATGTTCTCCAGGAACACATCAAGAACCTGCTGAATGAAGCTCTATGACACAGGGACCTGCTTTCCTGCAAACAGAGGGAAGGGGGAAAGCTTCAGTGATTTCTACGTCCGACTGAAGCACGTAGCAGAGGAAATCGACGTCTGTCCTGGCCATTGCGAAGAGACTCAGCTGAAGATGATCATCATCATAGGAGTCAGGGACAACGAGCTCACTCAGAAACTCATTGCCCTGAACACTGCAACTCCATTGGCCACCATGGTCAATGAATGTCACTCCTATGAGGCCACTTGGACAGCCACCACCGCCGTACGTGCCCCTCCTAAACTGTGTGCAGTCTCTGCCTACAAAAAACCAAAGGACATGGCAGCAGGGGTGATACCTTGCACCCAACCCTTAACAGGGACACTTCATGCCTTTCCTACACAAGGAAGCACAGCTCTGCAGAAAAGTGCCCAGCCACTGACAGTGTATGTGGAAACTGGCTGCAAGGAGTCACAGTAACACTGGCGTAGGACCCCAAAGTGCCCTGCCAACAAGGCCACATGGAGACACTATGGCCGAGTGGGCCACTATGACAAGTGCTGCCGACAGCAGACGAACGCCAAGCAAAAGGGCCTGCCCAATGCCTCGCCCCCTTCTAGCAAGCCCTCCAACTGTCGCAAGGTCAAAACCTTTTCCACAACAACTTGCCCTTCACCATCACCCATCTCCCTCGCCCTCACCTACAGGGATGAGACATCCAAGATTTTGATGCTGTCTGACACAGGAGCTGATATATCAGTGATGGTCCCCCAGCACTTGGAACTTCTTCACATTCCCAGGACTGAGCTACAGCCTCCTGCCATGTCGGTGACCCTCACGGCAGATGGGTCAAAGATGACACTGGCTTTAGGTACCTTTAAGGCCACCCTGTCCTTGGCCAAGAGGTCCTGCCTCGCCACGATCCAAGTCCACAAAGGCATTCAGGTGCCACTCCTGTCCTATGCACTCTGCAAGGAGTTGGCCATCATCCTGCCAGGCTTTCCACAGCCCATCCTACAGGTCACCCAGCTTAACTGATGTAAGGAGCTACCCCTCCATGACAACAACCACTGCCGAGGCCTGAGAATGTTTCCTACAAACCTTGCAGGATGTGCTCGTGTCTAAGGAAGACCTTAAAGCAGCTCCACTGAGGCCGACGGCAGGCCCTCCCATGAAAATTCACCTTAAGGAGGACATGGTACCATTCGCCATCCACAACCCACAGCAGATCCCCTACACTTTCTGCGAACCTGTTAAAATGAACTAGACTCCATGGTCCAGCAGGGGATCATTAAGCCTTGAAGAGATGAGCCATCAGAATGTTGCCATCTTCTACTCATCGTCTCAAAGGCCAAGGGAGTTCGCATCACGGTGGATCTAACCAAGCTGAACACACAAGTCTCCCGACCAGCCCACCCTTCGCCCATGGCCCTAGCTGCTGTCCGTGCTGTCAACTCCACCGACAACTTCTTCACCACCATGGATGCTGTACACAGCTACTGGCAGATGGAGCGAGCAGAGGAGGACTGCCACGTCACCACTTTTATTACACCTTACAGACGCTTCCAGCATTGCTGGGGACCTATGGGGTTTGCTGCAACCAGCAATGTCTATTATTACCGTGGCGACCTGGCTCTCCAAGGCATGAAGAAGTACATCAAGGCTGTCGATGACATTCTTATCTTTGACGACAAAATACTGACACGCTACCACAGGATCCATGAACTAGTCACCTGCTGCTGCAAAAATGGCATCACTCTCAACAGAGAAAAGTTCACAGTAACAGAGACCCGATTGAATTTCAAGGGCTTCACCCTTTCTGAAGAAGGAATCACTGCCGATCCAGGATGAGTTGCTGTTCTACAAGACTTCCCCAGATTGTCCAACCTGACGGACCTACATTCCTTCATGGGGTTAGTAAACCAGTTGGCAGAGTTTACCCCTGACCGCACAGCCCCTTCGCCCACTCATGAGCCCCAACGCTCTTTTATTTGGACACCGGACCACGACCAGGCCTTTAGAGACATGAAGCAAGCACTCTCAAGCCCACCTGTTCTTGCTCTTTTGACCCAACCCTGCCAACCATTCTCCAGACCAACGCATTTCATCTCTATGGGATAGGCTACGTCCTCCTCTAGGAACATGGCTCCGGACGTCTCCAAGTAGTCCAGTGTGGATCCCGCTTTCTTGCAGATGCCAAGACGAGGTATGCGACGATTGAGCTGGAGATGCTTGCAGTATCTTGGACCCTCACTAATTGCCACCTATACCTCAAAGGACTGCCAACCTTCACCCTGCAAACTGACCATCGTCCACTATTGTCCATCATCAACAGCTACATGCTAGACATGGTTGAAAACCCAGGGCTTCAGCAAATGAAGGAGCGCATGTCCCAATACCAATTTACAGCAGTGTGGCGCACCAGTCAGCTACCCGCCCCTTTGAGGGTATGACTGGCTGCGCTAGGTAATGGCACACATCAACGCTGCAACAGCTTCCCAGGATGAGGATGCCCCAACAATTGACACTGACCAGACCCTGCAGGACATGTCAACAACATTGCAGGCCGACCCCACCGACGTTCGCCTTCATGAGTACATCAGTTCCAGGTTCCCCACGAACTGGTACAATCTACATGCCTCCTTAATGCCGTGCTGGAAGCTGCAAAAAGCCTTCTCTACTGATGGAACCCTTGTGCTCTACAGGGCAAGAATACTGGTTCCTGCAGCTCTATGTCGCCACACACTCGCCAGACTACATGACAGCCACCGAGGTATCGAGGCTACCAAATGTCGGGCTCGACAAACGGTTTTCTGGCCTGGGATACACTCAGACATCACCAACGCTGTTGCCGCCTGTAGGCCCTGCCAGGCTCTGCGTCCCAGCCAACATCAGGAGTCTCTTCACAATGACAACCACCCATTGAGGGCCTTTGAGTCTGTATCGGCAGACTTCCAGGTAGTGGAGAAGTCCTTTCTTGTGGTCGCCGACCACCTCTCCAGCTGGCCTGTGGTCATCCCTTGCAAGGGTGACACCACCGCCTCCTTGACCATACGGCACTTCTGCCACTATTTCAGAGAGGTGAGCCCTTCGTTGGCTGAGTTGGTTGAGCTTCAGACTGTCACTCGATGGGCGGAGACCCCAGCCGGCTGATGAAGAGTTAGAGGAATTTATTTCTGGTGATAGAAATTCATTTTCGCTATAATGGTTCAGATTCCACAATAAGCTGTAGGTCCCGTTGCTAAGTAACCAATTGGTTCTTAGCCACATAAAATAAGTCTAATCCTTCGGGCCAGCCCTAGGAGAGCTGTTAATCAGCTCAGTGGTCTGGTAAAACTAAGGTATACTTAATTTTTTTTTCAGAGAGGTGGGTATTCCCCTGTGCATACGCACTGACGGATGACCCCAGTTTACCAGCAAAGAATTCGCCGACTTCACAGAGCCTTGGGGTGTACACCACATAACCTCGTTGCCACACTACCCACAGTCTAATGGACATGCCGAGGCTGCCGTCAAGGCTGTCAACACTTGATCCTCAAAATGGCCCCTAAAGGAAACATTGACTGTGGGCCTTTGATCGTGGCCTCCTCAAGTTATGTAACATGCCCGACCACTCTGGTTACTCTCTTGCCCAGGTACTGTACGGTCACCCTCTCTGTACGTGTGCCCACCCATCCTTGGTAGTTCATAGAAGATTGGAAAGAAAAGGCCCACGACTGTGACTGCCAAGCCGCTGCCAGAGCTGCTCAGGTGGAGCGCAACTATGATGCCCACACCTGCCCCCTGCCCAGGCTGAATGTGGGACAACACATCCTCCTCCAGGACCCGACATCCCACCGATGGGACAAGGTCGGGATTGTCATGGGTGGCGTGCAATCACATGAGTTCGAGATCCATCTCCCAAGTGGTTGAGTGCTACGTCAGAACCATCACTTTCTATATTCAGTGCCCGGTCCCCGTCAGGTTCCCAACTCTAATCTCCCTGTGGTCCCTAGCCCTGACATGGAAAAGTTGTCAATTCCCCCCAAAACCCCTCCCAGGTCCCCAAGAGTAAACAGGCCTACATAATGTACAAAGTCCACAAGTGCCACTTACACAACTTGCTTTGTACATTCATACTTGACAAATTCACTGTGTGTTATTTGCTTTGCACACTTACTTGATGGTTTACTGTATGTAACTTGCTTAGTACATTCAAGATACCTCTTTGAATGCAAAAGGGGGAGGGGAGGTGTGGATTACTGTATATATAATTGTCTGCACTCTGCACATGCACCTAAGTACTTTTCCTGCTTCTCTCAGCACGAATTGCACACCTTGCAGAGCCCCCTGGTATATACCTATTTGCTGTATGGAATAAAGCAACCTATGACTCAGGATACTATTTCTCCATCCCTGCAATCTTCCGTCTTATCCTACAAGACATCATCATATATCACCAATTAGGTTGCCACTTCAGTATTTATCTTTTGTCAGGCTGCCAATACTATTCCTCTTCACTGATAGATAACCATACTAACCCTGTCGCCTCCTAGATTGTCAGTGCCATCCACATCTGTAGGTTGCCATTAATACCCCAGCTTTACATAGACTTGCTTTTATGTATCTCTCAAGTTAGGTTACCACTTTCATCCCTATTTTCTGTCTGGTTGCTACTACTAACTAACTTCATCTCATACATTAGGTCGCCACTATAGCCATCCTTTTTCAGTAGGTTGCCACTAGTCGTCTTTTTTCAGATTGCCAATCTCTCTCTCTCTTTTTCAGATTGCTCTCTCTCTCTCTCTCTCTCTCTCTCTCTCATTAAGAGTGTTACTATCACATACCTTACTACTGCACTACTATCTGTATCTCTTACTTGAATACCACTACAATCCAAAACTCTTGCCAGTTAGCTTTAACTGTAAAACATTTTCCATGCTGCCTCTATTTTCCCATCTCTACTCAGTCATGTTTACCATCCATGTTTCGTTACAAAGCAGCCATTATTATTACAGTACCTCATGTCAGGGTGTTAATAATAACTTCCTTTCATTCAAACGCTGTTACCGTAACCATTTCATTAAATTGCCACTGCTATCCAATTTCCCTATAAGGCTACTGTTACTATCCCTACCTCCTGTCAAGAGTAACATGACTGTCTTTATCTGATTTTAAGGTAGTTACATAACAATCCTTACATTTTGTTAAGACTGACATCAC
Source organism: Macrobrachium rosenbergii (assembly GCF_040412425.1). Lineage (NCBI taxonomy): Eukaryota > Metazoa > Arthropoda > Malacostraca > Decapoda > Palaemonidae > Macrobrachium > Macrobrachium rosenbergii. Next base: position 28,062,932 of record NC_089746.1, read on the forward strand.
TATACCAATCTCTCTTTTCATCACCAATAAAACTTCCACTTTGTTAACATGTTGCTTCCAACTCAGCAAGACAAAGTCAAAGTTCTCCAAGCACTCCTTAGTAATTCCCTTTATGTGAAGCGGGCATGGAGAGCAGACATGCATGGTAAGTTCTCTCATGTTTTGAACATAAAACTAATTTTCTATTTGTGACACTATGTAGTTGTGTTGTGCATGAAAAAATTGACTTCAGTGCAATGTGATGTAAAGGGCTTTAAGAAATTCTGCCACTTATGTCTTTCCTGTGCTTTGTCTTCCACAAATCTCCATTCATCCCTACCCTCACTTTTCATAGTTCTTCTTCAAGTAAGTCTTGATCAACCAACTCTTCTAGTGCCTTCAGAAGCCCCAAATTACACAATCGCATACTATTCTTACTGAAGTTGTGCAAATGACATGGACAAGCGCTTCATCTCCATCACTCAGCATTATCTCAACTACATATGGATAATCTGTAATTTCCATTATATATGTGTATATAAAGGAAGTTGCTAAACTAAATATATAATGTATAAAAATATATATATATATATATATATATATATATATATATATATATATATATATATATATATATATATATATATATATATAATGTGTGTGTGCAAAAATGCAAAAAAGCTACATATCTCAGTATATATAATTACTGGAAATGTATTTTATTATTATAAGTCTCTCTTTCCATCAACTGTCAATGATGATGTAAAGATGTTGCTGCTTGCTATTCTTTCCATCAACTAGCAAAAATGATGTCCCTAATATTCTTTCCATCAACTAGCAAAGATAATGTCCCTCACTATTCTTTCCATCAACAAGCAAAGATAATGTAACTTGCTATTCTTTCCATCAACTAGCAAAAATGATGTCCCTCGCTATTCTTTCCATCAACTAGCAGAGATAATGTCCCTTGTTATTCTTTCCATCAACTAGCAAAGATAATGTAACTTGCTATTCTTTTCATCAACTAGCAAAAATTATGTTCTATCAACTAGCAAAATTATGTCCTTCCATCAACTAGCAAAAATGATGCCCCTCACTATTCTTTCCAGCACCTAGAAAAGATGATTCCATTCACTACTCTCAATCAACTAGCAAAAATGATGTTGCTCGCTATTCTTTCCATCAACTAACAAAGATGATGTAATTCACTATTCTCTCCATAACTAACAAAACTGATGTAGCTCTTTTCTTTCTATCCAATAGCAAAGATGATGTCATTTGCTATTTTTTTCCATAAATTATCGAAGGTCATTTCATATGCTATTCTCTCCATCACTGATGGTGCTCACTATTCTTTCCATCAACTTGCAAAGATGATGTCACTTGATATTCTTTCAGTCAACCAGCAAGGTGACGGTGCTCACTGTTCTTTCCATCAACTAGCAAAGATCATGTTGCTTGCTAATCTTTCCATCATCTGGCAAATTGATGTCACTCTCTATTCTTTCCATCAACTAGCAAAGATGTCATTTGTTATTCTTTCCATCAACCGGCAAAGATGATGTCACTCACTATTCTTTCGGAAACAACTACCAAAAATGTAACTCTACTCTTTCCATCAACTAGCGAAGATGATGTCACTTGCTATAAATTACATCAAATAGCAAAGGTTGTCACTCAATATTCTTTCCATCAACTAGCACAGATGATGGAACTCTCGATTCTTTCTATCAACTAGCAAAAAAGATGTCCTTCCATCAACTAGCAAAGATTATGTCACTCACTATACTATCCATCAACTAGCAAAAATGATGTCACTCTCTACTCTTTCCACCAACTACCAAAAATTATGTTTTTCTATTCTTTCCATCAACTACCAAAAATGACGTCACTATTCTTTCCATCAACTAGCCAAAATTATGTCACTCTCTACTCTTTCCACCAACTAGCAAAAATTGTCTTTCTATTCTTTCCATCAACTACCAAAAATGATGTCACTATTCTCTCCATCAACTAGCAAAAACGATAACACTATTCTGTTCATCAACTAGCACAAATTATGTCACACTCTATTCTTTCCATCAACGAGCAAAAATGATGATGTTCACTATTCTTTACATTAGCTTGCAAATGATGAAGTCGCCATTTGTTCTATCAACTGTCACCGATATGTCACTGTTAGTTCCATCAATTATCAAAAAGATGTCCACACTTCTAGTTCGAGAGGCAAATTGCGCAACCCCAATCAAACGGAATTTACCAACTCCAGATTACTTTCGACAAGTAATCACCACCAAATGTCAACATTACCAAATGGACTGCCAATAAAATTATTTTTCGTACGGCGGTCATTCAGAAGCAATCAAGATAACGGCGGTAAAGCCGCACTGGTATCATAATACAAATTCAAAAACACCAAATGCTGTCTGCTTTGGTTTAATTGCTGTAGCAAACTCTTAGAAAAAGTTCAATTTCTCCTTTCAAAGTGATGCAACAGCAGTATATAACCTGCCACTTGCATTGAAACAAATATGCTTTGAAAACAAATGGTAGAATTTTCCTCGTTTATAAAGAAGGATCTGAGTTACGATACATAATATCCGTGGCTATTTATTCGATAGAGAGCAAGAGAGAGAGGAGGGGGGGGGGGAACAATCAGTTAAGCTACACCGCTCCCGTTAGGAATGCGAACCAACCAGAGATCAACCTCCCTAAAATCGACCCTTACACAGACAGGCTAGAAATAGTACCGACGGCATAAACTCAGCCACACGACGCCGACTTCCCTCCCTCTAACTAACCCTATCCACACACACACACAATAAAAATAATACCTAATCACCGAAATATTTTATATGACTTCATATGTCACCTCACGAAGATGCCAGTGACAAACCAACAGAGCAGCTGCATAGTTGTACTCAGACCTTGGACACTTGCAGGAAAGCATTTACACCAGACCTTTATCCCAGATACACAACCCGAGCAAAGAATCCTTTCCCAGTACAAGGAGCAAAAGGTCACAAACTGTAATGTGTCAATAGTTATCAGCTGGAAAAGGCACAAGCAACAAGAATTAACGTTCAGACATCAGCTAATATTAGTCCCCTGTGACTATATACAACCTTCTACATATCTTAACTAGTCAATTTGTTAACTATCTATATCATACATAATACCGGCCCCCAATATATGTGTGGAAAATCAAACTATTTCCCGATTCTGGATTCGCTGTCTACTCGTGGCACTCGTGTGTGCACATACAAACCTTCATACATTGTGTGAGACGATTTGTAGTTAGCAGTTAAATTAAGCTGGCTCTATACAGTACCTATTCTTGCTCTAAGACGTTGTTGACATTTAGCTGTCAGTCTAACGCTGTGCGAGAGAAACAAAATTTTTGGGAAGAGCACACTACCAGACACACACGTCAAAAATCATACTTCATTTCCGTTTGCTTGTACATTTCACTGACATGTTCTTTTGTCAGTTTAATGGGCTTATTTACTAATTACACACATGTGTGTGTGTGCGCGTGCGCGTGCGTTTTACGGATCTCCCAAAATTATTAGGTCAATTAAAGAAAAAACAAAAGGAAATGCCAATAGTTACAAAATTCTTTCACCCTGTATTTCGCAACTTAAACAAGATAATACGCATTTGGAGATATATATAAAAAAGTTCCAGAATGATTCTGCAAAAAGGGAGCTAAAAAACATATGGATTCATTCAATAACTATGTCGGAAGAATTCTTAAACACACTTGTTGCAAAACGCGCATTTCTGAGAATACCACATTATTCAAGATTTTTTTGCGAACTGGTAATCATCTTAATAACTGCATCACCTTTACATCTGGGTTTAGCTCTAACTGAGAGTAAGGGACCTTGAGCACTACTGGATGCCTTAGGCACTAATCATGTTTCTAAATGAAGTGCAGCCAATTAAGGCAAAACACGCTTCTTTCACACTCATGCGCACTACCAGGTCACGTGAATTCAAGTTACGTAAAGTAACTGCTGGAATAAGACAATTTTTTTTTCATTGCGGCATAACCAAGTAAAAACTCAACTTTGATAATCAATTCGAATAATCCCTTGCTACTGAAAAAATAAACAGCACTACGAGGCGGTTTCAAGACTGTTTATGTAAGTCACACAAGACACTATCTTGTCATTCCGTTCTTCCGTTCTTTAATAAAATATTCAAAGAAAAACACTACCGAACGTTCATTTGTTCCAATCACACATGCCAAATTTGAAGTTTCCAGTTACAATATGAAAATTAAACTAAGAAAATCGATAAATGTAATTGTTCCCCACATTTGAAGCTTTGGTATTATATTAGCATATATTCTTTTTTTCTTTTAGTAGGGGTGGGGGCACGGGAAGACGTTGGGAGGGGTGTGCAAGGTAAGAGGTGAGTTTACTGGCGCGTGCCAACCAGTTACGTCCTAAATGGTTGACGATGAAAACATCCATCTATGTTTGTGCGTCACACACATTTGGCACACTCGGAGCCGCTATTTGCACCAATTCTTTGCACAATTTTAAAATCACTGCATGATCTCTTCAATGGCCACGGCAACACACTATTTATCAGAACAAAACGACGAAGTCGATTCTTTACTCTCAATCTGCGGGTACCAGAACTGTTCAAAAACGAGATTCCAACTACCGGCAATTGAAAAAAAAAAAAAACTTGGAAACAGCACTCGAATAAGAACTAATCTGATGTCCCGAGAGCTAATCCGCTCATACATAATAACAGTTACGATACCCAACGCACTTCAATACTCTCGAACAGATTCATCACTTCACTGGACCATTTTGCAAAAACTAACAAGTCTTCGCTTCGCTAGGGCGAGAACACTCGATCGGTTCGGAGGTAACTGTGGCACTAAACTCCATCTCACAAGCACCTGGCACTTGTCTCAGCCCCAATTTCCATTAGCTTCTTTTCCCCCGCCACTTTCCTCCCCTCTTCTCAGATGGTTCCCCTCTTAACGTTTCCCCCTTGAGCACCCCAACCTCCCCACATGGCCCCTGCCCGCCTCAATTCCCACCTCTCCTACCTAGCCAATACCCTAGCCCACCCCACCCCATTGCGGCCTTGCCCACGCTTTGGGTGCCCCTTGCCAACTTCCCCCGCTGAATTCTCGATTCACGGCTCCACCCTCCTCTCCCTCCTCCCCATTCCCACCAACATATTTCAACAAACATCGAAACTTCGTACCCAAATAACACTAAGCGCGTCCTATTCTCAACTGGACACGAAAACTTCAAAGGCGATGTAGTTGTTCACCTTTGTGGGGAAATAATATGCATTTGCAGTCTATATGAAGACAAATATGTATTTTTTATGAGTTCTGGAAGAGATATACGCTGTAAAATTTACACACACACACAAGGGGAGATACACACCATACAATTGTATGTATAATTTTTCCTAAACATTATAGAGAAATACATTAAGTCATACATAAGAAAAATATGTACATAAGTTATGTAACTTTTTCCATTTAACAATTTATTTTTCCCAGTACTTATTTCACAAATGATTCAGTCTCGACTTGTAAGCAAATATTATGTAAACTTTTCACAATTACTGTACATTTCATCACAATATCATCATACAGGATAAACTTAAAAAAAAAAAAGCTAGCCCATTCTCGGTTTGCTGAGAGAAGATACGAAAGGCTCTGGCTGACTGATGAAAGACCTACCAAGGTCTGCAAATAACGAACTAAGGACTTCGTACTGAAACTATGTGCGAACACTTTAACAGAATCAAAACTTCTGAATAATATTCTCCGCAAGATTAAGTTAAATATGTCTTCATTTATTAAGTGCAGAAATTAGTTAATGTACCCCGTAGGGGTTGGGGTAGTGACGTCAGTGCACTTTAGGCATAACTAAAGGTTCTTTGCAGTGTCCCGTCGGCCGCTAGTTGCAAACCCTGTTATTCCTTTTGCTGTACCTCCATTCACATTCTCTTTCTTCCATCTTACTTTCCAACCCTCTCCTGACAATTGTTTCATAGTGCAACTACATACAAGGTTTTCTCCTGTTACGCCTTTAAAATCCTTCCTCTCAATTTCCGTTTCAGTGCTGAATGACCTCATACGTCCCAGCGTTTGCCTTATGGTCTAAATTTTATATTTTATGTTATTCCATTCCATTATTTAATGTACATTCTATCTAAAAAAAAAAAACTTCGGCAATCAGATTTAATGTTGAATTAAAACTAAAACTGATAAGTTTGAAGCAGTTGAAATGAAATGTGTGGGTATTATTCATAAAGTAAACAGAATTGAAATGGTTGAGATGTGGAGATTAGTAGAATTCGTGAAAAGATTAGCACAAAGTGTGATACATGGCGTGGAGTTACAGAAAAGACCATTTTTCTGGGAAGATCAGGCATGCACTCGTTAAAAGATATATGTGAAGCAGTGTAATTTTGATTTTGATGCACTTGCATAAGGCCTCTGTTTACTTATTTGAAGAATATAATCCTGTAAAGTTTTACGCAGAGTTAATACCATAGAGCGTAAGTATCTGGAGGAGTTATCTGTCTACTGTACGCCAGTACTGTATAGTTTGGTGGACTTCCACCAGGGCGGCGCTGTAAAGCCTTGCGGCCATCTTAAAATTCTTTCACACTCGCCAATTGAACGGGCTTAGCGTGATTGTGATTTTTTCTGTCCTGATCGAAATAATGGTACGACGCACAGCTTATAATAATACCAAATTGGGGAAAAAATTAAAGAGAAAATGGAATAACATTTAACAAGCATAAGAGATTTTATTTATCCTTAATTTTGTGCTAAGCCTAGTCAGACATATGTCGTCTTAGCAGTAGATCCGCTTTATCTCTTTACCATGTCTCATATATTCAGCATACTGCACTATTATCGTGGCAAATAAATGTATCGGCAATTAGCTTTGATATCAGAACATAATTCATATTTTAAAGTAACATAATTCATGATGTAAAGTAAGAACGATCTTGATCGTTGTTAAAAAATGCTTTGTAGCACTGTGGGTAGGCCTAAAGGTATTACACCAGATGTGTCACCAAGTCTCGTCCTTTAAGCATGTTACTGCGATGCATGAGGATGCCTGCTGTATTTTGTCAGTCATTAAGAATTATCTGCAGTATGCATGAAGGCCTGTATGATACGGTCTATGCCATAACTTTTTTTTCAGTTTTAGACATCAATGGCAGTGTTAAAGTTGTTTAACAAAATGCATACCACCGTCCTTGGTTTCTCAACGAAATTCCGAAACGTCACACTAAGGGAGAGCGTTTCAAGACAACGTGAACAAAACTTAGAAAACAACTCCTATTATTCAATTTTAAGTTAAAATAGCTGTGATTTTTTTTTGTTGCAAATCCTTTCTCTGCCAACACGTCATCTTTTAACATATTATTGTGGAACTTACTAGTAAGTAGGTGTGTAGGTTACTGGTTTTGTCAACAAGTCTTGTCTTTCAAACATGTTACCATGAAAGTATTTCAAGATGACTTAACTAAATCCTAGAGAAGAACTTTATTACTCTAAAATCACTAGCGGATCCAGAAAAATATCATGGGGGCACCAATTTATATATATATATATATATATATATATATATATATATATATATATAAATTATATAAATATATATATATATATATATATATATATATATATATATATATATAAATACATATAATATATACATAAATATATATCTATACATACATATAAACATTATATATATATATATATATATATATATATATATATATATATATATATATAAATATATATATATATATATATATATATATATATATATATATATATATATATATATATATATATATATATATATATATATAAATATATATATATATATATATATATATATATATATATATAAATACATATAATATATACATCTATACATACATTACATATATATATATGTATATATGTATGTATATATATATATATATATATATATATATATATATATATATATATATATATATATATATATATATATATATATATCACACACAGGTGAAAAATAAGAAACGGGTTTAGGTATTCTCAACCCATTAGTAGGTACCATCTCAAATGCAAATATCAAGAATAATGTGGACCTGAGAAATAAACTAAATAGTGTAGAGATTAATAGTGAATCCAAGCTTGTAAGTTTTGATGTTGTATCACTATTCACAAAGGTGCCAATAGATGATCTGATGGCGTTTTTATCTGAATTGTTAGAGAACACACAGCTGGATATCCCATTTCCTAAAAGTACTTTAATTGAACTGATTAAATTATGTGTAAAAGATTGTAAATTTGAATTTAATGGTAAATTTTAATCACAAAATTTTGGTATGGCAATGGGAAACCTCTATCCCCAGTGTTAAGTAACTTATATATGGAATTTTTTAAAAGAAGATATTAAAAACATAATCCCACGTAATGTAACATGGTTTAGGTATGTTGACGACATAATTTGTGTATGGCCAGGGAACCAAGATGTAAAAAACTTTTTTGCCAAGTTAAATCAATTAGTACCATCAATTAAATTCACGATAGAA